>NC_090739.1:117484496-117566996 GCF_036898095.1 Palaemon carinicauda | reverse complement strand
GACATTAGCGTTAGAAACGCTCGGCACACATGTCTGCACTTATGCTAGGTTCACCTTTGGAAATGGAACAGTCTACATGGGCAACTCAGTGCCCTCACTTAGTTTGTAGTACAGTATGTAACTACACACTCACCCTGGAATTAATCGTCCCAATTAAAACCACTGTTCCTCGCAGAGTTAAACAGTAGGGTTAACGACGCGACCCACTGCTACCACAGATCTCTTTAGTTCCTCTACTTGCTTCGCTTAGTGGCGAAAGAACACTCTGGAAGACTTCCAGCCAGTGTATGAACGAAGATGTTCAAAATCCATACAATTAAAGAAATTTAAGGATGAGGCAACTTTCCTCGGATCGTGACCTGCGGGTGTACTGTCAGGATCCGCTCTGCGAATAAAATATGTGATTTTCGCTCTGAGTTGATTCAGAGATAAATTTGAGCCTGATGTTTCTCCCCTGAATAGTTGACCACCCTTGAAGTCTGAAGTTCTATGAAGATAGACCTTTAGGCATTCTACTGGACATAGAGATGCATCTTCTTTCAGAGGGCAGATTCTCCAGGGACCCCACCTGTTGGTGGGTAACTCATTCTTGGCGAGAAACGTAGGATCCGGAAACAGGTTCAGTTCTCCCCCATCCAGGAACTGAACACGACCTGCCTCTCTCGAGAGGGCTACAATCTCACTAACCCTGGCCCCGGAAGCGAGTGCAAATAGGAAAATAACTTTTTGTGTCAAATCCTTTAACGCACACTCTTCATTGCTCAACAGAGAAGCGAAATGAAGAACTTTGTCTAAAGACCATGAAATGGCCTTTGGAGGTGCTGAAGGTCTCAGCCTAGCGCAGGCTTTCGGAACTTTATTAAAGAACTCGTTACCTAGGTCGACCTGGAAGGCATATAGAATGGGTCTTGTCAAAGCAGACTTACACGCTGAAATCGTGTTAGCTGCCAATCCTTGACCTTGGAGGTGGATGAAGAAAGATAAGCAGAAGTCTGTCGAGATCTCCTGCTGATTCTTCGCCTTGACAAAGGCCACCCATTTTCTCCAAGATGACTCATATTGCCTTCTAGTAGATTTGCACTTATATTCCTCTAGGAAGTCTATACTGGCTTTCGAAATCCCGAAACGCTTTTTCACCGCTAGGGAGAGAAAATCATGAGCTGCAGGGTCCGGGTTTTCTGTAATGAAGCGCAGACAGTAGACTTCTGGACTCGCTGGGTCAGAACTGGATCTGGATGCGGTACAAACTTTAGCTGTAGTTCCAATGCCAGGGGGAACCACACGCTGTTCGGCCACTTGTGGGCTACTATTGCAGCTACCCCCTTGAAGGATCTCAGTTTGTTGAGGACCCTCAACAGAAGGTTGTGATGAGGGAACAGATAAATCCTGGGCCCTCTGTTCCAGTTGAGGGACATCACGTCCACTGCTTCAGCTAAGGGGTCCTCGTACGGGGACACGTACAGGGGCAACTTCTTGTTGTCTTTCGTCGCAAAGAGGTCTATCTGCAGTTCTGGGACTTGATTCAGAATGAAGGAGAATGATCCTGCGTCTAAGGACCATTCCAACTCTATCGGTGTGAACCTGGATAGAGCGTCCGCTGTTACATTGCGGACTCCTTGAAGGTGAACTGCCGACAGGTACCACTTCTTCTTTTCCGCCAATCGGAAGATGGCCAACATCACCAGGTTGAGAGGTGGTGACCTCGATCCTTGTTGATTCAAGCATCTCACAACTACCTCGCTGTCCATCACCAACCTTATGTGGATGGAGTGACGCGGGGAAACTTTCTTTAAGGTAAGGAGCACTGCCATAGCTTCTAGAAAGTTTATGTGAAAGGTCTTGAATAGCTTGGACCAAGTCCCCTGGACTTTTTTCCGATGAGAGTGACCTCCCCATCCCTCCTTTGAGGCGTCTGAGTGAATCGTCACCGACGGGGGAGGTGGCTGGAGAAGAACCGACTTCTTTAGAAGTCTGGCTTGGGACCAAGGCCTGAGAAGAGTACGTAGCCGAAGCGGAACTGGTCTTCTCAGATCTCTTCGCACGTTTGATGCATAACTTCTCCTAACTCTGGTTGCATCCTTTAGCTGTGCTCTTAGCACTGGGTCTGTCACCGAAGCAAACTGGAGAGAGCTCAGTACCCTCTCCTGTTCGCGTCTTGATCTCCTTTCGGAATCTAGAAGTCTCTTGACAGAACCCGCTATCTCCTTCCTTTTCTTCGCCGGGATGGAGAAACGGTGTGACAAAAGGTCCCAGTGGATTCCCAGCCACTGGAACTTTTGAGATGGAGAAAGTCGAGACTTTTTTCTGTTGATCTTGAAACCTAGGTACTCTAGGAACTAGATCACTTGACTGGAAGCTTGCAAGCATTCTGTCTCGGATGCTGCCCACACCAACCAGTCGTCCAGGTAGGCTACTACCCGAATTCCCTTTAGGCGTAATTGTTTGAGAGCTACGCTCGCAAGCTTCGTAAAAATCCTTGGGGCTATGTTTAGCCCGAATGGCATGGCTCTGAAGGCGTATAGTCTTCGTTGTAGCCTGAACCCTAGGTAGGGGGAGAGTAGACGGTTGATTGGAATGTGCCAATAGGCGTCTGACAAGTCTATAGAGACAGAATATGCCCTCTTGGGCAGTAAGGTCCTTATGTGTTGCAGTGTTAGCATCTTGAATTTGCAATACACTATGAACTTGTTGAGTGGCGACAAGTCCAGAATGGCTCTGAGCTTTTCCGAGTCTTTCTTGGGAACACAAAACAGCCTCCCTTGGAATTTGATGGACTTCACCTTTCGGATCACATTTTTCTCCAACAGTTCTTGAACGTACTCCTCCAGAACGGGGGTGGAGTGTTGGAAAACCCGAAGGCCCGGGGGTGGAGTGCTGTACCAGCTCCAGCCCAGTCCATTCTTGAGTAGGCTGTGGGCCCAGGGATCGAAGGACCACCGATCCCGAAATTTCAGAAGTCTCCCTCCTACCGGTATCATCCCACTTGGACTGCCGTCCCGAGGTCTTGCCTCCCTGACCACGACCACCCCTGAATCCCCTTCCCCTTGAGGGGCACCCAGACGAGCCTCTGGCTGCCCCTCTAGGATTTGCTCGAAAGGAAGTAGACTGCCCTTCGAACGATGGGGTGAATGCCGTGGACTGTGTCGACACGGCCTGGGGTACCCACTGAAAAGTGGTCGGGGTTTGTGCCACAATCTGGGGCACTGGAGGCAATGGCAATTGCAGTTGCTGTTGCTGTCTAAAAGGCTTGGCTGGCCGAGACGGTAGCCTAGTTCTCATAGTCTTCCTCTTTGGTTGAGGACCCTCATCCGGGGAAGACTTTCTTTTGATAGCCAGGCCAAACTTCTGGAGAAGGTTTCTATTCTCCAAGGCGGCCTTATCAACTACTTCTTTGACCAAATCGGTAGGGAAAAGGTCTTTGCCCCAAATGTTGGAGGAGATTAGTTTCCTTGGCTCGTGCCTCACCATAGCCGAGGTGAACACGAACTCCCTACAAGCTCTCCTCGCCTTGACGAAGCCATAAAGGTCCTTCGTCACTGTGGCCAGATGAGTCTTGGCCACCACCATGAACATTTCATGGACCTTGGGGTTACTTGCCATCGTCTCAAGAGTAGTCTGAAGAGACATTGAGGCAGCCAGTCTTTCTTTTGTCTCGAACTCTCTCTGCAAGAGAAAGTCAGACAGCTTAGGGAGGTCCTCGCCGAACTGACGTCCGGCGATATCAGCCTCCAACTTCCCAACTGAGAACGTAAGATGGACGTCCTTCCAGTCTTTGTGGTCCCTAGGTAGGGCCAGCGACAAGGGTTTACACTCCTCCAGGGAGGGGCAAGGCTTGTCGGCCTCGACTGCTTTTAGTACAGCCGCAAACCCTTTCTGTAAAAAGGAGAAGGCTCTAGCAGGAGAGGACACAAAGGAAGGGAGCTTCTTGCTCAATGCAGCTACTTTTGAGTTAGAGAAGCCCCTCTCTTTCAACGAGGATGAAAGCAGAGCTTGAGCCTTAGTATGGTCCATTACTATGACCTCCTTCGGCTCTGGCACCTCCTTTGAAGCTGGTTCCTTCCTCAGCTGGACACATGGTTTAGCATCTGAGGAAAAGGGAAGGTCTTTCACATTGAGCCTTTTCTGGGGCCCATGTGATTCTGCAAGGCTCTGCATCCGCAGTTCCATTGCAGCCGCCTTCTCCTGATTCTCCTTCTGCATTCGTTGGATCATTCCAACAATAGAAGAGAGGGCCTGTCCCAGCTCTACTGAGAGACCGGCCGATGTTGAGGGAATAGGCTCCGGAATCTGAACCGGAGTAGCCGACACCTCGTCGACCTCTTCCTCTACGACGTCCGGGGCTTGAACTTTATCCTGGCCTTCTGCCAGGAGGTCTTCTTCCAAATGCTCGTCCACGTCAGACATCCTGTCATCTAACTGGATGTCTTGCATCGCGACCGCGACTTCAGCATCCACCTGGATCTGACTTTGGGGGATCTCCTCTTGAGGCTGGGGAATCACAGCATCAGCTAATGCCTTAGGGAAAAGATACGCCTCATCTTCTCACTTGGAAGATAAGGGCCAGAGGTGTTCTTTTGGAAGCCCCTTACCCAGGTACGAAGCTTCTCCCTTGCTATATCCCTTGATTCCGCTGTCCTAGGGGAATCAAAGGCCTCAGTAATCAGGTTAGTGCACACAGTACATACCTGAGGGTCCCAATACTGGAGATCATCCTTGGAGACAGCGCATGCTGCGTGTCTCCTACAAAACTCATGTCCGCAGAGATTCTTGCTGCGGACGTTGCAGAAAACATTGCCGCACTTCAGAAGGTCCTCCTGTAAAGAGAAGAAATTTCCATGAGTATCAAGTGAACTATGTATCACTGGATATGCATAGTATAGCATAACAATTCAGAAAGGAAAGACACACACTTGTGTTTCCCTCACAACCCATTGTTGCAGCCTTCCAGATAATAAAATCAAATGGTTAATCTCTTCTAGAGTAACCAATGCAAAGTTTCCAGAGGAAACAGGTGGAGCTCACACCTAAGCAATGATTTTAAAATCCTGGATAATAGACAGGAAAGAACTCACTCTCCTATCTGTAGGGCAACAGCAAAGGACTTGTGCAAGAAAACACAAAAGTGTTAGAACACACAGTGCTGTACCAAAACCCATACTATAGTTTTCTTCTTACAGTATATGTTATACTGAAGAATACTGGTACAGTATAGGAGGTTACGTGCCGGCCGGCACACACCATGACTAGCTTTAAAGTATACTACTTAACAGCTATAAGGCGGCAGAACGCTGGTTCAAATGCATGTGCCGGCCGGCAACAGCCAATGCCGGCCGGCAATGACTGCCGGCCGGCAACTACACAAGGTAGTACCCAGCTGCTGGCCACACTCTTGGTGACCGGCAGACAAGGGCTGACATGAGCCGGCCGGCAAAGGTACAGGACCGATGCCAGCCGGCAGCAAAAGAACCAGAGGACTACACCCACCCGGCTGCCGGCCTCATAGGCCGGCAGCCGGGTCGGGTACAGCACTAGAAGAAAAATAGGATGGATGCCGGGATAAGAGTGTACACTACCTCCAAGCCCGGCAATCCGAAAGAGTGCATATAAGGAAGGGGAGGATCTAATTCAGGCTTCCTGACCAATGCCGTCTGGCTCTACAGGCAGGCATGGATGAGGGACCAAGGGAGGTCCGGGCAGCACTCAAAATATAAGACCCTTGCGCCGGCAAGGGGCTGAGTCAATTCCACATCCTAACCTATTCTAGGTCCAGATGTAGAACGACGTACAGTACTGTAATGGCTAGGCCATTACGGAGATAGAGGGGGAAGGGACAAAAGAGGGTCCTACCAACCTTGCTTTAGTGACGGATCCCCCGCAGCCAAGAAACTTATCTCAGCCTAAGGGAGATCCAAGGGGGGAGGCCAGCAATACTTGCCAGCTCCCAGAGCACCAAATCAAGGAAGGTGTTGCTACTCCCAGGGAAAGAAACTTATCCTCCCCCGAGAACAGCAACAAGGACTAGTCTGGTAGATCACAAAAGAAGGAATCATATCCACAGAAACCTTCGGTAGTGACCTAAGGAGGCTAAGCCACCTTTGTCTGTGTCAGGCCAGCGAGGGAAACTCTACCCCAAGCCAGACAAACACAGACTCAGACTAAAAAAACTCTGTTGTTCTGTCCCTCTTTGAACCAGACTTACTGGAACAGGAAGGTACAGTAACACCCCAGTATAGTTTTATCGAAAAGCAATTCGGAAAAAACCACTTAGGGATAAGCACAAGGCTTAAACAGAGGGAAAGGGATTGCATACCTTCTCCGAAGAAAAGAAAGCAACCGGGGAGTATGAGAAAGTATACTAAGGCTCCATAAGCAACTTAGCCGAGGCACCAAGAGAATCGATTACCTAAATCACTGAAACTCACTCGTATACTATCTTGGAAATATTCCACACAATCTTAAATGTATAAAACATAGCCTAAAGCTTCAATAAAATTTTAATACACTCGGAAAAACCAAAATCATGCATGAAGTACTAGGACCAAACGACTAGGCTACATGGCCTAGCGTAGGCCAGAATGGCGAATACTTCGCCAAAATAATACTAAGCACGAAAGGAAATCCTATGTAATGCTAAATAACTAAAATTTATTAAAGCAAAACAACCGGGAATGTCGCTCTGACTAACTAAACTTATACCTAGCGAGCGACAGCGTCCATGACGCCTCCGGAAGGCTACGGCTCTTGTAACAAAGATTAAACCTATTAATCACTCAAAAATTTACCAAGAGCCTACATTTATACATAAAAGACATGGTACTCAACTTATCAGTGGCCGACGAAGACGGAGAAGCCATGAAAAGCAGAATAAATCCAAGATTTGCGAGAAACACAGGAAAAAACACCGAGTTGTTAAGCTACGCAAAAAGGAATACAGATGGCGCCAGGATTGGCGCCAGGCACGCTTACGAAACGGGAGATAAGGAGCCTTGGGAGCGGCTCCCCCTTTTTCTTTCCCGAATTCGTTTCTTGCCAACTGCCCCTACGAGACGAAATCTCTGTCAGGGTGCAGATTGCCATGTGGCGTGTCAAGAATACGTCCTTTGATATGTCGCGATATCCCTTTCAGGAGGGATATTAGCTCCAGGAGTTAGAATTCTGGTACCTTACGGTAAATTCTCTGGGAATATCGCCGTAGTTGTAATATACCCTAGGAAGCTACCCTATAGGTATTTCCATCAGGACGACATGGCTTGAGCCCAAATATATATATATATATATATATATATATATATATATATATATATATATATATATATATATATATATATATATATATATATATATATATATATATATATGTATGTATGTATATATAATGATAATAATAATATTGAGTACCCACATACGCACACACACATTAAGTATATACTATGCAGTTATAGGTATGCATATATGTACGTGAACAATAAAATAAAAATATCAAATTACTTCCTGTTTGCTGGAGATCCTGTCTTAGAGCCAAACTATTTGCAGAACACATTTTTAACATTTAGAAAGAGTGAAACAAAATACTCGTGTGTCACACGTGTCTTCATTAGCTTTTCCAGGTCAGAAAAAAAGCGATGATAAGCTCATGTCTTTGTAAGAATAGGAAAATTCACTCATTCTTGACTATCTTTTTTTGTTGTTTGTGTGATTATATCTTCATATTCATATATCTTTTAAGAGCAGAGGACGTTTTTATTATGAACTTCTTACTTGAAGTAAGTATAGTACTCTTATAGGTTCGTCTTTACGCACGACAAATAAACCTATACTTGAACTCTCTTCCCATAATGTAGAAAAAAACTGTTCGACAAAATATCACTATCTAAAATTGACATAAATATCCCAGTCTATGTTGAGAAATAATTTTCATTTTAAAGTAATTACTGGCGCGGGGACTGGGAAGTCCATTCAGTGGGAAACCCCAGAGTTACATTAGGAAGAAATAATTGGAAAAGGTTGCGTAACGAGTTGGAAGAAAATGGTATTAAATGAAGTATACTAAACATGTGTGCAAGAATGTGTAGTCTATGTATGTATGTATGTATGTATGTGGGGTAAGAAAGAGTTGAGCATATGTATGTATGTGTGTAAGTTTATGTCAATTTGAGTCTTCAAATTATGATGTGGCATGAAGCTCAGTCTCTTTTCTCCAGATATTTTAGTAAAGTTTCATTAATCTTCAATTTCTTTTGATAAGGTAAAATATCGCCATAAAGGCATTCATTTGTGAACAGGCAGAAGACTACAATTCTTAAATCTTCTTTCCCTACATCAAGGGGTCGGTTGTCTGATATACCCTCTCCAATGCCTTCTATCAAAGACATCCTCTTCCACTAAAGCTTTCCTCTCCTTATCATCCTTCACTTTATCTCGCCGTCTAATTATCACAAAGTAGGGCCGTTGTGCCTCCCGCTCAATCTTCTCTCCCTAACAGGTTCAACCTAAGCCCTCCTCACTTCCTCCCCACTATTCATCCACACATGCCCACACCATCTGAGTCGTGACACTCTTATCTGCTTTGTAATCTTTACTACGCCTGCCAATCTTCTTATTTCCTAATTGTCCAATCTTTCGAGCAGTGATATTCCCATAATCCATTTCAGCATTCTCATCTCTGTTCTCTCATCTCTTTGCTTCCTCTTTTTATCTTAGACTCCACATTTTCGATCCATATATTAACACTGGTCTTATTACTGTGGTATAGATCTTAATTTTTAGCACGATTGGCATTTTTATCAAATACCATTCCCACTACATCTCTCCACTTCCCCCAGGCTGCTTTTATCTTATTCTAAACCTCAGCCTCAGAGCCTCCCTCTTGACTTAAAATGTACAAGATGACAGGGTTCCTCTGGTAAATGGGCTGCTGTTGGCGAATGAGTTTAAATTCACGCAGGTCACTTCGTTCAAATGCTCTATTTAAGGATTTTTTATCCTAATTGCTTTCTGTTATACATATAATGATGAAATTTAAGTAGCCTGAGAAGAACATTTTTCTATTTCTTATATCTTGAAGATACCATTCAAGTATTATTCTATTAGACTTTCCCTTCAGTAATCACACTTTTCTTTTCTTTTAGGAGCGAGAAACGCATATATGATCAGTTTTATGTAGTTTTCCTTATCATCATTATTTCTATAATTATCATTTTGAATATATCGTCAGATAATGTTGAGAATTTAGAGTTCATTTTAATCGATTTTATAACGAAAAAGAAAACCTTGAGTCAGAAGTCCAAAAACCAATACATAGTGAACAACAATGTAGAGGTTTTGGATAGACCTGAATTTCCTGATTATGTATTTGTTTTGTTATAAACATTATTAAAACTATGGCTTACATTCATAATAAAGAAGAAGTGTTCTTATGAGCGGAAAAATTCACATTCAGAATTTTATTTTGCCATGGCTGAAAGAAATTGAGAATAGTCTTCTGGTTTGCTTATTAGTTTTCATTATAAACTGGAATCATTGAACTGTTAAGAGCTCAAAACAGCATCAGCAAAACCGATTGTTGAATAGGCCTACTTGTAAAATTTGCAGTCTTTAATATTCAATTTCTCAACTTAAGCTACTAAAGAGCACATCTCCTTAACAAAACTATTGATTGACAAATAGGTTGAAAATTTCATTCCTGATGTCGAGATAAGGTTACTGGTGTGAGCCTACTGTAGGCCTACTTGGTGATCAGAGTCACAAACCTTTCTTGAGAACGTCCAATCAGGCTTATGAATTGTCAAAAAGTTGGATTTTCACAAACTGATGAGTTTGAGATATAGCGTTCAGAGGAGTGTCCTCAAATAGCTCAAATTAGTTTTGCCTTGTTTTATCCGAAAATTAAGGGTTACCCTAACAGAGCATGAATGATGAAGCTGTGGTTACCCCCTCCCCAGATGCCCTAAGCACGTGCTTATTTTGCGTAATGGTTAATCCAGCTATGCTCCTTATACACCTGACAACACTGAGATTACCAAACAATTGTCCTTCGTTCAAGGGGTTAACTACTGTACTATAATTGTTCAGTGGCTACTTTCTTCTTGGTAAGAGTAGAGGAGACTCTTCAGCTATAGTAAGAAGGTCTTCAAGGAGAAGGGCACTCCAAAATAAAATCATTGGGAAGTGCCATAGCCTCTCTACCATGGTCTTCCATTATCTTGAATTAGGGTTCTCTTGCTTGAGGGTACACTCAGGTCACTATTGTATCTTATTTCTCTTCCTCTTGTTTTTTAAGGTTCGAAAGATGTTATCTAATGTTGTTACTGTTCTGAAAATGTTTTATTTTGATCGTTCATTACTTCTCTTTTAGTTTCATTTCCTCACAGGGCTATTTTTCCCTGTTGGAGCCCTTGGTCTTATATCACCTTGCTTTCCCAACTAGAGCTGTATCTTCGCTTGTATAATATATATATATATATATATATATATATATATATATATATATATATATATATATATATATATATATATACACACATACACATACATATATGTATATAAACCTAGGATCACTGATAAATATCATGCATGAACACTGATATAGGCGCTCTGGCCTGGGGGCTAGACTAGCCAACTGGTATGGGGTCAGTTGATGACCGATAATAAAGCGTCAAAACACGATATAAAAGTTCCTAGCTATGAAGACTAAATAACTAATAGTATCGATTAGTTAATGAGGCCGTAAAACGCTGTTGAGGCTATCTAAATAAGGCATGCAAAACAACAGCGACGCCATAAAATGGCCGGTCCGGTTGAGGCACAGCTCTGCCACAGAACATCAAATATCTCGAAAAGTAAAAGTTACTTTACGGTCAGAGCTTATTTAAACAATACTGGAACCTTGTACTCAACTTTCCAGAAGAAGGCGAGGCCGAGGGTAGAGACATGGCTAAGATGCAAGTCGATAAAGATCACACAGGGAAAAGTCCGACTAGTAAGGCAAGCTACTAAACGAAGGAAGGACGTGACGTCATTTAGCAATGGCGCCCGTTTGTTTACGTCTCGAGTACCAAAAGTAGCCACGGACGAGATTAGCTGTAGAATAGCTCCCCAGCTATTCTCCGTCCCTCCATATCGAAGTGTTAACTCTGTATGGGGTTCAGATAGCTATGTGGCGCGTTAATACATGCGTCCCCTGTTGATATACGATGTCTTAAAGGGAAACCTTTAGGATACTCGCTCCAGAAGTTAGAATTCTGTGATAACCTGTGGTTAAATTCTCTGGGAATATCTTAGTAGTTATATACCCAAGGAAGCTACAAAAAAGGAACCTCCCATCAGGACGCCATGGCTTGAGCCCAAATATATATATATATATATATATATATATATATATATATATATATATATATATATATATATATATATATATATATATATATATATATATATATATATATATATATATACATATATAGTGTGTGTGTGTAACTTTGCAAGTATCCTTTTGTAAATATGTTTTAATGTAGAACGTAGTTTTATATATATATATATATATATATATATATATATATATATATATATATATATATATATATATATATAAAGATAAATAAACACCTTTTAAACTAGTTTCCCTTCCATAAAGAATAGTGGCCTTAACAGTCATTCAGGTATTTCAATTTCGGATCTGAAGTCCGTAACGAATCATTTGGACATTTGCTGCTTCATTTCTGATCTCACGAAATCTATGAATCGCCACTTATCTCATTTAAACTTTTATTCTTAGTTCACTTAATAAAGTTATAAGACTCAATCATTCAAGAATCAATATTGTGAAGGATTACCTTCCCCTATTTTTCTTATATACAGAAGGTTTTTCGTTTAGTCAAAATGTCGCATAGTCATTCTTTACGTTTTCTTCTACGGAGATATGGATAGACTATGGTGAAGTTGCCGTTGACCCATGCCTTGTCTCTGTGACGTCAAGACAATAGAAACAAGAGACAAAAGACATACGCTGGTTCTTTCTTTAATCTATGTTTCGAGATGGAATTAGCAGTAAGCGACATATATTGTGGCGCTACAGCAATATCTCCAACTAAAACTTTTCAAACTCCTTCCCGAGATCCCCTACTCATCGGGACTTATTACTGTAACTCTTTTTCTCAAACTAAAAGACTGGAGCCAGTGGGCTCTTGGGAAGGACATCTCCTTCGCACCGTCACTTTCTTCCTTTTCCTAAACAGGCATGAAACCATTGCTTGTTTCCATCTCAAAACCCACATCCTAACCCAAAATCCACCTATAATAAAAATTGCAGATTACCCCACAACCAAATTACCTACTCCCAAAAACCCAACCAAAACACCTACGGGTTGCAAGAGTGCAAGAGCCCGTGCCTGGCCGTAAGGGCCAGGCAATCTTCAACAACAACAAGTTGAAAGTACCAGCCTATGCTTGGGCCTAGCTACGACACTCATTATCTGGACAAAGTTCTCCAATCACCGAACGTTTGAGTGAGTGCATGTATACGTTTAGCCACATATATTCCCCCTTTTAGACTAATTATATGTTACGTTTTATATCATACTGGCTATACTAGATTTGGGCTGTGTGCGTGGTATTCATTTTACTTTATAATATTTGGGTATATTTTTTAGTGTATTTGAGTCTCAGGTCACTGAGAACGTGTCTGACCTCATGGCGTACCATATCTTAGTTATAGAACTTTGCAATTAGCCTCGGGTCTTAGTGTAGGGATGCCATGAGTAACCTTCACTTTATATATCTTGCTGGGTATTGCTCATTTATTTGATTTTGTGCTAACTTTTGTTTGAATTTATTCGCATTTTTTCCATGTTATGATGTCCGTTTCCTTGTTGTAATTTTATGTAATAAAAATAAATAATGATCCCAATTCCTATATATGTCTCTTCAATCTGATATGTGAATGCATATATTATTGATAATTCGCAAAAGGTTACGGTAAGTGAATTTAGAGGTGTTGAGTATGCCAGAGATATTGAAAAGGGTAAGTTAAACTATGAGTTACATAGGGAAGCAATATTGGTGAAGGCACTTCTTTCCCATCCCTCAGAGTAAATCTTTGTTGAATGTTGTAGGGACGCATTCCCGGAACAGTTTCCCACTCTCAATAAAAAATCTCCACAAATATTAAAATTTATGATTTCATCCCAGTTATTCCTACTTACACTTGTCACCTTACAAAAATCTTGATTAATTCTAACTTTATTAATATGTAAATCCTTGAAAAGGGATTTCCCTATATTTTTTTCTGTCACTAATAAACATGATTACCTGCAAAAAACAGTTCTCTCATAACCTACACACAACCCTCTTTCTTAAATTTTGCCTTTGCTCCTATATCTACAACATAGTGCCCTTTCTATAATCTCCCATATCACCCCTTCTGTCACTAAAGATGGTGAACAGCCAGGGGAATATAACACGACCTTGTCTCATATCGACTATTTGCACAAAAAAAAAAAAAAAAAAAAAAAACATGCACACCGTTCATTTTCATCTATAAGGGTTGTATAGTAATCTCAACATTGCCTGGTCTCAAAATATGTATTTATAGGTTCATATGCGATTCAATCAGCGTTTTCTCTTAGTTTTATTCCAGTCTTATATCGGTCTTATATGGATCAATTACTTGTTCTCGTGTCCTCGTCCAATCCAATGTATATTTTTTACCTCATTTTCCTCTTCATAATCTAAAGATCTTTGTAATTTTAAAAATTTTCAACTTTTTATATTTAGTTTCATATAGAATACATTTTCGAAATAATCAATCATAATTTTGTAGCAAATCATATATATAAAAGGAATCGTAACTCTATATTGAATAAAAATCACTTGATAAAGACAATATTGTTTTGTGGAAACAGTGCAGAAGTGAACAAAATAAATGAAGAAACGGAATAATCATCGTTTCTTTAACAAAAGGCTTACACCTGAAAACTTGTTATATATATATATATATATATATATATATATATATATATATATATATATATATATATATATATATATATATATATATATATATATACACACACACACACACACACACATATATATATATATATATATATATATATATATATATATATATATATATATATATATATATATATATATATATATATATATATATATATATATATATATATATATATATATATATATATATATATATATGAGAGAGAGAGAGAGAGAGAGAGAGATGCTTACAGCTTCAACTATTATAAGCAAGGCCTATAGACCTTGATTATAAGCCTATTATATGTCTGTCACAGTCGCTCTCCCTCTGAACAATATGGTTTCCGTCAATTAATTATTTCAGGACGGATTTCCGGTCGTGGGTATCGCATATCAATACCGATTTGGTTTATTGCTCCCTGGTTTCTGTGGGCCAGCATATACAGGATATTGCAGCCTGTGTGTGTCTGTGTTTGTTTGATCAGCGTGTGTATGAGGGCATGTGAATGTGTGCATTATTTATGGGAATGGATGTCTATGTATTTGTTTGCTTGCATAAGAATAAAAAAATAAAATCTGGCAAGAAAAGTAGTTCATGGTATTTCCTCCATCTTATCGTAAAACCAACAAAGTTAAGTGTGTATTTATTTCATGTTTTGTTTTATCTGTTTATCATGGCATTCAAAAGAAAGATACGATTAAATAATGGTTTTAAGAAATGTTTGCATGTTCCAATATTCCTGACAAATGTATTGCTCCGCAATCTGGTGTGACACTGACATGACAGTGACACTACCGCTTGCTGATGGAGAGAGAAAAAAACGGATACATCTCCTTGGTTACGACATTTTAGGTAATTAAACGGTACACGTTTTCTAAAGGTTGGCGTAGTAAATTAAATGTTAGGTCAGGTTAATAAAGTATCTTGATTGAGGTTTTCAAATGAAAATTGATGGATATGTAGTTTGCAATGTGGGTAGACCTATTCCGCTTCCAGTCAGTAGTCATAGGGCTGGCCATTTTACCATTTTCTAGGTTTAAGTCCCATGTACTGCGTAAGTCATGTGTTAAGTACAATGAATATTACTATAGTTTTTAATTGGCTTCGGAGCTTTGAAACAATTTCGAGCACTCTGGTTCAGAGCACTCTTCAATTGTGTGTTTTCCTCTTTGTGAAATATTATATTTCGAGTTGTAAAGTAAAGTTGCAGATTACTAGGATGCTGAAGTATTTTGATTCATAGCAAAACTAGAATTTTCTATGAGAAATTTGCTTATGCTGGCTAGTTTGCTATTTTCCTCTCTGTCTAAGGCGGCTTAAGCACAATAACTTATATCTAACATTTTTTACTTTTGGGAGACTGATTATGTGTTACTGCTATACCTTATTTGCATTTGCCAGGTGTTGAGTTACTTGTATGGCTTAAGCATTACCAGTGTTTTTTTTTTTTTTATAACAAATTAAGAAGTTCCCAGTATTTATGCACAAATTCCCTGACATTGTTCTACAACAGCCACTGTTTTCCCACCTTCCCCTTTATTGTCAGCAAGATTAACATGTCTAATTATGTAAATATATGATACTCTCAATTTTTTAGACACATGAACCATATATTTTTCCTGCGCGTTATCTTGGGTGTTATGCTTTTCTGACCATGACGATTGTGGCAAAACACCCATTTTCGAGGTTTTGGACTAACTTATCTTAAAACATTTATGGGGAGACCAGTGGGAAAACCCGCTTTTGGATGGGAGAAATGACAGTTATAATGTAGTAATGAATTCAAAATTACCAATTGGAATATTATATGGTTTGTGCTATAATTTCAAAAGTCATGCCCAAAAAATTGAATTTTAAAAGTGAAACAAACACATGAACACCAGCTAACATAAAGTTCCCACCTAATCTAACTTAGTAGAGTACCCTTACCCAAATAGGGCGTCTTTGCTCCCTGCGACTCTCTTAGACTACCGTACCCTTACCTAATCCCATTTACACTGTTGCATCCTTACCTAACCTCCCCTACACTGCTGTATCCTTACCTTACCTCCCTTACACTGCTGTATTCTTACTTTATCTCCCTTTGACTGCCATATCCTTATCTAATCTCCCTTTCACTGCCGTATGCTTACCTAACCTCCCTTACACTGCCTTATCCTTACCTAACCTCCCTTACACTGCCTTATCCTTACTTTCCTCCCTTTCGCTGCCGGATCCTTACCTAACCTCCCTTACACTGCTGTATCCTTACGTAACCTCCCTTACACTGCCGTATCCTTACCTATCCTACCTTACACTGCCGTATCCTTACCTATCCTCCCTTACACTGCTGTATCCTTACCTATCCTCCCTTACACTTCTGTATCCTTACCTAACCTCCCTTATGCTGCTGTATCCGTACTTAACCTCCCTTACACTGCTGTATCCTTACCTTACCTCCCATACACTTCTATTTCCTTATCGAACCTCCCTTTCACTGCTGCATCCTTACTTACCTACCTTTCACTGCTGCATCCCTACTTACCTACCTTTCACTGCTGTATCCTTACCTAATCTCTCGTACACTGTCGTATCCTTACTTAACCTATCTTACACTGTGTATCCTTACCTTACCTCCCATACTGCTATTTCCTTACCTAACATACCATTCACTGCTGTATACCTTACTTCCCTTACACTGCCGTATTCTTACCTAACCTCTCTTACACTGCCGTATCCCCTAACCTTCCTTACACTTTTGTATTCTTACCTTACCTCCTTTTCACTGCTGCATCCTTACCTAACCTCCCTTACACTGCCGTATCCTTACCTTACCTCCGTTACACTGCTGTATCCTTACCTAACCTTTTTTTACACTCCTGTATCCTTACTTAACCTTCCTTTCACTCTGTATCCTTACCTAACCTCCCATACACTGCTATTTTCTTACCTTACCCTTCCTTTCAATGCTGCACCCTTACTTACCTAACTTCTGTAGATTGCAGTATTACCTTATTTCAGACCAAAATAAACACAATTTTTATACAATTTCACTGCTCCTCTGTTCTAGCAAGCAGTACATCCCCGTGGGCCACTACTGTATTAAAGTATCATTAGTAGGTATATTTACTGTGATCCTTACCTTAAGTTTTGAAGGGCTAAGGTTGATGGTCCTCTATAGATGGTAGGAGCATTGGTTTTGCCCCTTTCACATATGGATGATGGTATAATTTTTAGAAAATTCTAGGGTTGTAGCTTCACTATTGATGATGATAATGATAATCTCTACAACATTTTTTTTGGTTTAGCATTGCCGGAGTAATATTGATCTACCCGCACTACATCTTTAACTTTTATCAATACGACACTCAACTTTTAGGAATGGGTAAAATATTAATAATTTTTTTATTAATGCTCGATTAAACTATGTTGGTGGTTAGATATTATTAGTGGTGTGCTATATTTTTCAAATAAGAATTCTGGTACCTTGGGTGATTGTGTGTATCTATTTGTCCCTGGTTGATTTATTCTACAGGTAATTTGTTTAGTGTATTAGATCCTGGAAGAAAAAAAAAACTGAATAAGCATGACATCTTTAACATTGGCCTAAACCACCCAATAAGGCTTAAGTAAGCATTACAACTTCTAGATTATGGAGGACACGATTGAGAAGTTGGGATTTTAGGGTAAAATTAAGCACATATTGAATACAATGCACTATTTGGGAAAAGGGGGTGTTCATAAATTTTGTTACAGTCTGAACACCCAATATTCATTGCTCATAATGTAATATTGCTAAAACATTCTGCGATATATATGAATACATGTAGCGAGACCCAAGAAAATGCAAATTGGATAAAATTAGGTTGGTGCCTTCTGACATAACCTTCCATAATCTAGCCTAGAACGTTATTTACAATGAAAATTAGTGTCTTCACAAAAAGTTTAAGGCTTCCCTTTCAAAGCATTACTACACAATACTGCTATCTAAAGCAAAAAATCTGGCTGTCTCATATGGCTAACCAAGATTTATTACTTTTCCCCATCTTACTATAAATCTAAATTACAGTAATGTGTACTAACCTAACCTACTATGAGATTCAGGGCCTCTGTAGCGCGGTTTTTTCGCAATAACTTTTTTTCTATGAATTTCATAAATATAACGCTTATTCAGAATGCACATTATATCTACACATAAATTTTGACTATATTCTACATTACGTAGGTTGAATAAATTTGGTACTTTATTAAGTAAAAGTGACGATTTTTGAAGACGGTCCTACTTACTCAGAGAAAAGGTTTCGAACGCACTCGTTACGTAACTTATGACGGCATTTCTTCTCTCTTTCTCGATCGATGATTGGTTATACGTAACGAAGGCTATACCTCTGCCAACAATAACACAAAAGTATAAATAAAAGCAA
Organism: Palaemon carinicauda; assembly: GCF_036898095.1. Classification (NCBI taxonomy): domain Eukaryota; kingdom Metazoa; phylum Arthropoda; class Malacostraca; order Decapoda; family Palaemonidae; genus Palaemon; species Palaemon carinicauda. The sequence goes on along the minus strand of NC_090739.1, from coordinate 117,548,600 downwards.
AGCAGTACACCTTTATGAACTTTGAAACCTCTCCACTGAGAATTGTCATAATGAACAAACGAACAAAATATGTTAATAAATACAAAAACACTTCGATTATTAGTCTAACTCCCAGAATAAGTTTCCTAAGAAATTACAGTCTACTTTATAGGTCACAATCAGATTGACAAGGTGTATGGATTAGTTGGTAATTTTCTAAAACGTAGTAGACCAGCTTGATTTGATAACTGCTATATCCAATGTCCAGTAATTTTTATTTATTGTCTAGGTACCTACGTATTTACTGTAAAAAAGAAAAAAATAAATAAATAACTGGTACCATATTTTGGCTTTAAACCTTCACCAGTAATTATCGTCAGAATGATGACTTCACGAGGCTCCACCCACTTTGGCCTCGTTGTAATTCAGGATAACACTGAAGGCTATCATGGGTACTGTTGGATCAGAAAATTTAAATTCTGGCTATAAAAACTAATTTTTCGAGTAGTTGTAAGAAGTGGTAAATGATCCTCAAGGATCCCAAAAGTTGGCCTAAACGTTTAATTCATGTATAGTACTGTTACGGCACTACTGCTACAGTACAGTAGTATTACTACGCTAGCACAAATACCCCACCCACATTTATGTATCGTTCCGCCATTCATAAAGTCTTTGTCATATTCTTTCACTGTGCAATAAGCCATGGCCTCCTCAGAAATTAAGTTTAACTTTAGATGATAGGTTATTTCATTAAGCTGACAAATTATGGCAACTGGGTATGTTATTGCCGATGTTGAAGCTAAAGATAAAGTATGGTATCATTCCTTCATTGCATTATCATCTTTACTACTATTTGTTTTGCTACATGTAGTAATTATTTTAAAGGATAAATGAATTATGTTCACTTCACTTCTATAAATTCCCATTAGATGTACAAATAAAACTCCTAAAACTATTCAGGATTTATTTATAAAATGCAGTCATGCCCAAAACATAGCTAACACGGTTGGTCTGATGGAGATTTTAGCACAAAAATCTTATTTTAACAAAAATAGTTATATAAAGACTGTTTACATACAATCCCTCTCTTTCTCTCTCTTTTGGTGGCATAGTGAATAGTTAATAGAAATGTTCAAAAGCCTGAATGACATTACAAGTATTATAATCCTGTTACGGTAAATACAAATCAGACTATAAACATTGGATTTAAACTAGAAACTGAATAATTACCTATTCAGGCTATAGTAAATATGGCCACGGGCTTTCTCTTGACTGTATAAAGTTGCAAGTCGTAAGACAAATGCAGTTTTGCAACCACGGGGGCAATTCCAAATCCTGTTAGCCATTCTTGACTGTTATGGGTTTCAGAGCCGATGGAAGAAGTTGAATGGGTGTCTGGTGGATGGGCGGGGCAAAATTTTGTCAAAAGGTGTTTACATTGCTTACGTAGTGAATGTTTTCGACTCTTGGCTCGTTATCACTGGCCATGGCGTCGACTAGATCATTTTTACTCTATAAAAATTAAAACTATTGTGTTTAGGTTATTGATAATGCTGACAAAATTTGTGTGTGGTTGTAAAATATACATATGTCAACTTTCAGCTACATCCGATGCTTTGATAAGGAGCAAAGTCCAAAAAACCGTGTTACAGAGGCCCTGAATCTCATAGTAACTTGGGATGCTGTACCTTTACCTAGCCAGACTAAGCCATCCCCACCACATCTAATGTGACTTACAATGCTGTAGGCTAGATGAAATAAAATTATAAGGATATAGCCTACAGTATTTCAAATTGACATAAATTCTGTAGATTAAATAGAATTATGGAGTTATATCGCAAGTAGCCTGCCACACGACACAAATCCCCGTTAAACAGTTATCAAAGCTATACTGTACAATACAAAGTTTTGTAATTTGAAGAATTATGTACTTTGGTTCATCAGAACTTAAGCTAAGCCACTACTGACAAAGATTCGCAACATAAGGGAACAATATACTGTATAATAGTTGAATATTCTGTCTAAAGTGGATTTGCCTATAAGAAGTGGTAGATTTTGTTCTCAATTTAAAGAATCAAAAGAATATTACCCTTACATATCAAGCAAAATAGATGTGAAAAACTGGTCTTTCTGCTGGTTTAGAAATCAATGGTGTATAATGTCTCGATGCTGTTGTCATGTGGGGTTAGGAACTTTTAATATCTTGACATATTTACTTGCAGACCTTTTGAAATGGATGAAACTCCAGAAGGTTTTATGCTACAGGTCTTATAGAGTTTTATGCAACAGCCATTTTTTATATCCTTTCAAGTTACTTAATGGCTGATGTGTTGGCAGACAGAGTAAATATATGATACTTTAATTTCTAGCCAAATACGTGAACCATGTAGTATCCTACTCGCTAGCTTGTGTTTTATGTATTTTTGTGCATGATTATTCACGCGTACCACCCGTTTGAGTTTTTGGACCCCTCATATAGAGATGATTATGGGGACCCCAGTGGGAAACCTGGGGTTTTTTGGTGGGGAAGTAACAAAAGTGAGTGATTTGAAGTAATAATAATGATCAGAAATGCAAAATAGACACAAGATAACCAGTTGGAAAAATATAAGGTTTATTAACTGGCAGAAAATTGAAGTATGATTATCTGATTCACATCACGTCCTTCTGAGGGTTTTTGTTCCGCTGCAGCTCACTACTCTCGTAAAATCAACATTACATCACTGTTCCTATGTTCACCTTCTCGCGTATGCATTCTACAGACCATGATGTTGTATTGCTCCAAAGTTCCTTCCAACAGAATAGTGTGAGCCCTTAAGCTGTACAGGGAATAGATCACCGAAAGGAAGCTACTTCACACTAAGAAACAAGAAGTAAGCAATAGCAATGCCATGATTTTCTCTCTCCTCAATGGGAAGAGGAGTTGAGGAAAACCACAGATCCTATAACCAACTACAAAGGTACTACATCTGCAGAGGCAGAGAACCTGGAGACAGAGTCCACCTTTGTCAATACCTTTGCCTGGATCATGAAGATAAACAACTTTGGTTAGGCATCAAAGAACCTTGAGAAGGGAGGGAAGACCTCTATCGAGTGGCACTTTGGTGGCCCGTAAGATTCAAAACTTTTAGAGCTCTCCTAGTCAGAACTTGCTGAAGAGGTAATCTAAAAGCAAGTATATCGTACAGAATCTTGCTGCCAACCCTCTCCCGTCTGTGGAGCTTTTATGTTCTTGAAGGATTGAGCCCTTCTCCCCTTCCAGTTGACGTGAGGATGATGAAACTTATCCCTGGTATCTTGGTGGAGTGACTGGACACCTAGAGCCCAATCTTCTCTTTGCTCGAGTTTGCTGCAGTGGAACCCCTCTCGTTGGTCAGTCGACAAACAACGTCGTTGCTGGACCATTGGTCCAGTGCAATATTATACTTATCTTCTCAAAATATAAGCAACGCTTAGAAAATTTTTATTTTCATTAGTAAAATAAATTTTTGAATATACTTACCCGATAATCATGTAGCTGTCAACTCCGTTGCCCGACAGAATTCTACGGGAGGGATACGCCAGCTATCACTATACTAGAAGGGGGTGTACTCACAAGCGCCACCTGTGGCCAGGTACTACAGTACTTGTTGTTGACGCCACCTCACTTTTTCCTCGGTCCACTGGTTCTCTATGGGGAGGAATGGTGGGTCAATTAAATCATGATTATCGGGTAAGTATATTCAAAAATTTATTTTACTAATGAAAATAACATTTTTCAATATTAAACTTACCCGATAATCATGTAGCTGATTCACACCCAGGGGGGTGGGTGAAAAACCAGTGTACAAGACTAAAGGATAGCTAAGTATCCCGTATTTCATATAATCAGTTATCCACAATAACAATGAAATAATAAGTACCTGGTAAGGAAGTCGACTTGAACCGTTACTCTGCCTTTAATAAGATCGTCTTCCTTACTGAGCGCAGCGTTCCTCTTGGAAGGCTGAATCAACTCAAAGGTGCTAAAGTATACAGGGCTGCAACCCATACTAAAGGACCTCATCACAACCTTTAACCTCGGCGCTTCTCAAGAAAGAATTGACCACCCGCCAAATCAACAAGGATGTGGAAGGCTTCTTAGCCGACCGTACAACCCATAAAAAGTATTCAAGAGAAAGGTTAAAAGGTTATGGGATTATGGGAATGTAGTGGCTGAGCCCTCGCCTACTACTGCATTCGTTGCTACGAATGGTCCCAGGGTGTAGCAGTACTCGTAAAGAGACTGGACATCTTTGAGATAGAATGATGCGAACACTGACTTGCTTCTCCAATAGGTTGCATCCATAACACTCTGCAGAGAATGGCTCTGTTTGAAGGCCACTGAAGTAGCCACAGCTCCCACTTCATGTGTCCTTACCTTCAGCAAAGCAAGGTCTTCTTCCTTCAGATGAGAATGTGTTTCTCTAATCAGAAGCCTGAATAGTAAGAAACTGAGTTCTTAGAACTTGGAAAAGAAGGTTTCTTGATAGCACACTATAAGGCTTCTGATTGTCCTTGTAAAGGTTAAGACCTTTTTAGATAGTACCTAAGAGCTCTAACTGGGCAAAGTACTCTCTTCAGTTCATTCCCCACCAAGTTGGACAGGCTTGGGATCTCGAACGACTTAGGCCAAGGACGTGAAGGAAGCTCGTTTAGCAAAAACCGAGCTGCAAGGAACATGTAGCCGTTTCAGATGTGAAAACAATGATCCTGCTGAAGGCGTGGATCTCACTTACTCTTTTAGCTGTTGTCAAGCACACGAGGAAAAGAGTTTTTAATGTGAGGTCCTAAAAAGAGGCTGATTGGAGAGGTTCAAATCTTGATGACATAAGGAACCTTAGGACCACGTCTAGATTCCAGCCTGGAGTGGACAGCCGACGTTCCTTTGAGGTCTCAAAAGACCTAGGGAGGTCCTGTAGATCTTTGTTGGTGGAAAGATCCAAGCCTCTGTGGCGGAAAACCGCTGCCAACATACTTCTGTAACCCTTGATCGTAGGAGCTGAAAGGGATCTTACTTTCCTTAGATATAACAGGAAGTCAGCAATCTGGGTTACAGTGGTACTGGTTGAGGAAACTGCATTGGTCTTGTACCAGCTACGGAAGACTTCCCCTCGAGACTGATAGATTCTGAGAGTGGATGTTCTCCTTGCTTTGGCAATCGCTCTGGCTGCCTCCTTCGAAAAGCCCCTAGCTCTTGAGAGTCTTTCGAAAGTCTGAAGGCAGTCAGACGAAGAGCGTGGAGGATTGGGTGTACCTTCTTTACGTGAGGTAGACTTAGAAGGTTCACTCCTAGAGGAAGAGTCCTGGGAATGTCGACCAGCCATTGCAGTACCTCTAAGAACCATTCTCTCGCGGGCCAGAGCGGAGCCAACCAACGTCAGCCGTGTCCCTTTGTGAGAGGAGAACTTCTGAAGTACCCTGTTGACAATCTTGAACGGCGGGAATGCATACAGGTCGAGATGGAACCAATCCAGCAGAAAAGCATCCACGTGAACTGCTGCTGGGTCTGGAATCGGAGAACAATACAACAGGAGTCTCTAGGTTATCGAGGTAGCGAACAGATCTATGGTTGGCTGACCCCACAGGGCCCAAAGTCTGCTGCAAACATTCTTGAGAAGGGTCCACTCTGTGGGGATGACCTGACCCTTCCGTCTGAGGTGATCTGCCATGACATTCATACCGCCCTGAATGAACCTCGTTACCAGTTAGCTTTCGATCTTTAGACCAGATGAGTAGGTCCCTTGCGATCTAGAACAACTTCCACGAAAGAGTCCCTCCCTGCTTGAAGATGTAAGCCAGGGCTGTGGTGTTGTCAGAGTCCACCTCCACCACTTTGTTAAGCTGGAGGGACTTGAAGTTTATCAAGGCCAGAATAACCGCCAACAACTCCTTGCAATTGATGTGAAGTGTCCTTTGCTCCTGATTCCATGTTCCCGAGCATTCTTGTCCGTCCAAAGTCGCACCCCAGCCCGTGTCTGATGCGTCCGAGAGGAGACGGCGGTCGTGTTTCTGAACAGCCAAAGGTAGACTTCCTTGAGAAGAAAGCTGTTCTTACACCACGTGAGAAAAGACCTCCTCTCTTCGGAAACAGGAACTGAGACCGTCTCTAGCGTCATGTCCTTTATCCAGTGAGCAGCTAGATGATACTGAAGGGGGGGAGGTGGAGTCTCCCTAACACGATGAACAGGGCCAGCGATGAAAGTGTCCCTGTTAGACTCATCCACTACCTGACTGAGCATCGGTTCCTTCTCAGCATGCTCTGGATGCATTCTAGGGCTTGGAAGATCCTTGGGGCCGACGGAAAAGCCCGAAAAGCTCGACTCTGAAGATCCATACCCAAGGAGACAATGGTCTGGGATGGAACGAGCTGAGACTCCTCAAAATTGACCAGGAGGCCCAGTTCCTTGGTCAGATCCATAGTCCATTTGAAAATCTCCAGACAGCGACGACTTGTGGGAGCTCTTAAAAGCCAGTCGTCTGACGGAGCCGGACACAAGATCATGGTACTGCTGCACAGTCTGTGAACTGTCAACCATGGGCAAGCGAGGAAGTACAGTGACAACCCGAATCTGTCTAGACTGTCTGGGTCGTACAGACAACTCCTTATCGGGTTGCTGAGGTTGCCGCACTGCGTCACAACAAGTCACTTCTGCTGGTTGTTGAACGTCTTCCCCGTGACACATTGACTCCGTAAACAAAAAATCCTCTAACAAGGACTAAGCTTGGACTGCATGTCTTGCAACACAGCTCAAGGTCTATGGGAGCAGGTGTGGTAACAGACGGGATTAGCGACTGAAGTGGAACCATTACCTTCCCTGGAAGCATGTTATGCTTAAATAAAAGTCCATAGGAGGCTACGCAGCTAAAGGCTCCCTCCAAATGACAGAGTCCTCAAGGGAATATCAGAAGGAGGGAGAAAAGAACTTTCTCATCTACAGGGACCATATCCTAGAAAAGCTAAGTTCTCTCAGTGAGGGTTTCACTGGTGTAAAAGCAGCAGACTAGAAGGCAACGTTATGAAACTGCTTGACAGTCTAGTGAGTTGGCAACAACCAAAGATGTGTGACTGAGAAGCATGCGGTAAGGTATGCAGAGCATGTTGTATGCAGAGTATGCTGTATGCAGAGCATGCTGTATGTAGAGCATGTTGTATGCAGAGCATGCTGAATGCAGAGCATGCTGTATGCAGAGCATGTTGTATGCAGAGCATGCTGAATGCAGAGCATGCTGTATGCAGAGCATGTTGTATGCAGAGCATGCTGTATGCAGAGCATGCTGTATGCAGAGCATGCTGTATGTAGAGCATGCTGAATGCAGAGCATGCTGTATGCAGGGCATGTTGTATGCAGAGCATGCTGTAAGCAGAGCATGCTGTATGTAGAGCATGCTGTAATGTAAGCAGAGCGTGTGCATGGCGTTTAACATTTCTCAGAAATTCCATGACCAGTGCTAGAGTGCTTTATGCATGCTTGCATGGGGTTTTAATATCAACATAATATTTACCTTACATTCATAACTCATGATTCATATTTTTGCCATATTTTGCGATATTGTTAAAAATATATTGCAAGGAATACAAATATATTTTTATAAGTAATACAAATAACCTCCATTATCATAATGTTTGAAAAAGGAGGTAAGGTATGCTGAACAGCAGAGTCAGAACGAGCTGGAACAACAATAGTTGTGGTTTCCTCTTCAAGACTCTGTTGAGGGAACACCTGAAGCTCAGTCTGCAAAGGCTGATCAAAGGAAGTAGCAGAAGGTAGGCGCATGGGTGGAGGAGGCTGACTCCTGGCATGAGTGGCTGAACTCAAGGGTTGCGCTTGCTGAGTGGTTGGCGGATGCGCAGTAGCAAGTTCCTGAGGAACGAGTTGAGGTTCCTGCGGTGTGAGCTGAGAGCGAAAAGGTAGTGGCTGCGCAGAACGCAGTAAAAGTCTCGCAAGTTGAGGCTCCTGAGGCGCAAGGCTAAGGTGTTGAGGTGCTTGCCTTGAGGAGGGTTGAGCTCGCTGCAGCGAGAGCTGAGGAGACTGACTCATGGATGGGAGAGGTTGTTGTACCTCAAGCGAGTGTTGCCTCACTGGTGGAACAGCAAGTGGAAGCGGAGGAAGAGAGGTATAAGCCTCCTGTTCCCATTGCTGAGGTTGCCTTAAGGAAGGCGGAGGGAGCTGCACACCACTGGGATCAGTAAACTCATAACGTGGCTCAACATCGTACGCCTGGCAGGCGGTACTGCGGTCAGGCGGAGCGAGCGCAGGCGGAGCGAGCGCAGGCGGAGGGAGCGCAGGCGGAGCGAGCGCAGGCGGAGGCGCAACCTTCTCAGCCCGACACTCACGCATCAAGACCGAAAGTTGTGACTGCATGGACTGCAGTAGAGTCAACTTGGGGTCGGCAGACACTAAGGTCTGCTGAGGTAAAGCCTTAACAGCAGAGATCTGTTGCGGCAGAACCTTACTCCTCTTAGGCGGAGTGCATTCAACTGATGACTGAGGAGAGTCAGAGCTAACCCAATGACTGCATCCGGGTTGTTGAACTCTAACTTCGTACGTCTGGCATAGGTCTGGACTTTACGTTTAAGAGGTCTTGAGACCTGAGACCAGCGTTTTCTCCCCTAAATTTCTTCTGCAGACGAGCAAAATAAGGGCTCAATCGTCTGCGGGTGGGAGTGACGGTCTCGGTAAGACACGCCCGCAACCACCGAGGATACTTCTGTGCGCCGATCAAGGCCTGCTGAACCCTTTTGCCCTTCGACATTGCTTCTCCCCTGGGCTTGGGAGCTTGCAAGAGGTCCAGGACTGGGAGGACGACTGGCGCGCACAGAAGTACCCTCACGCACAACACTGACACACTTTGCGCTAATCACTTATCACTTTGATTTTCTGTTTGCACTTATTTCACTGAACTCGAAACTTTAAGTGGTTTGTACCTGAAACACGCAATTCTATCCTTTCTCAAAAGTTAGTAATTGCGAAAACAGAATTACAATGTAACAGAAAAATCTAATGAAAGATAAATAATTCAGTGGCTGGAAAGAGACTAAACACTAGATCACTCTAGAAACGTTTACCTTCTTCCCCTAAAGAGACTAGGGAGAAGAGCAAAAACGATAACAACGTTACTCGCTTGAAAGAAACGTTTATCCTCCTCTTTCTCCCTCCGTCTCTATCTCTCTCTCTCTCTCTTGACTTAGAACCTGAGAGAAGAGCCCAATCATATATATCGTTAAAACATATTATTGTTAAAGGAAAAAACTGAAATATTTCCCAAAATGAAAAGTTCCTTTATTAGGATTAAAACCATTAAGTTAAGAAAGAATGAACAAAACGCTAGACACGGTTACTCTTACTGCAACGTGAAACCGTGAAAATTCTTTCTCTATCGTAACGATAGAGCGCAAGTTGAACGTTCTGAACGTCAACAACTGCAGAGACAAAACAAAACGTTAGTTCAACTTTGAAAACAGTACGAGACTATCAAAGAAATTCTTTCAAAGACATTAAAATAGCATAATATGTTAACAGGTAAAACCGAAATGACGGGCTCAATGTTAATTAACTTCGGTACCAAGAAAAGACCGCCTACTATTAGGAAGGTCGAATATAAACAAATATAAAAATTAATTTTAATAAGTTGACAGCTACATGATTATCGGGTAAGTTTAATATTGAAAATGAGGAATTTTCCAGGTCTGTTCGTGTGCGTAGTCAAAGCTGATACTTTTTTGGCACACCAGTCCCCCAACCAGTGTACCAACAAGGGATTTAAATGCAGAGTAGTACTTATACAAATGCAAGTCATACTTTAATATGTTTCTTTTTTCTCCTTAGCCTCTTACAAGTGAGTTAGCGAGCTTTTTGGGCTCTACTTTCACATTGCTCATACTAAACGCAGGGGCAGGTGCCATTCCTCAGAATCTATCTCTTCTTGATACCTTGATTCCTTCTTCTCAGATCTCAAGTCATAGAGATGCAACGATGATCTTGATCAGCTACTTCTGGGCTTGGTAATGGGTACTTACCGCTACCTTAAAACCTACATAAAAAAAAAACTTGTCTTCACCTGGAGCTCGGCTCTCCTCATGAAGGAAGTGGGGGCTAAATATGATCTTCTCTTGGCTGAGGGAAGTCATTGACTGTACCTATTTCCCATCCTTACTTCCTGTTCTGGGTAAAAACTCCTGATGTTAGGAGAGTAGTTACAACCCTGTTATGCTATAAGAATCTCTGTGGTGCAAGTACTCCAGCCAGGCATATGGAAACATCAGATGATGTTTTCTGCCCTTTACCTGCAAGAATTTGCCCACTGGTCCCTGGGAACCTTTTCATTAGGACCTGTAGTAGCTATATAACAGGTGGTATAGCTGTCTCATCTTTTTCACAGCACTCTTAACATCTGATCGAGGATGGATGTTACGTTTTAGACCGGGATGGAAATGAAGATTGACTGCTCCTCTCCTTTCACTGTCAACTTCTCCTTTACTGGGACACTGCATTGGAGACCTTGTCAGCTGGAATAGCTTTATTTGCAGGCAATTCCTACTTCACTGGCAGCTTTTCTAAGAGGGGGGGTGCGTAGTAACCAGGCAAATCCTGTATTATGTATATAGACCACAGGGTGTGAACTAAGCAAAGCCATTAGGATACTTATGCTTCTTGGTTGGAGCCAGGTAAACTTATTAACATATACATGTCTCAGCGTTGCAACACAGACTTTCTGCTCTGTGTTCTTTACTGCATGCGTTGTGAACTTACTGGTATAGTCACACCACTGGTGCATGAGGTGTAAGAAACCTGAACTCCACTAACTACAAGGTCCAAGTTTAGGAATCCCGGTATTGGTTTTCCAGCTAATTGGAATAGAAACTTCCACCCCACCTAACAGTAAGTCCCCTATGTAAAGGCCAGAATTAGTATTTGCACTGGAACAAATAAATTTGGAGATAATTCGTATTTTCCTTAACTAATCAAACCTTATGATGGTGCCCTTATTAGCAGATCACCACAGGATTTGTAATGCTTACTTACCAGAATGCATGAAATATCACGAGAGGTTGGGCTCAATTTAAATAGAAGAAATACACATGGTGAGAATGGAATATGTAATGGAAGATGAAATATCCGGGGAATAATACAGGGTGTTTACAGTAGAGTTTGAGTTTAATCAAAGATTGAAAAAAGCAAATAGGACAATGGCTAGGTTAAGTAAATTTTGGAAATCTAATCACCTGATATTATATATAAAATTCAGGCTATATATCAGTTTAGTGAGATTAGTATTATTCTATGGACATGAATCGTGGTATGACAATGAAACATTATTACTATTATTATTATTGTTGAAAATATGGCTGCCTCAGTTGCATTAATCTTATACTCCGTCTTCTCGATGGCTCTAATTATCTTCTTTTCAGGACTACTGCATACAGCCAGTAACTGATCAAAATTCATCCTTCATGGTGGGTAGTCAAATTCAGTAATAATTGGCGAGTCAAGATTTTAATATAAAATTCACAAATAATGTAAGATTCACAATACAGGTAGAATTCACAATTCAGGTAAAAGTATAGAGAGAACAAGCTATGGGTTTCAGGAGTGCTGTCTCCCTACCTCAGGCTTCAGTGCTGGAAACGATGAGAGCTACGTCCTAATATATGGCAATTCTGGCTTAGTCAGAGAGGCAGCGAATTTTTCATTGGCTACTTCGAGTGTTGTGGGCGGAGCAAATAGAATGGCTGATCCTCATTGGCTAAGCCGCTTGCCGAGAGAGGCTGTAGTACAGTCAGACTGCCATCCCACTCACTCCTGGGAGTTGAGTCACCATCTTGTCATCTGGGAGCTAGGCTCTGATTGGTGGGAGCGCTCGCCGAGAGGGTATGTAGACTAGGCAGGCTATCCTGTCGATGATCAATGCTGTTGGGGTTGTTTATGTCTTGATCTGTTGGGTTGTCCTGTTTGGTTGGGTTATTTTTCCTTTTGTTGTTCCTTCGACAGGAGGGGAGGAGGAACATTTCCTGGGTAGTGTTGAGAGTCGGCTTTTCTCTCTGAATAAGAAGAGCTTCAAGTATGCGAAGTCTCCTGCTATCTGAAGCACGGCCTATGATCTCGGTGTTCTTGATTATTTCCTCACGTTTGATGTTGTTATTGTGAACATGAAGGGCATGAGCTTTTATTGCACCTTGTTGGACATGACAAGACAGTCTCTTTGACAGAGGCATGGTGGTCATTCCTATGTAACGTCCAGAGCATCCTGGAACAGGGCATAAGTAGGAATAGACCACGTTGGTCTGTTTGAGAATATCCTGAGTCGGCGGGGCTGGGTTGTTCCTCATGATGAGAGACCTCGTTTTGTTAGTTTGATAATAAATAGTCAACTTGACCTCTGTGTTTTTATCCACAGGGGAGACGTGACTCTTTATTATGTCTCCCATGGCCTTTTCATCCTTTTGATAATCCCGATGCATGAACACTTCATAGTAAAGGTTGATGGTAGTTGTGGTGTTCATGGTCGGTTGTTCACCCTGGTACCAGGTGTCCGTGGCTAGCTTGTCTATTAGAGTAGCCATTGTTCACCAGGACCTGGGTGACTCAGTCAAGTTCTTGGTGTGTGGCAGCCCAAGAGGAGCAGTGGGAGAGGGCTCTGCAGACGTAGGCCTTGATGGTAGAGGCCTTGTACCTGGTAGGGCATTCACTGTCTCCATTCAAGCATAACCTGAGGTTAGTGGGCTTAACATACTCTCTAGTATAAAATCCGGTAGTATTAGGAGATATGAGAACATCTAGGAAGGGCAGCCGTCCATCTTTGCTATGTTCAACAGTAAACCTCAGGCAGCTGCATTCCTCAAACGTCCTGCGGAGGATCTTGATGTTCTGGGTAGAAGGGGCCATTATAAAAGTGTCATCTATGTATCTCTCATACACGTCTGGACGACTAAACAGCTTGGCATACCCAGACAACATCCGCCAGGCTATCCGTACCCTTAAGGACCGTGACTGGGCTAAGAGGTTGCGGATTATCCACAAGAAACTTATCTACATTAATGGAGGCAAACTCCGTATCCCTGAAACCAAGCAAGAATATATTAATATTTCCTCCTATACTCCTACAACCATCCAGGATGAGATACTCCGGCTGGGGCTTAACTGCCACTTCATATCGCGCCTCAAACCTACCGATAAGAGGCTAGAAGTTGAACTTTTAATAGACTCTATCCTTAGTCCCCAGGAGAAAGGTGACCTTAACACAACTGATGACCTCCAGCCCCTGCTCTTGGCTGAAGCCCTTACGGGTCGTGGACGATACAAAAGTGGCATCGTCTCCAGTGACGTGAGGGAGGCAGCCGGGGAGCTGAGGAAGGAAGCATATGTGACCGTGAGGAGAGATGACAAGATTGCTGCCTTTGTCTTGATAGATACGGAAGAGTATCACAGCAAATTTGACATGATATTGGGAGATTCATCCAAGTTTGAAAAGCTCTCCTACAACCCCATCGAAGAGATTAAGAGGGAGGCCAATAAGACAATTGAAAAAATTAATGCAGCCACAAATGCCGTCCACTTCCAGACCATCACTGGGGATTTTAGCCCTGGTTACCTTTTTGGTAATGTGAAGACTCATAAGAACGGCAACCCACTCAGACCTATTATCAGCCAGTGCCTGATGCCGATCTACCACCTAGCTAAAAGACTTAACAGCCTCTTGACTCCTTATGTTCCAAACGTGGACAGCGTCGCCTCATCTGCTGAGTTCCTGAGTAAGCTAAAAGGGTCCCCCACCAGTGGCACCATCGCTTCACTGGATGTGGAGTCCCTTTTTACTAACGTTCCTGTTGGAGAGACCATCGACTTGATCCGGGAGAGAGTCTACAGGGACCCTTCTACTCCAACCTTGAACATCCCCGAGGAGGCCCTCCGAACTCTGCTTGAAGTATGTATGTACTTAGAAGGCCCCTTTTACCACACACAGGGGCCACACATATACACAGAAGGATGGTGTGGCGATGGGCTCTCCCCTTGGTGTGCTCTTTGCCAACTTTTAATGGGAGTTGTAGAAGAGAGGGTTTTCTCACGAATAAGTCGTCCAGACGTGTATGTGAGATACATAGATGACTCTTTTATAATGGCCCCTTCTACCCAGAACATCAAGATCCTCCGCAGGACGTTTGAGGAATGCAGCTGCCTGAGGCTTACTGTTGAAAATAGCAAAGATGGATGGCTGCCCTTCCTAGATGTTCTTATATCTCCTAATACAACCGGATTTGATACTAGTGTGTACATTAAGCCCACTAACCTCGGGTTATGCTTTAATGGAGACAGTGAATGCCCTACCAGGTACAAGGCCTCTACCATCAAGGCCTACGTCCGCAGAGCCCTCTCCCACTGCTCCTCTTGGGCTGCCACACACCAAGTACTCGACCGAGTTGCCCAGGTCCTGGTGAACAATGGCTACTCTAATAGACAAAATAGCCGTGAAATCAAGCTAGCCACGGACACCTGGTACCAGGGTGAACAACCGACTGTGAACATCACAACTACCATCAACCTTTACTATAAAGTGTTCATGCATCGGGATTATCAACAGGATTAAAAGACCATGGGAGACATAATAAAGAGTCACGTTTCCCCTGTGGATAAAAACACAGAGGTCAAGTTGACTATTTATTATCAAACTAACAAAACGAGGTCTCTCATCATGAGGAACAACCCAGCCCCGCCGACTCAGGATATTCTCAAACAGACCAACGGGGTCTATTCCTACTTATGCCCTGTTCCATGATGCTCTGGACATTACATAGGAATGACCACCATGCGTCTGTCAAAGAGACTGTCTTGTCATGTCCAACAAGGTGCAATAAAAGCTCATGCCCTTCACGTTCACAATAACAACATCAAACGTGAGGAAATAATCAAGAACACCGAGATCATAGGCCGTGCTCCAGATAGCAGGAGACTTCGCATACTTGAAGCTCTTCTTATTCAGAGAGAAAAGCCGACTCTCAACACTACCCAGGAAATGTTCCTCCTCCCCTCCTGTCGAAGGAACAACAAAATGAAAAATAACCCAACCAACCAGGACAACCCAACAGATCAAGACATAAACAACCCCAACAGCATTGATCATCAACAGGATAGCCTGCCTAGCCTACATACCCTCTCGGCGAGCGCTCCCACCAATCAGAGCCCAGCTCCTAGAGGACAAGATGGTGACTCAACACCCAGGAGTGAGTGGGATGGCAGTCTGACTGTACTACAGCCTCTCTCGGCAAGCGGTTTAGCCAATGAGGATCAGCCATTCTATTTACTCTGCCCACGACACTCGAGGTAGCCAATGAAAAATTCGCTGCCTCTCCGACTAAGCCAGAATTGCCATATATAAGGACGTAGCTCTCATCGTTTCCAGCACTGAAGCCTGAGGAAGGGAGACAGCACTCCTGAAACCCATAGCTTGTTCCCTCTATACTTTTACCTGAATTGTGAATCTTACCTAATTTGTGAATTTTATACTAAAACCTTGACTCGCCAATTATTCCTGAATTTAACTACCCACCATTAACGATGAATTTCGCTCAGTTACTAGCTGTATGCAGTAGTCCTGAAAAGAAGATAGAGCCATCGAGAAGACGGAGTATAAGATTAATGCAACTGAGGCAGCCATTATTTTCAACAAAACTTGCCTGAGAGAAGGTCTACTACCAAAATATTATTGCTATTATTATTATTATGATTATTATTATTATTATTATTATTATTATTATTGTTATTTTTATTATTATTATTATTATTATTATTACCTGGTAAGCCACAACCCTAGTTGGAAAAGCAGAATGCTATAAGCCCAACCCTCCAACAGAGAAAATAGCCCAGTGAGGGAGGGAGAAAAGGAAAAATGAAATAATCTGATACGAGTAACATTAAAATAAATAGAATAGTGTGCCCGAGTGCACCCTCAAGTAAGAGAACTCAAACCCAAGACAGTGGAAGACCATGGTACAGAGGCTATGGCACTACCCAAGACTAGAGAAGAATGGTTTGATTTTGGAGTGTCCTCCTAGAAGAGTTGCTTACCATAGCTAAAGAATCTCTTCTACCCTTAGTAAGAGGAAAGTGCCCACTGAACAATTACAGTGCAGTAACCACTTGGGTGAAGAAGAATTGTTTGGTGATCTCAGTGTTGTCAGGTGTATGAGGACAGAGGAGAATATGTAAAGAATAGGCCAGACTATTCGGTTTATGTGTCGGCAAAGGGAAATGAACCGTGACCAGAGAGGAGGAGCCAATGTAGTACTGTCTGGCCAGTCAAAAGACGCCGTAACTCTCTAGTGGTAGTATCTCAATGGGTCGCTGGTGCCCAGGCTAACCTACTACTTCATATTAAACAGATTTTGCAGATTTGAGAGCAAACCCCTTAGAAGAATATTTGCAGTTAAATGGCAAGACATCATTAGAAATGAAACTACTTGAGTGCCATATATGGATGAGATCATAGTTAGGCGTAGATGGAGATGGTTTGGGTATACTTTTTGAACACTCCAATCAAGATTAGTTCACCAAACTTTTAACTGAGCTCCACAAGCCATTACAAGAATTGGAAGACCCAGGCCTACATGTCGGATGACCATGAAGCGTGAAGTAGATGATGAATGGAGAACTATTGAATTAAAAGCTCAAGATGAGATGACTGGTGAAATCTAACCGAGGCCCTTTGCGTCAATAGGCGTAGGAGGAGATGATGATGAACAGACATGAGTCCTTAACTCATACTTTCCCACCAGCACCAACCCCTTAGAAAGTTCTAGCTGCAATCAAAGTAACTATAAGGCGAGCAACCAGAGGGGTGGCCTATCCGTACCCTGGCCACCTGTATATACCTGGTTATAAAAGTTTTTTTTCAACTGCCATATTCTTCATTTTCAGTTATCTCTATGTAGATTACTCGGGTTTATATAGTTAGGTAAACTATGAATTATCTCCAAATTTATCATTTCAGTTAGGATGTGTTCACTTGACCATGGAGTGTCAACAGGCAAGCATAGTTGCCAAACAGTGAGTGGTGATGATGTTAGAGGCGCGAAAGCTAAAAATCAAGCGCATAAATTTAGCATTAAACAAGTGCCAAAAAGTCTAGCTTAGCCCAAATGTCGTTCGATTATTAAAGTGAAAAATTTCCTTGAAAAGATTAAGGAGGTAATACTTTTCCACTTTACCAGATATATTTTCAATTGTAATATTTGCAATAATAAATGTCATGGACATGTCTAGTTTGTTATTATTTCCACTTGGGTATTTAATACATTAGAATATTTCATATTTTTTATTACTTCTTATACAGATTTTACTGAAAAGTAGTCTTTATATTGAAGTCCACAGTAAAATGTTTGAATATGGACTGATATATCTGTACAATTAACATCTTTTATTTATTTTTCAGACTAGAGTCATCAAAAGAGAAGATTGTTTACAGACTCCTGCTCAAAACTGGAAATTAAACTGCAATTATGAGATGGTGTAATGAAATATTCCTGTTGACATGAAGATAAGACAACAAATAATCGGCAATTTATTGAAAAAAAGAATTCCAGAATGTTTCAGGAAAAGACAGAATAATCAAACTTTTCTATAGTATTAAGATACCCTTACGATAAATATTACTGTACAGTACTACATATATCTTGAATCGGTTGTCCCGAGTTATTGAGATTTTAGGGAGCTGTGTCTTGCAATGGTCACTCCATTTATAGCCCATACTTTCTGTAGCAATCACTAATTAAAGGTGAAGTTAAAACGAGATAAGTTTTAGTAAATAAATAATATAAATTTGTTCTCTCACTAATGAAAACTTTTGTTCTTTGCACAAGAGAAGATATAACTGCGCAAGCTGGCACATGGCTATGAAAACTTTTTAACAAGGTGTCAATAACCATACTGGTTGTTACCAGTATTAGCAGGAAAGCCCCAAACCTTCCAGCACTCACAACTAATCCACTTTGATTTAAGCCGTTGTTGAGAGTTGACGTATCTCTTCCAGGTTGTAACTGGCATTGGTTGAAGTTGTAAACTTTTCCCCTTCTTTATCAGGTGTGAATCAGTGTGCGTGTGTTTGAGGAATGTATTGCATGAGAGTTTGTCTAAGCATGGCGGACTGCTCTTGCAGAATGATTATGTGCTAAGTTAAGATAGATCCTCACTGACTTGGCCCTTCATGCCAAGGACACTCCTGTATGGAGGCCTCTCCATGTGACGAGTGTTGAGAGTGGCCTCCCACCTAGTTGGAGCGGAACGACAGGTGGAAGTGGTAGTCTGAAAGGGATTCTTCACATTAGGTCTCTCTCTCTCTCTCTCTCTCTCTCTCTCTCTCTCTCTCTCTCTCTCTCTCTCTCTCTCTCTCATATAGCTGTTTAACCCTTGGACACTCTCAGTTATGGCTGTTTAACCCTTGGACTCTCTCTCTCTCAGTTATGGCTGTTTAACCCTTGGACTCTCTCTCTCTCAGTTATGGCTGTTTAACCCTTGGACAACCTTTGAGTCAGGAAGCTCTTCTCCTTTCACCTAGTGAAACAGAAGCCTTCCTGAAGTGGGGAGCATGCATCTCAAGAGACTGCTTCTTTTGTGGCCATCCTTGGGGCTTGCAGGGTCACTTAAGGAGGTATTGGTTCATGGGACACGACAGAACAGTATTTCTGCTCTTGCCAGGATTGGCTTTGGTACTTCCCTTTTCAGAGCCAACAGGAGGGAATCCCTTCTGTTCAGTCACGTGCACCCAGAATCTTCATCTCCCACAGCAGATGCTCTCCCACTTGAGGATCTGCTGGGTAGTGTTCATGAGAACTCAAGCTCTCCCCTGGGGCGAGACTGCTCTGCCCGCATTCTTCTGAGCTTGTTTAAAGGTTTAAAGGCCGCTCATGAATGGCAGAGGCAAGGGACAGTGACATTACCCTACCAAGCAGGACAATGCCCTAGAGACTGACCATATATATACATATGATGAACGCCCAAGCCCATCTCCACCCAAGCTGGGACCAAGGAGGGCAAGGCAATGGCTGCTGATGACTCAGCATATAGACCTATAGGTTCCCCCAAACCCCCCATCCTTAGTTTGAGCGGAACTTGTCAGGGACGTTACCACGTCGGCCACCACAATCCTAAGGTCCAGGGAATATTCATCAAAGTGGTTGAATTTCTGACTCGGAGGCCAAAAGCTCCAATGGTAAAACTAAGACGAACATTTGCAGGATGGGAGTTGTCAGAACTGAAGTTGCTGAAACCCTCTTCACATTCCATTTCATCAACAGCTACTGAAGGACACGAAGGGCAGTTTTTCTTCCCTCCTGAGGCCTCACAGTGACGAGGTAAGGCCGGCGATGAAATGGCAAGTAAGATTGACGTGGTGAGTGTTGTGAGAGCATGGGGAGGCATTGCTGGAACAGTAACATTCCTACCCTTTAGGAGCCTTCAGCATGACACCCTCGCTAGTATGAAAGGCCATCTACTTCTGGGAATCCAGCTACCCAGGTAGCTCAAAAGCGACGGCAAGATTTGTCGCCAGGGCATTTTAGCTCTGGAGCCGACCTTGCCAGAGCCGACAGGTGATTGTGTTTGAGATTCTTCTGCAACCCAGTGTGCAGCTTATCTTGCCACAAAGGTCTTGAGACTCCTCTAGTCTCCCGTGAGCCCAGGCAACTGTGTTGGCACAACAGGTGAGATTACCATCCAGCTCACTTGGGTGGGTTGAGGGAGCAGCACAGCACCTTACCGCCTCTCAACATAACCCGTGTCTTGCTCACACTCACACTGCACTATAAGCCCTGGCTCAGGGGAGTTGTCTGCGTACATTTCTCTTTTACAGCTACGCAATGCATTTTCCTTTTACAGATGATGGGAACATTAAAAAAAAAAAGTTGGGTAGAACTTTTGCACTTGGTATGATTTTTCCATAGAGCTCAATATGCAATCATAGTTCAGCGCTATTAAGCTGAAATGCTAGTGTTCAGATTTTACAGAATAACAAACCAGGGAACAGTCTTAGAGTGAATGGGTTAAAACAGTCATAGTCAAATCCTGGACATTGAAAAACTTATACCTAGACCAGGAAAGTAACATCATATCTGGATTATTTTAAGCCCCCAAAGGGGTTTAGTTAAAATTGGTTTTTGGGTTAGGGGGAAAATTGGCTAATATTTACCCTCATTCACTACTGAAATCAAAGATTGGAAATTTTTTTGATGAAAGGACCGCATAAGGATGTTTTTCACACTGTTAGCCTCTTCAATGAATAATAGTATCTAGGGAGGCTTTCAATTTTTTTGTGGTTTTCAAACAAGGCAATTTTGTTAAAGAATCCCCCCAAAAATGCATTTTTTTTTAACTCTGCAAGTGACATTGAAGTATATTATTGATGTGTTGGCTATGTATTAACATTATAAATAAATATAACTTTTCATTCTAAAGACTCTTCCCTAGTTGGTTATTATGTTTAATCTGAGTACTAGCATTTCAGCCTAATGGTGCTGAACTATAATTGCAAAAGAGCTCTTTAGAAAAATGTACTAGTGCAAAAGTTCTACCCAACTCTTAGATGTTCCCATCATATGTAAAAGGAAATGCATGGTTTACTTTTAAAAGGCAAATGTGTACACACCCCTTTTAGCCTATACTATATGATGTCTTAAACAAGTTTAATTCTCCCCTGCCATTAGATCAAGCACTGTCTGGACCACAATGGAGAAGGGTGCTTTCCAAAAGATCCTCAATGAGTCTCCAGACTCTTTCTTGTTGAGATGGCATTTTGAGGCTAGAGACCAGTCATAGATCTGTAGGTCTTGTATTAGTTTGACTTAGACTCCATTCAATTTAGAGACCGCTGCCACGGTCAGACAGGCAGTAAGAAGGGTGACTTGATGATCACATTGGATCTAAAAGATGCGTACTTCCAGGTCCCCATCCATCATATTTCAATGAAGCTCCTCTTAATCATATTGCACAACAAGATATAAATGTTCAGAGTGGTGTGCTTTGGTCTGTCAACAGCCTCTCAAGTGTTCACATGTGTGTTCACTTTGGTTTTGGCCTGGGCCCACTTCAATGGCATTCATCTTCTGTTACCTGGATGATTGGCAGACTTGGTTCAGACCCTTCCCCATCAATGAGACAGATATCATGAGTTTTGCCTCGATCTTGGAATTGTGGTAAAAAAGAGAAATAATTTAAGAAGGAAAGTCTCAAGATTCAAGGAAGGGTTGCACTGTTCCTCCAGCAAAACTTGCTGCAAGCACATCTGTGAATGTGCCTGTTGGGTCAACTGGTATCATTAAGAGTGACTGGCGCTAACCAGTCACCTTGGCATCCATTCACTGAAGTTGAAACTGAAGACCTCTTGGTCTCAGGGCAGGGACTCTCTTGGAATGCTGGCGTCAATGACCTTCGATGTCAGAGAACTTCAAATCATTCATTCATTCTCCTGGAATGCTTGTTCCAGTGTGGTCAGAGCAGAATAAAAACTGAAGTTGGTGGATGTTAGACTCCGACCTTCTTCAGGGGTAGACAACCTTTCTCCTCCTCCAGCTTTGATGCTCTTCTCCGAAGCATCAAAGAAAGTTAGGGGCTCACCTGGTGCAGCACATCGCTTCCTGGCTGTGGTCTGAGTCAGATCAGCAATGCCCCACACAAAACTCCTAGAGTTGAGGGACTTCTAGCTCAATAGCTTGGTAGTGCTGATGAGCGACAGCACAACCATAGATTTTTACTATCTCTGGAAGGATAAACTTGCTCAGTTTCGGCAGTAAAAGGCTATCACTAGGCCTTGAACCAGATATATAGACTGGAAGGAGTTGATATTTACTCTTCTGTAGAATTGTGTATGATCATATGGAGTTTTGAGCAAACTTGCTCCCAGTTGGAAGTGAAACCTCCAGGACTAACAAAAGTTTCTTATTCCTTGAAAGGAACATCATACAATCTGTTAAGTCTGGTTTCAGACAACCGATTTAACTTTAAAGACGGTATTTCTGCTTGGTTTGACCTCTGCTAAGAGGCTCACTGGGCTATGTGGTCTCTTCTACGACATCGCCCACTTCTTAAGGGGCTGGAATCAGTTTTCATTTGGCTTCATTCCTGAGTTTGTTTCAAAATCCGGTGGTTTCCAACTAGATTCAGTTCCTTCCAGATTTTGTCTTCTGCAGATAACCGATGACCCTGATCACCTGATTTTGTGTCGTATGAGAGCACTAAGGCATTATTTCAAAGAAATGAGGAGCTTGCCCTCAGGTGATATAAGTTAATCAGTTTGGGAAGGGTCGAGAGGAAAGTGACCAAGAACACCATCCCCTAGATTAGGCATTTGTCATCGACCGTGCCATCAATCCTTCCCCTCCCCAACGAGGGGTATGACCCAGAGCTCATGATATCAGCAGCATGAGCATAGCTCTGGTATTCAGAAAGAACCTTTCTGTGATGCAGGTTTTACAGGCCGGCATATGGAAACAACAAACCATGTTTACAGCTCACTACCAGCAAGATGTGACACACAAGGCTCTAGATGAGTTTATGCTAGGGCCTGTGGTAGCTGCTCAGCAAGAGGTATAGCTACCTTAGCTCCTCTCACAAGACTATTAGTAGTCATTCGAGGACAGAGGTTAGGCTTTAAGGTTTAATGGCCACTCATAAATGGCAGAGGTAAGGGACAGTGATATTACCCTAACGAGCAGGACAATGCCCTAGACTCTGACCATATATTCATATGATCAGTGCCCAAGCCCCCTCTCCACCCAAGCTAGGACCAAGGAGGGGCAGGCAATGACTGCTGATGATTCAGCAGATAGAGCTATAGGCTCCTCAAACACCCAATCCTTAGCTCAGAAGGATGGTGAGGTTGCAGTGACCAAAGAAACTAACGAATTTGAGTGGGACTCGAACTCCAGTCTGGCTTTCACCAGTCAGGGACGTTACCACATCGGCCACCACAACCCTTTAGTCTGCAATCAATGTAAAGCAATGACTGGCTTTTTCTTTTCTTCACCTTCCCTTCTCTTGGGGTGCAGTACAGTACCCGACTCCCTGTCAGCTGTAACTTGTCAACTGCAGATAAGCACCATGTAGCTCATAGCTAATATATATTTATTATATTTCTTGTTACGTCCCCAATCTCCTTACAAACGGGAGTTGGTGTGTATGAGTGGGAGTTGGCCACATTGTGCATACGTATTTGCAATCTTATTGATTATACATCGCCTGAGACGCTGTCACAATTGTTCTAAACTCGCTTTCCTCTTATACACGGGCCATCAACTGGCTATCAGTGTCAAGATACTTGTTCACAAGATGTCAGGATTCTCACTCCTTACACATTATCATGCTCGAGTGTTGCAATCCTACATAAAAGTTTCAGCCAGTTGAAAAGGACCTCCACACACCCAAGTAAGTCTCGTTTGTAAAAAACAAAGGTTTGTATTCGTGTAGGAACATCTGAATGATTTGAATGTACTGTAGTTTGTATTTTTTTTTTAAATTTACAAACATTTGAGTTGTTTTCACAAATTTTGCCTGCCATCACTTACACCTGGAAGCCCCGTTTGCCATCAAAGTGGAGTAGTAATGAGTGAATAGGAGAGGCGGTGCTTCCTTGCTACTACTGTAATGGTAACAACTGGTTGTCGACATCTCGTTAAATATTTTGATACCTGTATGCCAGCTTAAGCTGATATCTTCTTTTATGTAAAGAACACAGGTTTGTATAGTTAGGAAAAATACAAATTTCCTCTAAGTTTGTAATTTCTACAACAATGATCTTACCAGATTATTTCATGTTTATCAAAGTGTGTGTTTCTGGAAACCGTGAATTTAATTATTAATGCCATTGACTTTTGCTCATTCTAGTAGCAAGTATTGTATTCGCTCTTAATCTTCTTCACCAAGTCAGTTTTTATCGAACCAATTTTAGAAAGTTAAATCTATGCATCTATATGATAATATTTTTTGCGAGTAAATTTTAAACACCCAAAATTTGAATTGAAAATTGGGTCCAGATCAATTTTCGATTTTTTTTTACTTTGTAATTCAAATTTAGATGGAAATTTCCTAGTTATTTTTTTATATTAAACGAGCAAAATATTCGTTTAATTACCTTCAAACAAGTTGGCGAACTTCTCAAAAAATAATTAACCAAAATTCTTTTACGTAATGTTGAATAGATTAGTTACATATATATTATTGTAAATTTGTTTGAAAGATGATAAAATTACACATTAATAAACCAATTAAGATCGACAAATGTTAAAGAGGAGGAGACTTTCCTTAGAAATTTGTTGATGATGTTTTTAAATTGCATTAACTAGCTGTAAATCAATTGTCAATTTCCTTTGAAGCTCTTAACATACTTCTATATCATGCAATGTGTAGAATTGTGTAAAGTAATGTAAACAAGTTATCTAAATGTGTGACAGAAATTTATATTAATCACCTTATTAGTTATTGATTCAAATTCATTCTACAATCTGTATACTGTATTAAAGTACATTATTTGCTCGTGAATATAACCTACAACTCATTATTTAAACTATAAATACCATTTGATATTTGTCTTTGTACACCAATTCTTCTCTTTCAAGACTGTCCACTAATTATTAGTAACTGTCATTGAATTTTCTTTTACACTGTCGAATCTATAGAAGGTCAATGTTCTCTTAAAAGATAGAAGCTATTGAAAAAAATGGGTCTCTTGAGTAGCCACATCTTACCAGGGCTTTTCAGTCAATTCTTTTCTGTAGGGCAGGGTTGGGAATACTTATCACATCCTAGCAATCAATACATGTATAATTGCTGACATAAATATACCAGAGAATTAAGACTTATTAATTTATGTTTTTGGCTTATAAGTTTCAAAGTAACAGTCATATTTCCTTCCCTCTTGCAATAGTGACTTATTTTGCATATTTTTCATAAAGCACAAGTAGGCCTACTAGAATGATTTTCCACATATTTCAGTTAAAGGAAGAACCAAGTATTCTCTACATAGATTTTGCTTTTGCTTTTACTAAATAGGTTCACATTTTGCAAGCATCTTATCCAATTATCTTTTGTAATGGGAATCACGGAAAGTCATGAATAGAATAATTTGGAATATTTTTGAAGGGAGTCGCTGTATTTAAGGTCATAATAGTAAGCATTAGAAGGCTAACATGATTTCTCTCTCTCTCTCTCTCTCTCTCTCTCTCTCTCTCTCTCTCTCTCTCTCTCTCTCTCTCTCTCTCTCTCTCTCTCTCTCTCTCTCTATATTAATGTTATATTTACTATAACAAGAACGCCTGGCAAAAAGTGCCATGTTTGTAAGCTTAATCTCAAAACTTCATATAAAGCTTGTTCAAGTAATTTTCACTAAATTATTTTTTTTTTATCAAAATTTCAATATTCTAATTATGCTTGTTTTTAGTGGAAGATCATAATAATTTTTCTTCAATCTAGTGAGCAGGAATTTGCATCAAAACATTAAATTGACAAAATTGCTTTTAAAAGTGTAAAATTTCTTGTTTGCTGGTTTTAAGCTTAGCATATTCGTTATACAAAAGGTGCAATTATTTGGTTGTGCTCAAGTTTAGAATATAGCTTATATAGTTAATAATGTTTGTAATTTGGAGCATTTTAGGAATTAAATTTGTTAAAAGGTTTTGTGAAAGGAATAGTGATTCAGTTTGAGTTATGGTAGTCTTAAAAGTAGGAAACCATCAGTAAAATAGTTTTAAATCAACATTCACGAAATATTTCTTAAAAACAGATGTTCTAAGAGTGCTTTTGATGTAAAATTTCAAGATTATTTTTGAAAGACCTAATGAAAGGGTTAAGATTAATGAATGTTATGTAAAGAGAATGCTTAGGCACAACCCATTCTTGATATGTAGGTTAAACTTATGGGATTTAGTAATTACACTTTATTTCAAGAAGAAATATATATAAATAGTGTCGTGATCAATTATTTAGGACAATGGAGGAATTATTACCTATAGGGAATCTCAAAGTGAAAAAAAAATGTGGGTTTCTTAAAACAGTTTGGTAAATCCCTGTGAGATTCGTGAAGTATTTTAAAGGTTACTTTAAATCAATGATTATAGATTTAGTGGGTAATGTAGTGGTTAAATTTTTATTGTAATAGAAATATATATTGTATCTTTTCAAGCTAGCAAAGGTTTTATAGGTAGAATTGCTTTGCAACTTCATATAAATGGAATGGGAATTCAAAATGGTTATATAAATATCAAAGGATTAAACCAGTTGCTTTTTATACACAATAATATACTGTTTTGTCATTTACAATTTTATGTACAAATGTTAATTATAAAAACTTGAAAAGATGCCTGTATAACTCATAATGTAATTTGGTTATAATGATTATTTAAGATATTATTTTTAAATAATAGGCATTACTCATGTCAATTGCTTAAGAAAAAATTGTATGGACGAAAATATTTGAAGTTGTAAGAGCAAAAGCCCTTAATGATAATTCATGGCAAAAAACTAAAAAGTAACACATATCATTGCTAATGGTATAACTACATATACTGAATAGGTAAGGTACATGGCCCAGCTTTTGGATGTCATTGGTGGATAGTATGGTCGTTACTGACTTCTTTAGTCATATCCTAGGTTCAGTATAGTCTGAGAGCTGGCAATGGTTCATTCATATTATTTAGTACCAGATACGTGAAAATCTAATTAGAATCTAATTCACCCATAATGGAAATATGCCTCAAGTTGAGCATTCCTTGGTCTTGGTGAGGTTAGTTCTTTCTTCATATCCCCCACATAAAATGTTAAAGCCTAAGTGTTTGTTAATTTTTCATAACTCAATATATAAATGTAAATCTAGTCTTATATATGAGATTGAATCTCTGAACATTAGTTCAGGAGACTTATTTCCAAGTGCTTAAACTGATTTACACAGGCTCAAATTGTTGATAATATTGATGCTAAAGTCAATGAGGACAGAATTCAGCCTCAAATGAAGCATTTATAGACATAGTTTACAGAGTAGAAACTTTTAAAGACTAAAGCTTAATCATCTGAATGGTCTTGCATATCTATTTCACTTTTGAAAAATAACAAGCTTTGCCATTAATCATGGGGAATATGAAATATTGCCCCCTTTACTAAACCTTAATATTGCTCAACTCAAGATGTCTCTTTAATAATTAGCTATTTATTAAAATGTTATCATCATGATTGAACCCTCATCAGCTCCCTGACTATAATTAACCTAGCATATGACTAAAGTGGTCCTTAATGTCCAAATTACAAACCACTGATATCTTAAATGCTGGTCCATCTACCTTACTTAGGAAATATGTAATTATACCATTAGCATTGAGATGTTACTT
Source organism: Palaemon carinicauda (assembly GCF_036898095.1). Taxonomy (NCBI): domain Eukaryota; kingdom Metazoa; phylum Arthropoda; class Malacostraca; order Decapoda; family Palaemonidae; genus Palaemon; species Palaemon carinicauda. The sequence goes on along the minus strand of NC_090739.1, from coordinate 117,521,245 downwards.
TGTCATAAATAATCATTCAGGATCCTTGCTCTTATATCTTAAAGTATTTCGTTCATACAAATTTTTCTTATTCAGTTGACGATTATTGAGTGGTGCCTATTATTTACAACGGGTATCTTTCCACGAATAAAATCTAGGCCTACAGCTCCATTTTCTATCATTTGTAACAGACCTTTTAAGTGTTTATTATATTTTCATTAACTATAGGAAAATATCAAACTCCATTAAATTGTGTAAGATATATTTACCATACTCAAACTTTGTAACATCTTGAAAATTCCGAAATAAAATGTATATAAGAAAAAATTCCGAAATAAAATGTATATAAGAAAACTTATTTTTAATTTGGTCTCCCTGGTATTTGAAAAGAAAGAAAAAAAAAAAAAACGTAACAACTTACTTGAGTATTCTCCCTATATTAAACCTCATATGGCTGAGTGTTCTCCCTAAACGCCCCCTACCCCTTCTAGTACCAGCAAATGCCTTATTCCCCACGGAAATGGCCAAAAAGCTCATGAAATAGTCCTCTCTCCTAACTATCCACTTGTTCATTTAGACTGTTATTGAATCCCCACATACAGAGTAGTTCAACACCCCCACTGGGTGATGAGAGCAGCAGTACTAATGTCTTATGATATATATATCAAAGTCAAGATGGCCGAACTGTCTCGTATTTCATTTTGGACCAAAGTACACTTTTTAATCAAGCTGTCTGTCAAGTGGGTTTTTTCTTTACTAAAGTCATAACAATAATGGCCCTTTTTCCATGAGTCCTCAAAAGCCTCTGAATTATGTCCAATCTTGAAGCTCATCAGATTTAATCTATAGGTACAAAAGTATACCTAAATATGTAATTAAAGCTTCCCATAAACATAATATGGCAGAAGAAAAACTTATAAATTCGTTATATACTTTTTTGTAGAAGACAATGTCAAACAATAGACAGGTTTCTATGTTATATGTTTAGTTATATAATGGCAATACAAACACTATAAAGTCAATGACATATGTATCAAATTCACGAAACCCCATTTTCTGACAACTTTAAACTCCCTAGATTTGAAGAAAACTTAACCTTTGTCATACATTAGGGATTAGGCTCATGATTCGACGAAGAAACGTCCTTAGGCGAGTCACCCCTCATCGAATTTGGTGTACAGTATGACAAAACGTTTCGTTTTCTTTGTTATCAGGCCAGGTGTGTTTAAAGCTCAGCATTTTGGGTTGCATATTTCATGATTGTGTAAGTAAGTAGTGCTTTCTCTAATAGAAACATAAAATTATTAATAAAAAAAAAGAAGGAAAAGGAAAGCCCACCAAGGCCATCCCCTGTCCCACCTAGTAACCAGAAACTTGAATGCAAAGTTTTCTTCTGAGGAGGCAATGTTACTAGGCCCTTGAATGCTTTCCTTTTCCTTCTTTTTTTGTTTTCTGTTTTTTTTTCTATTAATAATTTTACAAACAATAATAATAGGATTGCAATTTAAAGATTTCAGGAATAGTTTAGAGCTTTCCTGAAGTTAAATGGTAAAAGACATGTCATTATTTACATTACTATAGGCAGATTCCAGCAATTATAGTGTTACGTTAATTTTTTTTTTAATGAAACATGAAATTATACACTTAAATACGAAAAAAGATCATTAATATATCTAGATTGGAAAACAATGTGAAAATCTAGATTGAAAAACAAAGTGAAAATATAAAATAAATAAAAGTCATGTTCAGGCCTTTGTGCAATTTCAGAACGATCCATTACTACAGACACCTGAAGCTCACTCAAAAGCAGACAAGATTCACAAATGCCAAGTTGCCTCCCTGTCTCGCCCCATTTAATGCACATGATTGAGTCAGGTAAAAGAGAAGAGACGTGCAAGGCTACTGCCCTGACCATCCTTGCTACTTCCCCCAGCAGACAGTCAGATCGGACCGAAGTACGCATTCACCTTACACGTGGACACCTGAACCACTTTAGCTGTGTAATAAAGTTCCCAAATGCAAACCCCAAGAAAAACCTGGAAAGCGAGTTTAGCCCAAAACACTTAGCTAACGACACAATTCTTTAAAACATAACCCTATGGAAATGGCTTTCGTTTAACATGCAGACACACAGTTATAAAACACGATTCTAATTGAATATTTACCTGCAGTTTGAGGTAGATTAAGTTTTAATTCAAAGTTGACATAACTCCGAATGACAAGCTTTAGCTTAAAACTAATACCTAAAACATATACAGTACTCTGAGAAATAAGCTTCTGTCTTACACACCTATAGAATTAAATAAAGTCAACCCCACCAGATACTATCCTCACCTTCAATATACTATCTTTAGCTTATATTTCCTTATTGCAGTATACTACCCTCAGTATATAAGCTTATAATATATGATCATCTTATAATCATCTACGTTACTCTCCCTGTCTTATAATCTCCTCCTACACTATTCTTTGCTTACAATTCCTTACTATACTATCCCGAGCACATATTCCCTGAATAACGTATCTCCAGGCAATAATCAAAGGAGACGATCCTTTATAATTTCTTATGTATTTTACGCAGGTCCTGTGTAACTTAGTATATCACTACAAATTACGGTCAATATAGTTATGATCAAGCTGTTATGATAATTTGACATTTCCCAGATTTTTGTTATTAACAGACTCTATATTACCCAACCTGAAATGAAGTTTAGAATGCCTTTTTAAAGTTACCAAAATAAGCTCAGACTCATGAGAGATCACGTTTGTGGAAACGCCATTCTCTGGTGAAAACTAGAACAAGATAAACGAATATTAAATGAGCTATATGATTTTACTATTGTTCGGAACACAAACAACTCTGAACCCCCAAATACCTTTTAATGTAAGGTGCTTGAACAAAAATATATCTTCAAATAATCAAATACTTATCTATAAAAGTCATCAATTCACTTACTATATAACATTTAATAATGATGAAATCATTGCGGGTTTTAATTCAGACTAAAAAACCAGAATCGTGTTCGTAATAGAAACACAGGACCCTGAATAATAACTTGTATAAAAGTTAATTATTATCAGGAAAATATACACTTATAAAGAGTGAAGCATCAAGCTTATATTTCTCTGTGCAAAAAGAAAAAATTTATTCTTCTATCAATTACATATGGGTGACTTTATGGAGACTGAAATTTTCCTCTTAGATAGTTCAGAAAATCACATAATTAGTACCTCAAATATTTAAATTCGAGAAAATAACTATCTTTAAAGAATACCTTTATAGAAATTCATATAAAAAACTCAATTTCTAAGTTAGGTACAAAGTTATGTCAGAATATCTATAATATTCAGGCATATACTAAAACTTCAAGTGATTTTGCAACCTAATATATTAATAAGAATATAAGAAGGGCTATTTCAAAAACTTAAAATACCAAATTTTGTTTATGTTCTACACTTACTAAACATGATGATTCTACTCTTGAAAAATCCCTTTTTTATCTATTTATTATTGTTATTTTCTTTTTAAGTAAGTCGAGTTTGAAGCTTGCCAATTGGCTGACTTACTGAGTGTTGTACTTGCTAATTGGATTAAGGATATGTTACACCTTTTCACATAGTTAAATAAAATTTGTTCAGAAACTATGGTAGGTAAATTACAATGCAAAACTCTCCATAATTCTTTATGAAAAAAAAATACAATCCTAACTCGTACTCCTCTACAAAAAACTGTAACTCAAATCCTTCCTGTCTGACTTCTTTAGGTAAACTGATTAAAATAAAATCTGACTTCCCTTGTCCACCTTACGACATACTCTTGAAAAGAATTAAACAAAAGAACGACCTAACATCTATATAAGAAACTCGAACCAATCACTCAATACTAGCACGACAATCACTCATTCCTTGCTGTGGAATTCTTAAAATTTTCATAGCACTAAGTCCCAATATTCAGTATTTGCAGATCCTCATCACAATTAAATCAGACACTGATATCAAGGATGAAAATTTACTGGGTTTTAAATCCTATTGCTATACCGATATGCGATAAATGAGAAAACATGTAGTGTAAAATGCAGTTGATATCTTGACTAGTCAGAAAAAACCTTCTCCTATGGGGAACCTGCCATTGGCGAGTTTTTAAAAGGCAGATTGGATTAAATTTAGGGATATAGTCCGGCGTTTGGGCCTGTGAGGCTATTCAACACCACAGTGCAATGGGGGGGGGATGCACTTGGAAGTAAAAGTTATAAGAGCTTGGAGGGAAGACGGAAGAATGAGGCAGGAAAGGAGGTAAAGTTGAAGGCTAGAAAGCTAGTGCAGCTACAATAGGGGTTGAAGGAACATTGCCAAGACCATTAAGTAAAGCCTACAGAGAATCCTGTGAGGTGCTCTGATAACACTAAACTATTCTAGTTTCTGAGAGATAGAGAAGAGACGGTGAGGTGTGAGTTGCCCTATTTCATTGCGTCGTGGAACATAAAAGTAACATTAAGGTGGCTAGGTTATGCAATATCCAATTTCGTATACTTAATTTTTATTACTTTTGCGGCTCCATCAGTTAATTTTAATCTAATCTTATATTTCTCATTTTAATACTAAAAATACTCAAGCTTGAGTTCTTGTAATCTCTTAAGGGCAAGCAACTATATAAAAGGGTGTGAGCACAGAAATAAATAATTACAAGGTCAGTAGTGGGTACTTTGTTTTTGGCAAGATTAAACCCTTAAGGCATTGAAAGACATAACATTTAATATTGTACTGTAATTTTTTTTTTATCTTACAATCCTTCAATAAAGCAATCTGTAAATTTCTCACAACTATCCATGATGTGAGTGGGAAGTCTTTTAATCATTACAGCAATAATCAAAGTTGACGCCAGTTGCATATAGGATAAGTTGATAAAAGTTATCTAATGAATTAAAAAAAAAACGGGACAAAATGTCAGGCAATCTAAAAGACGAACAAAAACTCGCTACACAAAAAAATATTGGGTATGAACCTACCCACGATTCAGTGTATAATCTAATAATCTTACAGTATCAATACATTGACAAGATATCTAACAATAAAATTAATTAGGGGATTTATAAAAGAAGTAAAGCGGATTATGAATAATTTATATTTAGGGCATTAACGATACTCTAATTATTGAAAATTTTGCAATCGTTATAAACCTAATAAGTCTCTTACAATGTTATGAATTTTCCTCAAGGAATGATACTGTTTAAAGACAGGACTATTTCTGCACATCAGTATTGCATTAACCATGAAAACTACCCAGAACTCATGCATCTTTATAACACATGTAATGAAGATATGCAAACGAAGCAATTTTATGGAAATGGAACTTTCATACCTTGACCAATGTAAGGAAATAAAAAAAAATCCTTGCCATGAATCCAACCCCCAACCTCCCCCACCCCCCACCCCCCCCCCAAAAAAAAAAAAATCATTCTTAAAACACACAAACCTGACAAAATTCTTTGTCAACGATTTACAAACCTAATCTTTATACCAAATCAGTCTCCCCACTCTTTAAACAATACAAACACTCGCAAACACACACCTGGACAGCTTTCTCGTCAACGACAACATATTCAAAAACTTATTACACAATCTATCTAAAAATGATCAAAGTGTTATTTATCCCTCCTTTATGTCAAGGGCACAAACGACACGAGACAAGAAACAAAATGGAATTTATGAACCGAGCTGTGCACCTTTTCAGAGATCCCAGGTATCTCGCCATAATAAAAGGCTCTGAAATGCAAGACTTGAAAATGACCCTCTTAAACAAATTCCTTGAAGCACTTAAGTTAAGTAAACTTATCATTAACCTTTAATATAGTAATATGGTTATACTCGAACTTGAATTTTTAATGAAAAATTCCGAAAAAACAGTTACCATCCATTACATATTAACTTCAAAAAGAGCATAAACATGTCTGAAGCGTATTGAATCACAATCCATTTACATTAGATACTTTCCACTACTTATATTACACAGTTCATAACATATTTGATGTTTTTGTCATTGACACAAGTGCATACAGCTTTGCTAGAAATGAAAATTATAGTATCTAAACCTGTACATTTGACATTTTAACCTTCTACAATGCAAGCTTCATAAAGATTCTGAAATATTTGATTTGAATAAGACAATTTTTACCAAATTCTAAAATCAGATAAACCATTACAAATTTAAATAATTTGAGGCTTTTGAGCAAGCTAATAATGACATAACACAGCCATTATTTTTTACGACTTTAGTTGTAAGATAAAACTTTCACAGACAAAACAGCTGCATCAACAAGCAGACTAAAGTCCAACATGTTTACCAGTACAGACTGTCAGCCTTTGACAAGTACAATATACTCAAGCTATGACATTAATATACAACTCTAAGGAGTTCTGTACATGGGGAATAAAATAACAGTCTAAAAGAACAAGTGGCTAACCTAGTTAGGATCTGGATCTACCTCATGGACTCTTTAGCCTTTTTGTGGCGAGGAACAAATTGGCAAATGCTGATGCTCAAAGAGGAGGGGGGCAACGGGAGACTCATCAGACATTTGAGGCGAGTCTTTGGTTTTTTAAACATTTCCAAATTTTGGGATAAAGGAAGGATCAAGGATGGGGAGCGAGAGATCTGAAACTGCAGGGGAGCATCAGGTTAAAATAAAAGAGAATTTCTTCATGATTCAACAATATTTGAAAATATGTTTAAAATCTTTAATTTTAACAATTAGCACATTCTTCAAGGTATATTCATGTAGCACCAAGAGAGAGAGAGAGAGAGAGAGAGAGAGAGAGAGAGAGAGAGAGAGAGAGAGAGAGAGAGAGAGAGAGAGAGAGAGAGAGAGAGCATTACTAAATTGCTTAAAGTACTAGTAAATTAAGGGAATGTCCTTAGATTGGGGTGGCCATTGAATTCTATTTAGTTTATATCCCATCTATTTTATACAATCACAAATTTACTTTTGGCTACACAACCACATGATTCTAAACTCTTCTCCCTCCCTTTATCTACACAGAAACCCTTTACACAAACATTTTATTAACCCAAGAAATTAAACTTTTCATCTAACTATGCAATTCACTGGAGAAGTTTATCAGTAATCAGCTGCTTGTTGAGGTCGCCTTCTAAAATTCCCAATTAATGAAAGATCTTTTCTAATATCAGTCAACAGTCACACCATTTAGATTCATTCATTTTATGCCCTGGGTCTACACTTAGTGATTCATAAATAAATGAAGCTTTAAGAGTTGATATGCCATAGGTTATTTATATTTACCAAAACATTAAGAACACTACATAGAAAATACTTGCTTTCGTTAAATCCATATCAACCTGAACTTATAAGCTTTAATATTACTAATATTTACTTCTACTGCATTTTAATTCAAAAATATCTAATGAGCTGAAGTCGACTTCATTAGACTAATAACTCATGACATATTATTTATTTCTCATATACTTACATATTCTATATTTCATACTTCCATTAATCAATATACGATATCTTATCATTTCAGTCATCCACATTCTGTTACACTGCCGATCATGCATAGTACGTAATATATTCAGGATCGGATTTGATTTAGATTTTTGGCTATAAAACTCATCGCTGGGCTTGTGAGGCCATTCCGTACCTAACTGCAACTGGGGGATGCCCCGGCAGTTGCACTGTAGTAGGAGATAAGAAACTGAACAACAAAATGGAAGAAAGGAAGCGGGAAGGGGGTTATTGTAAAAGGGTATAAAGCAAATGCAGTTAAGGTCAGAAGGAGAGTTGCAAAGAGCATTAAGCAATGCCTACAATGGAACACCACAGGTACACTGATGGCACTACGCCCCTACCGATATGATTATTTTATTTTATATCTAACCTTTTAATAACTTGAATCTTATCACCTTTTTTTCTTCACAACCGATGTTTCATGGCAATCTTGATCTATGGACGCTCACTGACCTATCCTTCATCACCTCCTTTCATTATTTAATCTATTTAGTTACATTAGGTAGCATCTCCATTACTTCTGTCACTCCAAGTTCCTAATTACTCGAAAATTGAAAGTGTGTGAGAGAGAGAGAGAGAGAGAGAGAGAGAGAGAGAGAGAGAGAGAGAGAGAGAGAGAGAGAGAGAGAGAGAGAGAGAGAGACCAACTTGTGCAAAGTAATACAAATGGTCAAAAGGAGAATGGATTATTATTTGGACGAGATTTGACCGGTGATTAAAGAATAAGAAATACAAGATACCATACTTATTTTTATCTCTAACTTTCAGATCAAAGTAAGAATTTTAGTTTGTTTTCATCTTTAAAAAAAACATTATAGTAAAAGGGAAATACAATATTTTCAATAAAAGGAAAGCAAAAGTTCGTTATTGTACACGAATTTTCCTTAGCAAATATACAAGAAATTATAGAATATGATGCTTTTAATATTTTCATATAAAAAATAAAATGGGATAAAGTAAATATCTCGCCAGTTTTATGATAGTTTGGCATATAGCTTAGGAAGAAAAACTTGGGGTGCTACATGTGAGGAACATACCTTGAATTCCATTGACACAGAAGTTATCTTTTAAATATCCCCCAAAAGATAAAAGCAAAATTATTAGAGATATACATAAATCTTAAATCCACCAATTACATAACTTTGGAGCTTAAAGATTGGCAAGAAAACTGGAACTCTTCGAAACAAGATTGAAAAAAAGACGAAACAAGGAATTACTTGAATAGAAACAAGGAAACAGTGAGTGACATGAAATAGTCAATCTAATGAAGAAGATTACTCCATGCACAAAACAATTGCTCTAAATAATTCCATATGCAATATAGTGCTCTAAATAACTTATAGATCACTTCATCATCCAATGAGCATCTAAGACAACCCCCTAGAAGTGTTCTAAATGACACTAAAGACAAAAGTATCCAAAATTACTTCTAAGATAAAAAAAGCTTATGAACAACTGAATGGACAGAAGAAGCAGCCCCAAATAACTCCATAGACAAAGTGATAGCCTAAATAAACCAGTGTGTGGTAAAGAAAATTTCCGCAAATGAGGGAATATTCAAAACTGGTGAATGAAATAGATGCCCTAGATACCCAGCTAAATCAAGAAACGCCTTAAATAACTCTACAGATAAAGGATTCCAATATTACTACATAGACTAATTAGTATCCCAAATAATCTAAAACAAAAACACTTGAAGCCTGAATTTCTCCACAATGCATGGCTAAGGAGTTCCTCAAATAACTCCACAGATCAAGGAGTGCTACAAAAGAAATTTTAAGCAAATCAGAACTGGGGAGAATAATCATCAAAGCTTCGGAAATGAAGACATTACTCAATAGCCAATGTTTGGCCAGAGAAAATTCCTAAATTAAGGGAACTTTGTAAGACATTTTTAAACAGAAAGTGCCCCAAAAGCGAGAATACTAAAGAAAGCCCTTTTTACCCAGAAGTGACCTGAAAAAAAAAATTATCTGAAAAAAAAAATTTTAAACAAGGATTTCTCACAAATAACTCTATAGAGCAAGGAATGCCCAAAGTAACTCAACAAACCAAACAATAAGCACACAGGATACTTGAATTTCCTTTAAGGAGATATACTTTAAACCAGGTCGTATCCCCCCCCCCACAAACACAAGCCAAGAAATAATCTATAATCTCTTGAAACCAAACTGGCCCTTTCAAAACTGTCAGCTGGAGTGGTCTAAAAATTTCCTAAAGTTAGGCATAAACCTGAAACGTTGAATACCTTGTACAAATTTGCAATCCTAAGTATGCAGGGAAATATTTTGAATTGATGTGGGAAGATTATAACCCTTTGCATAATTTTCTTAAAAAAATTCACAACTCATAACAAGAGTCCTGAAGAAGAAAATCATAGTCATACTGAGGTCCATAGGGTGAATATCCCTGAAAACCAGCAAGAGAAATCATTACCATTATTAAGAACTCGTTATTGGTTGCTATTGATTTGATCAAGCCATTTAATTCTCCAGATATCTATAAATAATCTAAATTAAAATTTGCTCTCAATAATTTCCTCCAGTAAATATATGAGCAAAATGATTTTAACTAATGTCTGCTAAAGAAGGTGATGAATGCAAGAGTTGATGGGAGAAGTACAAGAGGAAGGCCAAGGTTTGGGTGGATGGATGGTGTGAAGAAAGCTCTGGGTGATAGGAGGATAGATGTGAGAGAGGCAAGAGAGCGTGCTAGGAATAAGAATGAATGGCGAGTGCTTGTGACGCAGTTCCGGTAGGCCCTGCTGCTTCCTCCGGTGCCCTAGATGACCACGGAGGTAGCAGCAGTAGGAGATTCAGCATTATGAAGCTTCATCTGTGGTGGATAATGTGGGAGGTTGGGCTGTGGCACCCTAGCAGTACCAGCTGAACTCGGCTGAGTCCCTGGTTAGGCTGGAGGAACGTAGAGAGTAGAGGTCCCCTTTTTGTTTTGTTTCATTGTTGATGTCGGCTACCCCCCAAAATTTGGGGAAGTGCCTTTGGTATATGTATGTATATATTTAAAGAGGAGACCAACAAGAAGCCTTCAGTTACAACCATCATAAATACGATAAGTTAGCAAAATTCATCACTGTGCCAGCCAATTAACATAAGAATTATAATCTAACCAAACAATGTATATCAAGTGCAATTTTCTGGCTTGTTCAACATCATGAATGGTTGTCACGTCAAACAGAGCAGGAAAAGTGGGACTAAATTGCTCTTGCTGAAACCTGGTTAATCACACGCACAAAAAAAAAAAAAAAAAAAAAAAAAACCAGCTTCTACGCAGAGAACTTCGAAACCCCATAACAATCTTCATAGGTTCTATGTCATCAAGGTGCATAAGATATGTTGTAATTAAAGACAAAGCTTAATGACCAACAACTATTTACAGAATAGGTAGGCCTAATGGAAAGTAAGGATAGAAACATAACCTTAATCGTAGCATAAGCTAAAACACAGGGTAAAAAACCCAGAATTGTTCATTAGCTTTCCAATCTATCAGCCTTATTCCACTATCTATAGGTGCCAACAAGAGCACGGCATCATAAGAATACAATGAAGAAAAGACGTCACTGTATAAAAAGAAAAAACAATATCTTCACCAAGTAGAACCTCACCTGACAGAGAAACTGGCCATCAATTGAACTAAAGTCACAAAATATATCAAGTACAGTCAAGATAAAATATCTGGACTTGTGATGATACATCGTTTTCAAAACACATTATACCACGTAATATGAGTAAATATTTTCTACGTCATTTTCGTAAAAATAAGAGAAAATTTACCTAACAATACCACAATATTTGTTTATGAAAATCTAGCTATTTAATATTAGCATCAAAAGTTTCAGACGATATGTTTTCTGATTTACAACTACTCTACAGTAATCAAGTGTTTTTGTCACTTCAAATACTATATAGAAATTATGACACAAGCATTGTGGTCAAATCAAATTTGAAATAAGCAGCACACAACTGAAAATTGTATAACCTTGTTCTATAGCCTCGATAAAACATGGTATTACCAACATTCTTATACATACATAAGAAAAAATAACAAAAGTAAATTTTTCAATTGATGACTATACATAAGTGAGAGTGAGATTTAATATTGAGGCTTCTAGTATGACAAGAGATTGCAAAAGACTAAAATGGTGATCACAGTTATTGAAGTGGTGATTCAGTGACCTTTCAAGTAGCAAAGGAAGTATAACTAACTTTTACGCTTTGTTCTTTGTTAAAATTTTCAAATAAAAATCTGACAGTAGCGTTCACGATAGTTAAGACTTAATCAGTATAATTTAATATGAAAATTATACGACATAGGCAGCAATAGATTTTAGGATATATAGAAAACTATTAGATTTGCCGTTGAATTCTAACAGCTAACTTTAACGGATTAATTAACCAATATTAGATACGTAGAGCCTTACTGTAAACAGATCTACACAAGAATTTTTAAAATTATTAATTCTCCTCATACAAAAACTATGGCGTGTATTTCTTTTTAAAGTCACAAATCTTGAATTCCACTTGCACAGTAGAACAAAAGTTTTCTTGTGATTAATAGACATCGCCATTATATCTGCCGTCCAGTGCTGCCGTCAGTCATTTGTTAATCTCAAGCAAGCGAACAACTGCATCCTGAAAATATTATTCTATTAATAACTCATCTAATGATTTTGGATAAATAACACGCTTTGATTAGCAAACTGAAACATATAATAGATTATATGAAAACTCTTATTAGGTGAGATTATGGCAAAAAAAAAAATAATTTAGCTTTTCATAGTTATTCTTCAATGAAAATCAATAGAAACAAGAAAAAATGCATTCAATAGATTCAGTTTACTTAAATGTTTTAACATTTGATCTAAATTAACACTAATTTAAACAAAATAGATTTGATTCCGGAGTTTGATAAAAATAATTTTTTTTTTCTTAGATGGAAATTAGCTTTGGAAAATGGAAATTAGGGTATCAATTGGTATGCACAAAATTGTATAAAATTTATAAGGAACGTTCCAAGAAACTTAAGGAGTAGCTTTTAAAATATTAGAATACTCAAGACTTCTCAGTATTGAAGTAAGAGATTCATGAATATTAATCAATAGAATCATATCCTCTATATCTTATTCTTTTAAATTGACTAACATGAATTAATAAAATGGTATTTTCAAATTTTCAAATAAATTTTTAGATATACTTACCTGGTAGTTACGTATATATAGCTTAATCCCGCCGATTCGCCGCGTGCACGGCAGAAATTCAAAATTCTTGGCAATCGCCGATAGGTGGCCAGGTGATCATACCTGTGCGCCCTCTAACTGGGTACCTGGAACCATTCCCATTTGTCCTCAGAAATTCCATGCCCCTGTTTTCAGAGGGGAGGAGGGAGGGACCTTTTATATATGTAACTACCAGGTAAGTATATTTAAAAATCTATTTTGAAATGAAAATACCATTTTCAAATATGTAACTTCCCTGGTAGTTACATATGCTGTATATAGCTGATTGACACCATTGGTGGTGGGTTAGAAAACCGCAACACCGTCGGGAATTCGTAGAATTATTAATCGCTACAAATTAGCTGTACCAATAATCTGATTCCTACCTGATAAGGAAGTTGGCTTCATATTTTTCTTGCCTCATTTACCTGCATTCCTTGAGAGACCCAGCGATCCACCCAGGGGGCTGTAAAAAGTCTCTGTGGGGCTGTCACATGGTCCTCGACCTTAACATGACTAGACCACCACCCTTGCTATCTTAGCATACCTGATAAGGACGCTGGCTTCATAGTTTTCCTGCCTCATTTGCCTGCATTCCTTGAGAGACCCAGCGATTCACCCAGGGGGCTGAAGAAAGTTTCTGTGGGGCTGTCCACGGTCCTTGACCTTAACATGACTAGACCACCACCCTTACTATCCTGGCATAGCCATAGACAATGATCTGACCACCTGACCCATTAACACACTAAAAACACATTCCATAAAACCTAACTTAGACTTGATTCCCAGGTCGTGGAAGGTTGCAGCAACCTTCACAGACAACCTATGAGAACAAGTTCAAGAAAAGGCAAGCGTATAAACAAGGTTATAGGTTAGAGGCAGAAGTACCTATTCCAACTACGGTGCCGGAGGCAACGTACGGACCCAGGGAACAATAATCCTCATATTGGGTCTCTACCTATTTAGCTAACAATCTGCGAAGATTGATTTGCTTCGCCAGAATGTTGCTTCCAAAATCGCTTTCATAGACTTGTTGTGTCTATAAGTCATCGAAGTTGCCACAGCTCTTACTTCGTGTGCTTTGATTTTGAGGAATGGGAAGCTTTTCTCGCCACAATTCTGGAGAGCTTCCCTTATTAAATCCTTGATAAGGAACGCCAGTGCATTCTTACCGAACACCAGAAGTTGTCTGTCTGTCCTCTCATGTTTTTGATCCTCTGCAGATAAAAATTTTAGGGCCCTCACTGGACAAAGGCCTCTCTCCTTTTCCTGTCCTACTAAATGAGTTAACCCTGGTATGATAAAGGATCTGGGCCATGGCTGAGAAGGATTCTCGTTCTTGGGGAGAAAACCTAGTTGCAGCAAGCAGACTGCATTCTCTCCATTAGAGCCTACATTTTGCTAAAGGCTTGCAATTCTCCTATCCTCTAGGCTGTTGCCAACGCAACCAGGAATAGGGTCTTCTTAGTGAGATCCTTCCACGAAGCCTTGTCGAGAGGTTTCAAACCTACTCGATGTTAAAAACATCAGGACTACATCCAAATTCCAAGAGAGGGTTGGGTATCCTTCCTCTTGACTGTCTCAAAGGACCTTATGGGGTCCGAGAGATCCGTGTCTCCCAACACGTCAATATCTTTGTGACGGAAGCCGGAAGCTAGCATGCTGCAGTATCCCTTGATGGTTGATACTGCTAGTTTCTCTAGGGTTCTTAAGTGTAACAGAAAATCTGCCAGTTGAGTTAGAGAGGTACTGGAAGAGAAAGTGTTGTGAACTCTGCACCATTCCCTGAACACGCCCCACTTTTACTGGTACACCTTGCTTGTGGACGTCCACCCCACTCCCGCGATTGCTCATGCAGCTTCCCTCAAAAAGCACTTCGCTCTTGCCAGTTTTTCCGATAGTCGGAAGGCAGTTAGATGAGAGCGAGGAAATTTGATGGTATCTCTCTATATGTAACTGTCTGAGTAGATCGTTCCGACAAGGTAACGATCTGGGGGTGTCTACTAGCCACTCCATCACTTCTGTGATCCAGGGTCTCATGGGCCAAAAACGGAGCTATCATGGTCATGCGGACATTGTTCGACTCCCTGAACTCCTTCATGACTCTGTCTAGGATCCTGAATGGGGGAAAGGCGTACGTGTCTAGTCCTTCCCACTCCATGAGGAAGGTGTCTACTGCCATTGCTTCCTGGTCTGGGACTGGAGAGCAGTAAACAGGTAACCTCTTGTTCTCTGCGTCACAAAGAGGTCTATTGAAGGTTCTCCCCACAGATTCCAAAGCGTGCTGCACACCTCGTAATGTAGGGTCCATTCTGTAGTGAGAACCTGTCTTCCTCTGGTGAGAAGATCCGCTCTGACATTCTTCTCTCCCTCTATGAAGCGGGTATCAGAGTTATATTGTTCGCTTTTGCCCACAGCAGGAGATCTTTGCTGCCTCGTAAAGGGGATCCGAACGAGTGCCCCCGTTTCCTGATGTAGGCCAACGCTGAGGTGTTCGTCTGCGTTGACCTGTACTAACTTGTTTTGGACCTCTTCCTGGAAGTGTATTAGCGCTAGATGAATGGCCACCAGTTCCTTCACATTTATGTGCCATTTCTTCTAATGGCCTTCCCATAGACCCGAGATCTCGCCCTTCTCCAGTGTTGCACCCCACCCCACGTCTGATGCGTCTGAATACAACACTAGGTCGGGGTTCTTCTGATGAAGTTCGAAGCCTTCTAGTAGCTTGATGGGGTCGTCCCACCAACTCAACTGATTCCTGATTCCCAGAGGGATCGGAATCCACGTCTCTAGGTCTTGGTCTCTTGTCCAATAACTAGACAGATGGAATGAAGTGGACATAGATGTAGTCACTTGTAGATCCTCCAGACACTTTTCTTTCTTACAATCTGGCTCTGATTAGCCAGTCGTCCAGGTACATCGATATTCATACCCCTTCCAGATGTAACCAGAGAGCCACGTTCGAAACCACTTTTGTGGAAACGTAAGGGGCCGTACTTAGTCCAAAACAAAAGTGCTCGAACTGAAAAGTTGTAGCGTGATGTACAAATTTCAGATATTTCCTCTAGTTCGGGTGAATTAGGACGTGAAAATACGCATCCTGCAGGTCTATCGACACTATCCAGTCACCTTGTCTGGTGCCTGCTAGGACTGACGCAGATATCTCCATAGCAAAATTGACTTTGCTCACGTACTTGTTCAGTGGACTTACGTCCAGAACGGGTCTCTAATCCCCAGAGTTCTTGGGTATCAGAAATAGTCTGTTGTAAAATCCTTCTGACGAGGGGTCCTCTACCACTTCTATTGCTGCTTTTGACAGCATCTGGTTTCCCTGCTCTTGAAGAGCTGCTGCCAGTAGTGGGATACTTGTGTCCGGAGGTTGAGTTCACTGTGAGGACTCCGAGAGTCCAGTCCATCAAGCTGAAGACTTCAATTGTCCTGAAGACGCCTTTCAGCAAGTGGTCATTTTCTGATGTGGACCATATAACTTTATCCTTAGTCATGGCTGTTCTACGAGAGGCGTCTATGAGTCTGGAGAAGTGCCCTTGGAAAGAGGCAGGAACTCCTAAGCCGAGAGCCTCCCCAGTCTCATACTACACACTAGATCTAGAAGCCAATCTCGTTGGGGGAAGGAAAAGGTTATCTTTCCCTGTTCCTCTTTTTCTTCAAAATCCAGTCGGTCAACGTCGAAAAAGCCCTCTTCACTGATCTGGCTAAAACTGTCTTCTTGAAGGAGAAAGACTTCTGGGGTCTACCCTTCATAAACTACGAGGGCGGGCTCCGAGGAACAGCCAGCTGAAAATCATTCGGAAATAAGTCTGCCAATACCGCAAGTAATCTTTATATATCCGCCTCATGAAGAGTTTCTTGCGTCTCCTCCTCTCAGATCTCTTCCAAAGGATTGGCGATTTCCGATGTTGAACGAGTGGGGGAATCACAATCCTCGATCTGCTAGCGTGCGTCATGCATGCTGCAAGGAGCGTCATGCTTGCGTGCGTCATGCATGTGTCCAGCATGCTGCGAGGGAGCGTCATGCTTGCGTGCGTCATGCATGCGTCCAGCATGTTGCAAGGGAACGTCACGATTCTTGTCATCTCCCGTCACGCGTCCAGCTTGCTGCGAGGGAGCGTCTATGAGCGCTGCAACTTGCAGCAAGTCCACGTCTTGCTGTCCTAACTCCGATCTTATCCTGACTTCTGGCGACGAGGAGTCCAATTTCAAGACGCCTGGCGTCACATTGTTCCAACGCTAGACGCTCGGAACAATAACGTTCGCGATCTTGACACTCGGAACTATGATGTTTGCGATCTTGATGCTCTGAACTATGCCGTTCACGATCTCGACGCTCGGTTTCAAGACATTCGAGGCTGACGCTAGGTGTCAAGGTGTTTAGAATCTTGACGCTAGAGCGTCATGACAAGCAACTCTCTTCTTGTCTGGCAGGAAGGGAAAAACGTAAGACGTCAGCCTCATCTGTGAGCTGAGTCATCCGACGGCGAAGATAACACTTTTACCTCGCCTTACCCATGGCGAGGGCGAGCGTCCTGGGAAGCGTCAACAGGTACTCTCGAGGGGACGACTGCTCGGGGGCTAACGCCTCTCGCCTCCCTTCGCCTGTCGGCATTCCTTCTCCCAGGGGTTGGGGAGCATGGAAGAGGTCCAGGGCTAGGCGAACGACAAGTCCGAGCAGCTGCACCCTCCACTGCCCTGATTTAGGCACTGTAACTAGCACTTTTAACTCTTTCACATCAGACCATAATTTAGACCTGCCCGCTGAGAGATTCTACTCTTTCGCTAAGGGTTAGAATGAGAATTCAATAGGCTATACGATTAATATTAGTATTCCCAATCTCAAAATATTAAATAACGATACAAAGTATTGTGGAACTGTAACAATCGACATGTGTACTACGTAGCGTCAATTGACTGTATGCTAGTGTATTCTCTATAATAGATCGATGATTAACTAAAGAAAGTATACTAATAGGACAAATATTTAATTAAAAATAATATATTTCCCTTACATTATAAAAATTAAATACTTATGCTTTGTAAGTTAGTATATTCTTTACATTCCTTGCAAGAAAAAGAAAAGAATTTACTTATTTGCAAGTCATTCTACGTAGAGTTTACGTCACATGATTTGAGACGTCATAGTGCTGGCGGAATGATTTCCTTCAAGTCATTCTTCGTAGAATTAACGTCACATGATTTGTGATGTCATAGTGCTGGCGGAATGATTTCCTTCCACCAACATGTCTTAAAAAGTTGGTTCGTTAGTTTTTACAGTAGGGGGAAAAGTTCCTGATCCTATCCCTTTAAAGCTAACGAACATAGCGATCATATTCTAAAAGAAAAGTACACACGCCCTCTGTATTTCTCCATACTGTGTGGGGATCAAGAGCAGCTTTTGGAAGCCAGTCTTCCAGCCCTTCACACAAAATCTAACAACAGAGGCAGCCATCTTGAAAATCAAGTTAAAATAAACTGCCCAAGTGGGACCAACAAAATCTTATTCGTGTGAAAAAGAAAGAAAAATCCAATATCAGCGAAAGCCATAAACCAAAAAAAAAAAGCAATGGGTACTTCATCAATTTGTAGTTAAAGCAAACCCAAACAAAGTAGAGCGAATTTCCGACGTGTTGCTAGAACGACGGCAGGGAATTTCTGAGGACAAATGGGAATGGTTCCAGGTACCTGGTTAGAGGGCGCACAGGTATGATCACCTGGCCACCTGTCGGCGATTGCCGCGAATTTTGAATTTCTGCCATGCGCGCGACGAATCGGCGGTATTAAGCTACATATATGTAACTACCGGGGAAGTTACATATTAAAAAATGTTCAAATTACAATAAATCTAACATCTACAAATGTTAAATTTCAATATTCAACGGATTTGTTTATGTAACCTCTATGTACAAAAAACTTTCACTTCAAAATTCCTAAGCAGTTGCAAGATTTGCTTCAAGGTAGGTCGCATTTTTGTCAGTTTCATATTGTAAGAAAAGATACAGTACCGTGAACGAATTTAAGCCTTCTGTAGAGCGGTTGTTTATTTCTTCTATCAAAATTTTAAAAGAAAACTAGTGTACAACCCGTATATGCAACTGATAGGTGAACTATTAAACCCTGAAATAAAGTGCCTTCATCATATAACCTTTTTGTAAGATTTTTTTTTTCAATGAACCGCATACCTTAATCTATCTATCCATCTATATATATATATATATATATATATATATATATATATATATATATATATATATATATATATATATATATATATATATATATATATATATGCAGTATAATATATATATATATATATATATGCAGTATAATATATATATATATATATATATATATATATATATATATATATATATATATATATATATATATATATATATATATATATATATATATATATATATGTATTATAGCCACGAAAGGAAAAATGAAAAAGACTTGATTGGAGTTAGTACTTTCATCCAATCAGGACATTATCAAAATCAGCAATGAGAATACATGTACAAAGACATCGTATTTATACAGAAGGGGATCCAACAGCTGTCAGTTTCTTAATAACTCCGGAGAAGTCAGATTTTAGATAAAAGGATAATACTGGATTAACAGAAAACAGACCTGGGCTTAGATTCAAATTTCTACCTTGAGTACAGGAGATTAAAAATGATTAGACAATATTCCTTTGGAAATAGTCATTTACATGGATTACTTTTTCCGTTTTTGACCAACCAATTCTGTGACTTGACCCTAACCAGTGGGAGGCCAAGACATTATTACGAGAACCCCTGGAGACGGCCACCTGATGCTGTTTTAATCTGACTGGTATACTTTTTGATGTTTGGCCAACATAAAATAGGTTACACTCTGAACAAGGAATGCTATATATTACATTATTATCATTTCCAGAACTATTCTTAATTAACATGTTTTTTAATGTACAATTATATTTAAACACTACAGCAATGTCTAGTTTTTTCAAAAGGGGTATAACATCTAAAAAACAAACATGAAATGGCAAACAAAGCATATTATTAATTGTTTCCTTTCTCTCTAATTGGACACTATAAAATGTTTTGTTAGCCTTACTCATACATTTTTCTAAGAAATATTTGGGATAACAAAGATTTGTTGCTTTTTTTTCTATTTTAGTGAACTCCTCCTCAATGTAATCTGGGCTACACATTCTCAATGCCCTAAGGTACATGGAGGAAAAAACTGAATGCTTTATATTTTTAGAGTAACTGGAGTAAAAATGTATATATGAAAAATTATTTGTAGGCTTTCTAGATATGGAAAACTTAAATTTATCTGTTTCTCTAACTATTAAAACGTCTAAAAATGGGATACGGTTTTCTTCTTCATTTTCTATAGTGAATTTTATTGATGGTACTAATGAATTAATGATTGAAACAAAACCCTCAAGATGTGTGGTATCAATATGTTGATGATGTTCTAGGTATTTTAGAAGAAAATTTTAATCTTGAGGGTTTTGTTTCAATCATTAATTCATTAGTTCCATTGAACCTGGAAGTCTAGGTCTACTGACAGAGATGGTATACTTTAACAATGAAAGTAATATTGAAATGTCAATCAAATATACCCTGTTATAGTAATCAAGCAGCTGAACTTTCCTCAAACATCAAACAAGGGATCTAGGGTGAAATAGGTTTATGAATAACTTTAGGGTGTATGAGGAGTAGTACTAAACTTAAGAAATAATCTGTCTTACTATTTTCTGATAAAATAAATACTATGAATTTCAATGAAATATTTCAATAATTAATTATACGACAAGTAGGATACTACAGGTTTAAGAAATATGGCATTCTATGACCCCAAGGCCTCATGTTTATAATCTATGACCCATGGAAGTACACTATCGAATCTTACATTAGCTAATGCTTCACTGTTAAGAATTTTTGAGAATATACCTTTTGATAAATATTTGTATATTTAAAATGACCCGATAGTATACAGTCATAAACCTAATATAGTAATAACAAAATCTATGACCATCTCTCTAAGAAATAATTTGAGAACAATTTCACTTTTAAAAAATTATCTGCGTTACTGCACTTTTTCAAATAGTATATGCTTAGCATTATATTCCACACCAGATAGCCTACTCTGTAACCTGAGGTGTGAACCTCTAAAAAAAGAAAAATTATGAAAATTTTAACTTATCTTTAAACTGATGTCAGTTAAATATTACAGCCTCCATCCTTGTTATCCGCTTTGATTTACATATGAATAATTTAATCTTGTGCCACCAGCATTTCCTTAGCTTCCATCTCCTTCCCATATTAGTGGAATTGGGTTGCCCACTACAAGGTTTTCAAATGTGCAGGCAAATAAACGCGCCTGAAAGAAAAGTAAAATATCTTTACTCCAAATGTTCTTCAACTTCCCGTCATATCATGACTTGATAATTAATTTGACGCATAGCCACATTTTAGGAATATCCATTAGAGTAACTGGCATGTTCAACTTCATCTTTAGAAATCAAGATAACTGACATTTTTAAACCTTAACCTTGACCACGCTGTTATGTACTTAACAAAAACATCTTAATGAAGAACAGTACTAGTAGCCAGAGTTCGTGAAAGAAAACATGAATAAGACAGTTCAGCTTAGAAAATCATCCAAAATTATAGTAGCAGCCAAGCGTAATATTTGATTGGTAATTTCATATCAACGCTATTCTTTGAACAATGGTTTTATGAATACTATTCTTCATAAGGTTATCAGTATCGTCCTTGCATTGGTAATATTGCATTTGAATTAATAAGAAGTGAATAAGCTTAAATTCTAACAATTATATAGGTGAAAAGATTATAAGTATAATTACATTTTTCTGGTATATTACAGTAGATGGAGAACATTAAAATCTTCTCAAATATTTTAGCTATCTGAAAAAGTTTCAATGAACTCAATGTTTTAGTACTCGGATCCAAAATCACCAAGTTTTAATTTCTGAAGGATAGTAGCAAATAGATTTTAATTAAACTGGTACTCTCAGACCTTGGCTAGTCATTGCTATTGATGAGTTGTTAACTAATCGTTTCATGACACAGCCCAAAATGTGAGTTGGTCGACAAGGAGTTTACAGTCATTCTTTTAATGTCTACTTGATCAATATTTTTTTCCATTAATCACCTCCATCAGTTACATAAAGTGAGTACTGTAACAGTATGATATACTGATAGAGGTCATATGGTACGTTGCTAGGACAAGGAGGCCATTCAGTCCCAAAATGAAACTAGCGGAAATCCTCTCAGATAAATAAATTAGTAAAAGTTGATAGATGTTGAACAGAGGGTTGCAAGAAAGGCCATTGGAACGAAGGTAGGGGCCACAAGGAGACAGTTAAATTCCTTAACTCATACCTTTAGAGCACTGCATGAGGTGCATTGACGGCAGTGTCCCTCGAAGGTCATAGACCGATTAACAGAGCAAACATTGCAGTACAAAGTTTCAGCACGACAGTAATGCAAAAATATGTCACAATATCCATTAATTTTATGAATGAAAAGGGAGACATTGAAATAAAGCGAAGGGTATTCAATCTCGCTAACTATCCCTGCATTATGATATTACTTTTGTTTTTTCTCAAGGTGCCACGCATGAAGCTGGAAACGATTGTAAACTTCATCTTTTTATAAAGTAGCAAGTATAGTATTCAAAAGGTAAAAACAGCCAATTGTAATTTTATACCATTTAGGAGTTGATATACTGAGACCAGCTTCTTTGAACCACATAGTTTTGGAAACCGTTTTTTATTTGAATTTAAGCGTTAATAATGGACAGTTATCTTTAAATACCAACTATCAATGGTTTGCTGACTAATTAGCGTGATGACTGAACATCTCAAAATAAGTCTTTTGCTTATGAATCCTTTTGAAAACATAAGGGATATTTAAACATGAATAGAACAGAAAGAATAATAAAATTTCCCTTACATGAAATGCTCTGAGGCAAATTTTTCATATGTGTAGCCTAATTAAATGTTTCCCCACCTACAGACACTCGACTGTTTAACTACCCATTACCTATGAAATCGACCCAGGATACACCTAAGCCCACGAAAAACGACAACGACAACAACAAGAACATTACTGAAGAAGAAAACAACAGGGAAATGGACTCTAGCAAGGAATGGACCGAAGTCAGGAAGAAAATGAAGACACCCCACCTTTTCCAGAGACCGACCAGCGATCTGCTACCCTCACTTGAGCTCATCAGCAGTCCTTTAAACTGATTCAAAGGGAAAACACGATCTCCTACGCTGTTATGGCGAAGTAGAACCCTTACCTGAAGATGAGCATCCAATCAAATCTCTGAGGAGACCTCATCATTGCTCCCTTGGACAAGGAATCTTTCGACTTTCTTGGGCAGCAAGACAGTGTCCAGTTCCTTTAGGGTTGTGATGGCCTGGTGTTAGCGTCCTTGCTTGGTGATTGCCAGACTGGGGTTCGAGTCCCGCTCAAACCAGTAAGTTCATTTGGTTGCTGCAACTTCACCGTCCTTGTGACCTTAGGATGGAGGGTTTGGAGGAGCCTATACTGTAGGTCTATCTGCTGAGTCATCAACAGCCATTGCCTTGGCCTCCTTGGTCCTAGCTTGGATGGAGAGAGGGCTTGGTCGCTGATCATATGTATATATGGTCAGTCTCTAGGGCGTTGTCCTGCTTGAAAGGGCAATATCACTGTCCCTTGCCTCTGCCATTCATGAGCGGCCTTTAAACTTCTGAGAAAACCACGACTATCTTCATCTGCTACGACCTGAACCTATCTCTCGAACCTGTTCTGAACCACCCACCCACTTTCTCGGCCAAGAGATGTGCAGGGAAAACAAGAGAGTCATCTCACAAGCTAGTGTCTGTCTTCAAGGGCAACAACCTCAAAGGATCTGCTTTGGCAACTGGGGAACCTTTGCCCCGGAGGAGTACTTCCCTGAATCTCTTTGATACTTCAGGTGCCAGAAGTTTGGCCACCACAAGAGCCGTTGTACAATCCAGGAGGTTTGTGCAGTGTGCAGCAGCATACGACATCCCACCAGTGCCTGCCACTCTAAATTCGATGCCAGAGAACCGACCTAGGCCAGATGCCTTAACTGCCCAGGCTCCCTCCATGCAGGGAAGAAGAGATATCCAGCCAGACTCCAGTGGATCACTGATCTTCAGGGAAGTGATAGACATTACAATTCCAACCCACGGCAGTCACGTCGAACAAACCCTCCTCCTACCAATCACATCTCTCCCCCTACTATCTACACCCTTCCTCAACTACACCCTCCTCCAACCAGAACTGTATTTATTGAACTTTCTTCTCCCCCTCCAGGTCCCTCCTGAGCACCCAATCCTCAACCAAGACATACTTCAAGGGTCCACAGGCAGAGGAGAGGGATGAGAGTCGTAAGTTGTATTATGGTGACAGGATTGTAGTAGATTGACCTGCTATAAGAGAATCTTTCTCTGCATATCAATCTTGTTGAATGTCTCCTTAGCAAGCTTGGACAGGGAGTTCTAGCCGTTCTTTTGAACCCTGCGGATCAAATCATGGTCTGTTTATTGCCTATTTTATGCCTTTTACTGTTTACTGATGTTGTAGGGGCTTTGCCAAGGTTGTAAATTCTCCTGATCAGGGATAGTGCCAGTAAAAGGGAAGACCTCCACTTCGCCGCCTCAGAATAAGTGCAATATGGAACAGCTCCTTGCTAGAACAGTACTAAAGATTTGGGGTAGTCCTCACCCCTGGAGAAGCTGATCCTTTCTGGAGAGGAATCGTGATGCTTCTAGTCTTCCTGTTCAAATGCATTACCTGGCAGGTGCTGATAGGGGTCATGGAATAATAACTTCATCTTTAATTTCTGTATTTTGGGAACTATACTTCATCAACTCCATGGTAAAAAGGATAATGCATGGGCAGTGAATGTCGTTGCCAAATTAAATATTCCCAGTCCTGTTGTACTGTATATGGAGGCGGCATCATAAGTTACACTATAATTGACTACTGTTGGTTTATTTTTTTAAATTTTTTTTCTTTATTTTTTTTTTGCCAATTAATAAATGCCCTTCGAATTTTCAAGCTTTCAAAAAAAAAAAAAAAAAAAAAAAAAAAAAAGATGTTTCTTTTTAAAGGGGTAGATAAATTTTACAGCACTGTTAGTTCCTATCTAACCTAAGCTGACCTCAGGGCATAGAGCTGTCGAACAGCCATTGCCTCCACCCAAGGAGGTTTAATACCTAGAGGTGGCCTTTTCCCAGATTTGTTAAGCAGGCCCGCGTGTAGAGCAAAATGCGCTGTCGCCTGTAGCGTGACCTACCTGTTTTAATTTAGTGGAGATCTCACTGGTATCTCTGTTCAACTAGAGTAATCGTTTAGGAAGGACACAAGCTCTTATTTTGCTTAAAGGATGCCTAGTTCGTGTTCTACATATGGATGTACTCAAAGACTCAGCAAAACCTTAAATCCATTGGTTACATTTCATCGGTATAGGCTATAACTTTTGCACATTTTTTAAACCACGAAGACAAAAAACTGTCAAATGAATAATTATACAAACCCTTTAAAATAATAATTAACTTTTCATAATTTTTATATTCATTTTCTGATGAATATAAAAATTATGTAAGGTTCCTTATTATAAAGGGTTTATGATTATTCATGTGACAGTGAATAGAACTATATAAATTGTAATAGAAAAAAAGAATTAAACGATTTCATTTAGTAATTTACGTGATACGTTTATATCCCTCATTCACTTTTGACACAATGCCCCTGTATCGTGCAATAAGTGGTGATATTAGGATTACTTACTTTTAGGGGTTTATTTCTCGCCCTCCATCAGACACTAAGAGTCTGTTCAAGCGGGCCTTTGATGTATGAAAATAATTTCTTTCCAGTTTATATTTTGCTCTGTATCTTTTCAGTTATTCACTAGCATTTGTATTTGGGCTTAATAGTTTCCAGATCACTATTATAACACTTTCCAAAGAGATAAGTCTTCAGGTTTTTCTTGAAAGCTGCCACAAGAAATGTAGTAGAATATAGATTTGTGCTTTCAGCTTTTAAACACACTTATTATATTTTGTAAAAAGTTGCAGTAGCAAGAAGGGTTTGTATTAAACCTGCTTAGTTTGTAGCTCTTTCAAGGAAAAACTTCTGTTCTACTCAGTTGTATTGCCTTGGGGCTTGACCAATTCGTTTCAAAGATCAGTAGATAATTTTCCTTTCATCAGTGCTTCTGCATGTCTTATATTAATCTGATAATTGTTGCTTGTAACTGTTTTGCAAACCTTCTTGGCTGTTTCGTAGGATGAGCTTCTGTTCTCTTCTGCTTTAATGCCTCAGGAATTAACAGATTCATTTCAGTGGTCACTAGTTAAATTCCCTTTTATGAGTGCATCTACACATCTTATATTAATCTGATAATTGTTGCTTGTAGCACTTTAATAGGAAAAGATTATGTCCTCCCCTACCATAGTTGAGTGATTCTATGTCTTTGTTCCTTGAATGAATTTGTACTTGTTTTTATTTTCTGTATTCTGCATTGATAAAATATTATGTAAATACATCTCTTTGTTAATATAGGATTTTAATCTCCTCAGGATGAAAAGATTATAAAGTCAGAATTTTCAAAGGTAAAGCTATGACGGTCACAAGACAGGCAAAGGATTTGGGTACTTTCTGTCCTACACAGCAGGTGTGTCAGTTGCCAAAGTTGCTTCACGGATTTGTATGGGGAAAGTGATCAGTGGCATCTCCAGGTATTAAACATCCTTGCCTCCACCGGAAACAAATCAGTTGATTGTCATCATGCTCGTACTAAAAGCATGTTTGCTCCAAATAGTGAACTTATTTTCCAGGCTAAAAGGATGATTACCACAACAAATGAATCATTGCATATAAGGAGGGGTTCATTTCCCTTTAATTCCGAATATAAAGATATCTTCGATCATAATGATGGACAGTGCCTCTTGAAACTCGTTCCAAATCGACAAATTACCTACTGCATCCCGTTGAAAAATGGTTGTGTTAAGGTTGAAGTATGGGAAATGAGTTTTGGGAAAACCTTCCTAAAGCAGGCATCGAAAATCTTCCCTGGCGGATAAGGGCGCCACCACTCAGCAGGCCATCAAGGAAAATGGATTGGATGTAGTTAAGGGTGAACCATCCACATTTATTCTGTCCAAATACTTACTTCTACATAATCAATTTGATGCACTGGCTTTGTCGATATTAGTGCCAACTCAGTGCTTGGGCTCTATTCCGATTCCGTCCAAGTAAACACTCACCGAGATGCTGAACAGTTAATTTATAGATAATATAGCTAAGAGTGGGACATGGAGCAGCAGTGTAATTATTATTTATTAACCGTAAACTGACAGTTCAAAATAGGGATATACACTTTTCGATAGATTTGAAAAGAGCTTACCTTGATATACCATTCTTTCATTCATTCAACTTAATCCCTTCGATGACATGTTTGAAGAAAGTAATGATTTTAAACTAATTCTGAAGATTATTTAAAAATCTTCAAAAAGATCTAACTGTTAAAGAATAAACCTAAATATCTTGCTGCTCCAAGGAATGTACACAAGAATAAACTTAAATATCTAGTGGCTCCAGGGAATGTACACTAGAATAAACCTAAATATCTTGCGGTTCCAGGGAATGGACACAAGAATAAACCTAAATGTCTAATGGCTCTAGGGAATGTACACAAGAATAAACCTACATATCTTGCGGCTCCAGGGAATGTAAACAAAAATAAACCTAAATATCCTGCTGCTCTAGGAAATGTACACAAGAATGAAAGTAAATATCTTGCTTCTCAATAGAATGTACATAGGAATAATTCTAAATATCTTGCTGATCCAGGGAATGTACACATGAATAAAACCTGAGTATCTTGTAGCTCAAGGGAATGTACACAAGAATAAACCTAGATATCTTGCGGCTCCAGGGAATGTAAACAAAAATAAACCTAAATATCTAGTGCTCAAGGGAATGTACACAAGAATAAAAGTAAATATCTTGCGGCTCTTTGAATTTACATAAGAATAATTCTAAATATCTTGCAGCTCTAAGAATGTAAACAAGAATAAACCTAAATATCTTGCGGCTCCAGGGATTGTATACGAGAATAAACCTAGATATCTTGTAGCTCCAGGAAATGTAAACAAGAATAAACCTAAATATCTTGCAGCTCCAGGAAATGTAAACAAGAATAAACCTAAATATCTTGCGGCTCCAGGGAATGTACACAAGAATAAACCTAAATATCTTGCGGCTCCAAGGCTTGTACACATGAATAAACCTAAATATCTTGTGGCTCCTGGGAATGTACACAAGAATAAACCTAAATATCTAGTGGCTATAGGGAATGTACACAAGAATAAACCTAAATATCTTGCGGCTCCAAGGAATGTAAACAAAAATAAACCTAAATATCTTGCAGCTCCAGGGTATGAACACGAGAATAAACATAAATATCTTTCGGCTCCAGGGAATGAAAACAAAAATAAACCTAAATAAATAGCAGCTCTAGAAAATGTACACAAGAATAAACGTAAATATCTTGCGGCTCCAGGGAACGAACATAATGATAATTCTAAATATCTTGCGCCTCCAAGGAATGTAAAAAAGAATAAAACCTAAATATCTTGTGGCTCAAGGAAATGTACACAAGAATAAACCTAAATATCTTGCGGCTCCAGGGAATGTATACAAGAATAAACGTGAATATCTTGCAGCTCTTTGAATTTACATGAGAATAATTCTAAATATCTTGCGGCTCCAGGGAATGTACACATGAAAAAACCTGAATATCTTGCGCCCCAGGGAATGTACACATGAATAAACCTAAATATCTTGCGGCTCCATGGAATGTACTTAAGAATAATTCTAAATATCTTGCGGTTCCAGAGAATGTACAAAAGAATAAACGTAAATATTTTGCGGCTCCAGGGAATGTACACAAGAATAAACCTCAATATCTAGCGGCTGCAGGCAATGTACACAAGAATAAACGTAAATATCTTGCGGCTCCATGGAATGTACATAAGAATAATTCTAAATATTTTGTGGCTCTGGGGAATGTACACAAGAATAAACCTAAATATCTTGTAGCTCCAGGGAATGTACAAAAAAATAAACTTAAATATCTTGCGGCTCCAGGGAATGTAAACAAGAATAAACCTAAACATCCAGTGGCTCTTGCTCTTGGGAATGTACACAAGAATAAACCTAAATATCTTGCGGCTTCAGGGAATGTACACAAGAATAAACCTAAATATCTTGCGGCTCCAGGGAATGTATATAAGAACAAATCTAAAAATCTAGTGGCTCCAGGGAATGTACACAAGAATAAAGCATAATATATAGCAACTCCAGAGAATGTAAATACGAATAAACGTAAATATCCTGTGGCTCCACAGAATGTAAATAAGAATAATTCTGAATATCTTGCGGCTCCAGGGAATGTAGCCTACACAAAAATAAACCTAAATATCTTGCAGCTCCAGGGAATATACACAAGAATAAATCTACATATCTGGCGGGTCCAGGGAATGTACACAAGAATAAAACAAAATAAAAACTGGCTCTAGGGAATGTACACAAGAATAAACCTTCATATATTGCGGATCCAGGAAATGTAAACAAGAATAAACGTAAATATCTTGCAGCTGCATGGAATGTACATTAGAATAAACCAAAATATCTTGCCGCTCAAGGGAATGTACACAAGAATAAACCTGAATATCTTGTGGCTCCAGCGATTGTACAAAAGAATAAACCTAAATATCTAGTGGCTCTAGGGAATGTATATAAGAATAATTATAAATATCTTGCGGCTTCAGGAAATGTACACTAGAATAAGCCTAAATATCATGCGGCTCCAGGGAATGTATACACGAATAAACCTAAATATCTTATAGCTCCAGGGAATATACACAAAAATAATCCCAAAATATCTTCCGGCTCCAGGGAATGTACACATGGATAAATATAATTATCTTGCAGCTCCAGGGAATGTACACAAGAATAAGCCAAAATATTTGGCGGCTCCAGGGAATGTACACAAGAATAAACCCAAATATCTTGCGGCTCCAGGCAATGTACACAAGAATAAATCTAAATATCTTGCGGCTCCAGGGAATGTACACAAGAATAAACGTAATAATCTTGCGGCTCCAGGGAATGTACACAGGAATAAAACTAAATATCCTGTGGCTTCAGGGAATTTACACAGGAATAAACATAAATATCTTGCGACTCCAGGGAATGTACACAAGAATAAACCAAAATATATAGTGGCTCCAGGGAATGTACACAAGAATAAACCTAAATATCTTGTGGCTCCAGGGAATATACACAAAAATAAACCAAAATATCTTGTGGCTCCAGGAAATGTACACATTAATAAACATAATTATCTTGCAGCTCCAGCAAATGTACACATGAATGAATGTAAATATCTTGCTGCTCCAGGGAATGTACACAAGAATAAACCTAAATATCTTGGGACTCCAGGGAATGTACACAAGAATAAACCTAAATATCTTGCGACTCCAGGGAATGTACAAAAAAATAAACGTAATTATCTTGTGGCTCCAGGGAATGTACACAGAAATAAACCTAAATATCTTGTAGCTCCAAGGAATTTACACAATAATAAACCTAAATATCTTGCGGCTCTAGGGAATGTGAAAAAGAATAAACCTCAATATCTTGCGGCTCCAGGGAATGTACACAAGAATAAACATAAATATCTTGTGGCTCCTGGGAATGTACACAAGAATCAACCTAAATATCTAGTGGCACTAGGGAATGTACACAAGAATAAACCTTAAAATATTGCAGCTCCAGGGAATATAAACATAAATAAACCTGAATTTCTAGTGGCTCCAGGGAAGGTACACAAGAATAAACCTTGATATATTGCGACTCCAGGGAATGTAAACAAGAATAAACGTAAAAATTTTGCGGCTTCACGGAATGTATATAAAAATAATTCTAAATAACTTACAGCTCCAGGGAATATACATATGAAAAAACCTGAATATCTTGCGGCCCCAGGGAATGTACACAAGAATAAACCTAAATATCTTGCGGCTCCATGGAATGTACTTAAGAATAATTCTAAATATCTTGCGGTTACAGAAAATGTGCACAAGAATAAACGTAAATATTTTGCGGCTCCAGGGAATATACACAAGAATAAACCTCAATATCCAGCGACTGCAGGCAATGTACACAAGAATAAACGTAAATATCTTGCGGCTCCATGGAATGAACACAAGAATAAACCTGAATATCTTGTGGCTCCAGGGAATGTAAAAAAGAATAAACCTAAATATCTAGTGGCTCTAGGGAATGTACATAAGAATAATTATAAATATCTTGCGGCTTCAGGAAATGTACACTAGAATAAACCTAAATATCTTGCGGCTCCAGGGAATGTATACAAGAATAAAGCTAAATATCTTATAGATCCAGGGAATATACACAAAAATAAACCAAAATATCTTGCGGCTCTAGGGAATGTACACATGAATAAATATAATTATCTTGTAGCTCCAGTGAATGTACATATGAATGAACTTAATTATCTTGCCGCTCCAGGAAATGTACACAAAAATAAACCTAAATATCTAACGGCTCCAGGGAATGTACACAAGAATAAACCCAAATATCTTGCGGCTCCAAACAATGTACAAAAGGATAAACGTAATTACCTTGCGGCTTCAGGGAATGTATGAAAGAATACACCTAAATATCTTGCCGCTCCAGGAAATGTACACAAAAATAAACCAAAATATCTTGTGGCTCCAGGGAATGTACACATGAATAAATATAATTATCTTGTAGCTCCAGGAAAAGTACACATGAATAAACATAAATATCTTGCGGCTCCAGGGAATGTACACAAGAATAAATCAAAATATATAGTGGCTCCAGGCAATGTACACAAGAATAAACCAAAATGTCTTGCGGCTCCAAGCAATGTACAAAAGAATATACGTAATTACCTTGCGGCTCCAGGGAATGTACGAAAGAATACACCTAAATATCTTGCGGCACCAGGGAACGTACACAAGAATAAACCTAAATATCTCGTGGCGCTAAGAAATGTACACAAGAATAAACCTTAATATATTGCGGCTCCCGGTAATGTAAAAAAAAAATAAACCTAAATATCTAGTGGCTCTAGAGAATGTACACAAGAATAAACGTAAATATCTTGCGGCTCCATGGAATGTACATAAGAATAATTCTAAATATCTTACAGCTCCAGGCAATATACACAAGAATAAATCTTAATATTTTGCGGCTCCAGTCAATGTACACAAGAATAAACCTAAATATCTTCGGCTCCATGGAATGTACATAAGAATAATTCTAAATATTTTGCGCCTCTGGGGAACGTACACAAGAATAAACCTAAATATCTTGTAAGTACAGGGAATGTAAAAAATAATAAACAAATTCTTGTGGCTCCAGGCAATATACACAAGAATAAACGTAAATATCTTGCGTCTCCAGGGAACGTATACAAAAATAATCGTAAATATATTGCAGCTCCAGGGAATGTACACAAGAATAAACCTAAATATCTATTGGCTACAGGGAATGTACACAAGAATAAACCTTAATATATTGCGGCCCCAGGGAATGTAAAAAAAATAAACCTAAATATCTAGCTGCTCTTGGGAATGTACACAAGAATAAACCTAAATATCTTGCGGCTCCAGTTAATTTACACAATAATAAAACTAAATATCTTGCGGCTCAAGGGAATGTACACTAGAATAATTTTAAATATCTCGTGGCTCCAGGGAATGTACACAAGAATAAGCCTAAATATCTTGCAGCTCCCGGGAATGTACACAAGAACAAACCTAAATATCTAGTGGCTCCAGGGAACGTACACAAGAATAAACCTTAATAATTTGCAACTCCAGGGAATGTAAACAAGAATAAACGTAAGTATCTTGCGGCTCTACGGAATGTACATAAGAATAATTCTGAATATCTTGCGGCTCCAGGGAATGTACACAATAATAAACCTAAATATCTTGTAGCTCCAGGGAATGTACATAAGTTACATAAATATCTGGCGGCTCCAAGGAAGGTACACATCAATAAACCTAAATATATAGTGGCCCTAGGGAATGTACACAAGAATAAACCTTAATATATTACGGATCCAGGGGATGTAAACAAGAATAAACGTAAATATCTTGCTGCTCCACAGAATGTACACAAAATAAACCTCAATATATTGCGGCTCCAGGGAATGTAAACAAGAGTAAACGTAATTATCTTGCGTCTCCACCTAATGTACAATAAGAATAATTCTAAATGTCTTGCGGCTCCACGGAATGTACACAAGAATAAACCTAAATATCTTGCGGCACCGGAGAATGTACACAAGAAAAAAATTAAATATCTTGCGGCACCGGGGAATGTACACAAGAAAAAAATTAAATATCTTGCGGCTCCAGAGTATGTAAACAAAAATAAACCTAAATATATAGTGGCTCTAGGGAATGTACACAGGAATAAACCTAAATATCATGCGGTTCCAGGGAATGTAAACAAAAATAAACCTAAATATCCTGCAGCTCCAGGGAATGTACACAAGAATAAACCTAAATATCTTGCGGCTCCAGGGAATGTACACAAGAATAAACCTAAATATCTTGTGGCTTTAGGAAATATACACAAGAATAAACGTAAATATCTTGCGGCTCCAGGGAATGTACACAAGAACAAACCTAAATATCTTGTGGCTTTAGGAAATATACACAAGAATAAACGTAAATATCTTGCGGCTCCAGGGAATGTACACAAAAATAAACCTAAATATCTTGTGGCTTTAGGAAATATACACAAGAATAAAGTTAAATATCTTGCGGTTCCAGGGAATATACACAAGAATAAACCTAAATATCTTGCGGCTCCAGGGAATGTGCACAAGAATAAACCTAAATATTTTGCGGCTTAAGGGAATGTACAGAAGAATAAACTTATATATCTTGCGGCTCCGCGGAATGTACATAAGAATAATTCTAAATATCTTTTGGCGACTCCAGGGAATGTACACAAGAATAAACCTAAATATATTGCGGTTCCAAGGAATGTATACAAGAATAAACTTAAATATCCTGCGGCTCCAGGGAATGACACAAGAATAAACCTAAATATCTCGCGGCTTCATGGAACGTACACAAGAATAAACATAAATATCTTGCGGCTTCATGGAACGTACACAAGAATAAACCTAAATATCTTGCGGCTCTAGGGAATGTACACAAGAATAAACGTATTTATCTTGCGGCTGTAAGGAATGTACACAAGAATAAACCTAAATATCTTGCGGCTCCAGTAAATGGACACAAGAATAAACCTAAATATCTTGCGGCTTCAGGGAATGTACACAAGAATAAACGTAATTATCTTGCGGCTCTAGGGAATGTACACAAGAATAAACTTAACTATCTGCCATATGTAATAATTAAATACGGTGTAATTAAGAGAATAATCATCAAAGGCCATGTCTAGATAATTGGAGATAAACGGATAAAAATTAAATACATGCAAATCAAGCTTGCTTAAAATATAGTTAAAACCAAAGAAAGTAATTTATCACGAAATGCGTTACCTTATATTAAGGACCCTAGTGTTACGAACCATTTATTTTTAAATCTCTCCAGTAGACACGGAGTGTTACTTAAAAAAGAAAACCTACGACATTTAATCGGGAATCTTAAGAGTAACTATACTCTATTATGCATTAGTTAAATAAAATAGCTTACAACTAAAAGGAAACCGTGAAGAAAATTTTTTACAGCAGTGACCAAAGACTTCTCCATCATTATTAATATAAATATTAATTTAATTATATAAATGAAAGAAATGTTAGGAAAAAATGTTGTGTATATAGCAAGTGCAGTAATGAATCAATAAATAGACCTAGTTCTGGTATTCTTGTACATTATTATCAATATAAATACATGTCCAAAATTATAATCTATTTGTTTTGACAAACCCTTATGAAGACAATAAAACATTAATGGATAATTTTTATTGGTTATGGTATTCAAGCAAAAGTATCTTGCATTTTCATGATAAACAGATACCGTAACAAAGATATCAATGAAATATTACTGGTAAATTGCAAAACTACAATCACGTTTGCACAGTAAAGAAGATATGGGAATGAAAAAGTGTTAACCACAATTTTCATGAAAAGAAATGAGTGACTACTGTGCATAAAAGATACAATTAATAGGTACCGATAATTTAATTCTTGTAACCAATGTATATTTATGACACGTTCTCTCTTCATCTACCTACATGATACACACAATTCTTTTCATAAGTAAATAGCGTTCTCTCTCTCTCTCTCTCTCTCTCTCTCTCTCTCTCTCTCTCTCTCTCTCTCTCTCTCTCTCTCTCTCTCTCTCTCTCTCTATATATATATATATATATATATATATATATATATATATATATATATATATATATATATATATATATATATATATATATATATATATATATATATATATATATATATATAGTATATATATATTCTGATAAAACAGAAAGAGCCAAGTACCTCGAGAAAATTCACAGAAGGTCCATAGAGAGGTACTAAATTGCTCCCAGGAGATATTCAGGTATCGGGATTTAAAGGGGGTAAACAGGACCGGAGAACATTTAAACAATCCAGAAAAGTATACTTGCATTTGGCAATGCGCTGTGGGGGACAATGCCTAGGTTACTGCATAGCAGCCGATTGGGTATAAAAGGTCTCGCATGTGAAACTTGGTTCTTTTCTGAGGAACTCCTTTGCCTAGTAAGTGGCGACTCGGAGAAGCAGGATCGTTAGGATCTCTCCTACGAAAAGACCTGGGTGAGTCAGCCAATCTCCTAGCCTTCTTTTAAGAGTCTTTACTCTCCCTCATTGGATTCCTTCAAAAAGTATGGAAATATAGTTATATGTGGTGAATTCAACCTACATCTTGATAACAGAGTAAGTGGCGACTCGGAGAAGCAGGATCGTTAGGATCTCTCCTACGAAAAGACCTGGGTGAGTCAGCCAATCTCCTAGCCTTCTTTTAAGAGTCTTTACTCTCCCTCATTGGATTCCTTCAAAAAGTATGGAAATATAGTTATATGTGGTGAATTCAACCTACATCTTGATAACAGAGAAAGTGGCGACTCGGAGAAGCAGGATCGTTAGGATCTCTCCTACGAAAAGACCTGGGTGAGTCAGCCAATCTTCTAGCCTTCTTTTAAGAGTCTTTACTCTCCCTCATTGGATTCCTTCAAAAAGTATGGAAATATAGTTATATGTGGTGATTTCAACCTACATCTTGATAACAGAGTAGACCCATATGTAAATGAATTTAGAGAATTGATTGACAACCATGACCTTGAAAACATAGTGTCTGAACCAACAGCTCAGTCTAATCATATACTAGATCTAGTGATAGTAAATAAAAACATCATCATACTAAATATGGAGATTGAACCTGACTGCTCTATATCCCCAATGCATAAGTTAATGTCTTTTGAAATAGATGTTAGAAAAAATAATGCAATACAGAAAGAAATCAAATACAATATTAAGACCAGCTTTGATCCAAAAGAGTTTATTGAACAAAGCCTACAGGATATAAAAGGGATAACACCAGTCTGTAACTGTGAAGAGAAACACACTTGTAGAGAGAAAATCCTGTGTAAACCGCAATACTGATAAAAGTAAAAAAAAAAATACTTGCAACTAATTACAATAATAGGTGCCCGGAAAAAAAATCACAATTAAAGAAAATCGAATTGGTTTGATAATGAATTACACGAAGAAAAAAAAAATGGAGGATAAATGGAAAAGAAATAAAAATAATGAAAGCTGGCAACATTACAAATCAGCTAGAAATCGCTACAATTAACTTATCTTAGTTATAAAAA
>NC_090739.1:117454496-117476996 GCF_036898095.1 Palaemon carinicauda | reverse complement strand
GGCAGCTGAAGGAGCTCTTAGTGAGGGATGTCCAAGTGTGAACTTATTGCGATAATATGACTCTCTTGGGGAGTGTAAAGATGAACTCACAAGCACCACTGCAGTGAAGCACGCTCAAGAAGCAGCAGCTAGACCTTCGTGGGGAAAGGAAAAGAACAAGTGAGCTTGGCTCACTCATAGCAGAGTGCGCACTTCAAATACCAGACTGGGGTAAAGCTGGTTGTGAGCCAGGGTATTGCGAAGTGGCATGCGAACATCCAAAAGAACCCCATAAGGAGGTGCACGAATCGTCTTGCACATGCCAAAAGTTGCCAGGAACATCCTGGTGGGGGGGAGCAAGGCACAGGTGGAATGGCTGCAAATGTGTGCTGACATTGCTCGCAAACGTCAGACCAACCTGGCGCTTTCCCCAGATGGTCAGACTTCAGAGGCGGTATCTCAAAGGGTTTCGCTCTCGCGAGTCTCGTAGAGGCTCATTGTACCTGGGGAGTACCGCGACGTGGGGCTGTAACTTCAGGGAGTCTGCTTCCATGATCACTAGGCTGCTTCGAGAGCCTAACTCTGAAAAGCAAGAGTGAGAAGGTAAGGGTTCGTGAATCAGCTTACAAGGACCTTGGGAAGGTGACCACCAAAGAAAGGCTAGCCTGTCAAGCTGGCGAGAAAAAGGATCTTCCTTGTAGAGTGGAGGATTTCAAGGATCTTCCTGCTAAGTGAACTCAGTACACAAAGCCACCCTGGGGAGGGGTGAAAGCACTTGGATGGAACTCTGCAGAGAACCAGCCTGCAATTCCTAGTCTGTCTACTAACACACACAGGAACTTCCTGGACACTAGATGGACTGGGATCTGAATGGAAGTGTCTTTCAGATCCAGAGTGACCATGAAATCTCCAAGTCTGACAGCTTGAATGACTGAGGTTGCTGTCCCCATCTTGAACTTGCTCTGCCTGATAAACAAGTTTAGGGCCGAAAGGTCATCTCAAACCTTCAGACGCCTTCTCAATAAGAAAGAGTCAACTGAAGAAGACGAGGCTCCCATCATCGACTTTCTGGAGAGCATTCTTGATCATCTTCTGGATGTCCTGTTGTAGGTTATAACGTTTGTATGGGCCCTCTCTGTATGGCAATGATATTATTAGAGGAGGAATTAGAGGAGGGGGAAAGTTGATGAATGGGAGGTGGTACCTAGGCTGTAGGAAGTGGATATTCCAGTCCTTTGCACCATAAATCATTCAATTTCCCTTCAAAATTTCCCCCCACTAGTCAAGATGGGAGGGAATTGCAAATCCTAATGGTGATTTCTTCTTCCCTTACCCCCTTCCTCTAGGGTGACTTTGTCCTTGCCTGGGTTGAGAAGGCTGAGGAGGACTACCAATCCTCTAACAAGAAGAAGACCATAAGGGGAACTTTGAGCAGTGATGTCATCTACGGGATGAAGACGAGGATCTACGGCGAGGTGAGGAAGCGTCAGAATAGTGCAACTCTGTCCACTTTGAAGCCCGCAGGAAACTACAACAGAGTGAGTTTAACTTGTTCAAAGCACGTGGGGAAGCACTGACAGGCAAAGTCCTAAGACATGAAGGTGTAGTGAGCGAAGATCTAGGAGTTGATAGGCGAGCAGGTGAAGGAGAGGTTAGTTAGCATCTTGTGGGCGGGGTAGCAGATGGTTTCATAGGATATTGTATACTAGAAAGCGATCTCAAATCTCCTGTTGAAGAGGTGAGATTGTGCCCAGACTCTGTTGGGTGATGGCATACGGAGGAGCCGGTGGGAGCAAAAGCAGTCTGTTTCTCCTACAAGAAACGATTAAACTTCTCCAATGGTGAGCCTAGAATGCCAAATGAAGGCCACAACACTTGAAGGGCACCATCCTCTGTAAATCAAGAAGAAGAGAAGAATTAAGGGAACCACTCCAAGGAGGGGGCAACCCCATTTTGTAAAGAGGAAATAATGGAACCTCCCAGCCCCTGAGCTTGACCACAAACCATACGACTACTGCTATTATCTTATACTTTGAGGAAGAACCCAAAGCTGAAGAATCTCTTTTTGTCTTCTTCTTCCTCCTGTCAAACAACACCCACTGGGAGAACAGTCACTTCCTACACTTCTCACAAGGTGAGTTATCAGAGCATGTGTCCCTGTCACAACTGGCATAACCTGTGTGGATCTACTTACACATTGCTCATTCCCATAGGTCTTAGGCAGGATTCCAGGACATGTCTGCATAAACACAAACAATCAGCATACACATACTTGGAAGAAAAAGAAATTGTAGAGTTAATGCAAAAAAGCAAAAACTGCAAATTATTCACTGACAAGAGGAACCAGTTCTCGCTGTGACGGGTGAAATTCAATTGTGGTTTGAGTAAGCTGGAGGGCCAGCGGTAGCTGACAGGGTAGCTACCCTGTTGGTTGTTTACACCTCGTTAAAAGTTTAATGGCCGTTTTCCAGCCTTCGTTGTTATTTCTACTCCAATGTGTAAAGATCAATGGTTTGTATTTATGTAGGAACAAAGAAAATTTCAATAAGTTTATCACTGCCTAGTGCAGTGGTAACATGTTAGCCTAGCATTTGCATGGCAGCAGATCGATCCCAGCCTGGGACCGTTAGTTTAAGCTGTTTACTGGGGATGCCACTGCTGTGGTTGGGCACTACACAGGAGTGTTGGGCTTGCCCAGCTGATTTTCTGGGGAGCATCTAATATGATGAAACTGGAACGGAAACAAGATACCTTTAACATTTAACGAAGGAGTGAGACAGTACGTATTCACTCTACTGAGCTGAAAACAAAAGCGATGTATTTCATTGGGCCATTGTGTGAGTGGGGTGATAGTTTACAACCATGCTAACTAG
Organism: Palaemon carinicauda; assembly: GCF_036898095.1. NCBI lineage: Eukaryota > Metazoa > Arthropoda > Malacostraca > Decapoda > Palaemonidae > Palaemon > Palaemon carinicauda. The sequence continues at coordinate 117,474,144 of NC_090739.1, read as the reverse complement.
CGGTGGAAAATTGACAACTAGTACAAAGGTTTATTGCTAAATTCAAGCTACGCTGAAAAAATATATCGATATTAAAGAAAGAAATGTTTATTTGCGTAGGAACAAACAAATATTAAACTTTGGAAATTGTATTGCTTTTCATATTTTTATTGATTGATAAAAAAATTTAAAAAATAAAACATGTGAACACCCATATCTTATGGTGAATTCTTATTCACTATGATATTATAGTACCTTACCATTACATTACCTTGCTAACTACATACCACATATATTCAAGCAAACTGTTCAACTTGGCAATATCAATACATTTTCTATCTATTTCACTAGATACCACCAAAGCCAGTACCAGACATCAACAGTTACACTAAATCGAATTCTTAACAACTCATTTTGTCCTGTAAATGCAGCATAATTATGATTGATGAGTCTTCTTAAACTTATTTGTTACTAATATTCACTACATAATACTAGTTTACTTACATTTTCATAGATTATAAAACTGAATTAAGCAATACATTAGGTAAGTTGGAGGTGTTCCTACCCAAAGTTAATTGAGGTGAAGCTTCCTATTCAAGTTAATCTGAGGCTTTTCGGTAAATATGTGATACTGTAATTTCTAGCCAAATACATGAACCATATATTTTATCTACTCGTTATCTTGTGTTCTATGCATTTCTGACCTTGATTATTGGGACAAACCATCTGTTCATGAGTTTTTGGACCCCCTTATATAATGACAATTATGGGGGACCCCAGTGGGAAACCGGGGTTTTTAGGGTGGGGAAATGTCATAAACGAGTGATTTACAGCAATAATGGTCAGAAATGCAAAATAAGAACAAGATAACCCGTTGGAAAAAAATATGGATCATGTAAGTGGCTGAACGTAGACCAAACATGATTATTTAACACATTTGAGATTTGTAAAACGGTACAGAACCTAACAAACCCACCTAACCTAACCTAGTAGTTCCTAGGCCACAACCCCTAGCCGGGGGCAAGGCTCTGGACCCCCTTCCCAGGTCACAGCCCCTAGTAGGACCCCCTTCCCAGGTCACAGCCCCTAGTAGGACCCCCTTCCTAGGTTACAAACCTTCCCAGGTCACAACTCCTAGATGGGGGCAAGCCCCCGGACCCCCTTCCCAGGTCACAAACTAAAACGAAATCACAATTCACAAACAAATCCTTACCTTAAGTTTGGGATGTCGAAGGCTGAGGGTCTTTTGTGTCACTGACCCTGTCGTAGACGTAGATGGGTGAGGGTACAGTGTGGCGGCTTGAAGCAGGAAATTATGTAGGCACTTGGACCTCTTGTGCTGGAAAAATAAGCACACTTTAGCTTGCTAATTATTGAAAAAACGAAACTGAACATTAAAATATGTATTATAATTTTTACCTGGCGGATAAAGACATAACGAGATAAATATTGAATAAAATATTCTTTTAGAATTTTGCCACGGAGAACATAACTCTTGATATCCCACCACACCATTTCGATATCTTAATTATGTGCACCTATCTTGGGATCCATAAAATTTTGTGAATGATTCAGTGAGGTGCACATACCCCGTAGTGGCGAGATCTTTGTATCCTTTCCTTATGGATTACGCTCCCCCCTTGAAGTAACGTTGTATCAAGGGCCCAAGGGTCTCGGCATTTCTTGGTTGGTCCACCAAAGGGACCACAAACATATTTTGCTCTCTCGCTCCATGTCACCGAACACCCACACACCGGACAAAGGCCTACCTCCGTTTTATTTCGACCTCCCAAACTTGGATTCATCCACTTCGACGACAATGCCAGGCCCACCTATAGCCAGCAAGTTTTGGCAATAATTTTCCGTCACTTCCGAACAATAAGACCTCCAGTTAACCGGAGTTTGTAATGTCCAGCCAAGGTTATAGGTTGCATTGCCGTGCGAAAAGGCCCTTTCAAGGAAATGATTCACGAACGGCAGTATTTCCCATGCTTGAACGTGAGCCTTTTCCAAGAAAGTGTCCTTAAATGTGGTTACGGAAAAAACCGCAAGCACGACGCTTTCCTTTCTTAGCAACCTTGACTGATCGATTACAAGCCCACTGATTAACTTGAGATCTAAAGACACATGGCTGTTGGCAGGAAGGGCATTGAATGTCTGAAGGGATGACTCCATGGTTCTGTAGGAACTCATATGCCCGTTTATTTTATCTGAAAAAGAGGGAATGTATCTCCCACTCCCTCTGAGAACAACCTTGACATATGGAAGTCATAATGAAACTGAAGAGAAATGGGGGTTGGGATAAGTGTTGTAAAAGAATATCCGGGAACTTATGAAGAACTACTCGTAAGCTAGTAAGTGGTGTAAAAAACCACCTGACAGATACGTCATTGTAAATGCATAGAAAGCTCGCAATCATGGAAAAAAACGCATGTGCGGAAGTCCACTTTAAGCTCTCAAATGTAAATAATAGACTTAGAGTAAAAAACATACTTCACATTTAAATCAACCGATACTTAAGTTATTATGCTCCAGCCCCCATTAAACATATGGAGAAAAACAACAAGCTAGCCAGCACTCGTCCATTTCTTATTGCGAATTTCACTTTCCCTAGCAATTAAACTATCATATATTAACCGGCTTTTCTTTTTGTCTGAGTCTTTTCTTTTACTTATCTTTACCCAAAGTTGTTGACAAGCTTAGGTTGTGAATCACAAGAGGTCAGGTAGGAATTACAAAAGCTTGTAGGTTAGTTTTAGTAAATAAAGGAGCATGTAAAGTAGGTTAGTTTAAGGAATAAAAGGCTAAGGTGCATCCTTACTTTCATTCTATATTTACTGCATTCAGTTAAAGCTCAAATATGATATTGTAGAATAGGATAGTTAAGCTAAGGTAAGATGTGCTAAGCAAAGGTAAGTTGTACTAAGCAAAGGTAAGTTGTACTAAGCAAAGGTAAGTTGTACTAAGCTAAGGTAAGCTGTACTAAGTTAAGGTATGTTGTGCTAAGCTCAGGTAAGCTGGGCTGTGCTAAGCTAAGGTAAGCTGGACTGTGCTAAGCTAAGGTAAAGTAATCTACTGTAAGCCAAGCCTGGGTAGGTTAGCGAGAGTAAGGTAAGGTAAAATAAATGTAGGCTGGCAAAGGTAAGCTCAGGGTAGGTAAGGTAAGGTCAGGGTAGGTAAGGTAAGGTAAGGTAAGGTAAGGTCAGGGTAGGTAAAGTCAGGGTAGGTAAAGTCAGGGTAGGTAAGGTCAGGGTAGGTAAGGTAGGTAAGGGTAGGGTAGGTAAGGGTAGTCAAGGTAAGGTCAGGTTAGGTGGGGTAAGGTCAGGGTAGGTAAGGTAAGGTCAGGGTAGGTAAGGTAAGGTCAGGGTAGGCAAGGTAAGGATAGGCTACATAACGATAAGCAAGATGAATGTACGGAAGGTAAGCTTATGGTAAGGAAGGTAAGGCAAGGGTAGGGAGAAGTTATGGTAGATAAGGTAGGGTAAGGGCTGATAAAGTATGGGTAGATAAGGTAAGGGTTGATAATATATGGGTAGATAGGGTAAGGATAGATAAAGTAAGGGTTGGTAAGGTATTGATAAAGTAGGGGTAAAGTATGTGTAAGTTAGGTACGGGTAGGTAATGTAAGAATTAATAAAGTAAGGCCAAGTAAGGTAAAGGTAGACAAAGTGAGGTTAGGTTAGGTAAGGCAAGGGTAGGTAAAGTGAGATTAGGTTAGGCAAGGGTAGGTAAAGGAAGGTTAGGTATAGTAAGGTTAGGCAAAGTGAAGTATGGGTATATAAAGTACAGGTAGATGATGTTAGAGTAAGGTAAGGGCAAGTAAGGCAAGGGTAGGTAAAGTGAGGGTAGGTAAGGCAAGGCTAGCAAATTGATGGTGGACAATGTATGAGTATGCAAGGTAAGAGTAGGTAAGATAAGGCAAGGTAGAGTGAAGGTAGGTAAGGTAAGGTTAGATTGGGTGATGGTGGGAAGGTATGAGTAGGTAAAGTAACAGCAGGTAAAACCCGGGTAGGTAAATTGAGGTTAGGTAACTACACTATTAACATTAGAGTGTATTTTCAACATTGTATTCGTTATTTTGTTTTATGTTTCCTTTTCTAATGCTATTTCTAAAAATTCCAAGTAACGTCCTAAGCAAATCTTTACGCTGTTGAAGGATGGCCTAATCCAGCATGAAATTGCTAGATCTTGAAAAAAAAAATAGGCCTTGACTATAAAATACACTTCTGTCAGATTAGTTTCACACTAAGAAAGATCACCACTCTAACTTTGAAATTATTTGAATACCAGTTGAATTATTGTGTATTACCTTCACAGTAATGGGAAGCATAAGAATTGCACAGCAAAATCAAACTTAAAGTAGCTCTCTGTTGCCATGGAAAAGTAACAAATGACGGGAAATATTACTGTTACAAACATTCTGCAACAGCTACACGGTAACACAGGTCACTCACCCTCCAAAAGGTTCCAACAATGTTCAGCCAAATTTAACGCCCCTTTTCACTCATTCAGTCCCTATTATGAATCATCTCGACCATCATATTTCATTAAAATCTGCACTGAATTGCTGGTGTAAAATGGAACTAGAACTAGCAGTTGTGAAGTTGATAGTGGTAGATCAAATGATTGACTTTGGAAGATATAATGAAAGACTTCGAAAGAAGAGAGAGAGAGAGAGAGAGAGAGAGAGAGAGAGAGAGAGAGAGAGAGAGAGAGAGAGAGAGAGAGAGAGAGAGAGAGAGAGTATTCTTGTATACATAGAAAGCACAATAACAAGAGTTTTATTTAATTTTTAGTCGACCTATAGGAAATGGGATGAAATATATATTAGCAGTAAAAATGCTGATAAAGTATCAAGTTACGTTATTAAAAAGTCTTATAATCATTAACTTCACACACACACACACACACACACACACACATATATATATATATATATATATATATATATATATATATATATATATATATATATATAATATATATATAACTAATTATATATATATATACATATATATATATATGTATATATATATATATATATATATATATATATATATATATATATATATATATATATATATATATATATATATATATAATATCAAGTCAATTGATCAATCAATAGCAATAGTTAAATATTACCACAGCTAGTTCTAGTTCCAGAAGAGAGAGAGAGAGAGAGAGAGAGAGAGAGAGAGAGAGAGAGAGAGAGAGAGAGAGAGAGAGAGAGAGGGAGAGAGAGAGAGATTTTTGGGTTGTTATTCTTTGGAATAGTATGGCCTTATTGCAGTAACCTATCTGTCACAAAATTCTGTAGGATGCTTAAATAGCTTATCACAGTAAGTGTGGACATCCTGTCTGTTCTCTAGTATCAATGGAGCGAGAGAAAATGGTTGGTTGTCTTTCTGCCTTAAAAAAGACCTGTGTCACCCTGGGTACTTGGCCTAAGTGTGATGTAGACCTCAAGACTATGAACAACAGATGTCTCCTTTTTATATCATTGACGAAAGTTCTAACTAAACATTCTGTTGCCAGTATCAGCAACCACCAACAACAATCCTTCATCACCCAAACTCATTTAAGAGAATAAGAATAAACGGAGCAAGATTTTTATCCATTAATGATCATTGTGCTATAAAGTGAAGAAATACCATGGGCGACTAATACCAAAACTTCTTTTGTGTCAAAAACATATACTCTTTTATCATCAACTTCACGTTAGCATCCTATTCAATTGGTTGTTTTGACATATTTGGAATAATTTATAAATTAACCAATATGAGAAATCAAAAGCAAAACAGCAATCTCAATTGTACAGTATATATATTTGTGGACACGACTCACGACCTTTTCTTGAGATTTGGGGGAGAAAGTCTACTGTACTGTATATTTCATGTCTTAAACAATAATCCTTTTTTAATGAAAATTATTTGTATTGCTAAATAAGTCCCATTTATTTAAGTTTTCTTCAGTAATTCTAAGGAAAGATATCTGTTTTAGTATCTCACATACAGCAACACTATCATTTTCTATGATTTCATGAGTAAATTATTAGTTTTCTTATATTCTCTAAGATTTTGATGCTGCACGTCTCTCTAAGTTATTTTCATCGTATTTCTTTTCCTGCTCGTTTATATATTTACAATTTCTGTGTTGTGATTATTCTGACGTCACACAGTGTCAGAAATGGTAGGAGAATATCCCAAAAGAGAAAAATTTTACCCCAAAATTACGTAGTAGACTATATTATGCTAGACGCATCTTGCTAATGTACATACATTTGGTATATGTAAGGTATTATACTCTTAATTTTAACGAAGGGTCTGATAGTTCCTTAGTAAATAACCTTGAAATGTGATGCTTATGTCCTTATGACACCCAATGGCGAGGAAAACTACCGCTAAATCCCATACTTAAACATACTAAAGTCTATTCAATCATTAAAACCAAAAAACTTAAAAACCCGATTTTTCGAAACAGGAAAATTTCGGAAAATGATTGCCACTCCTTTTTTCTTATAGGTCGTTATTTGTCAATTAATATAAAAAAGATAGGGAATCCCAGAGCCTACAATCTGTACATTCACATTTTGAAAAAACATAAAAAATCTTCCCTATGAAAAAAAAGACAGGTTTGAAAGGGACAGAATCAGTCAAGAAACTAAAATGTAAGAGGGATTTTCAAGTAACCCCAAACAATATTGTTCTTATGGAGCTGAGTTGTGCCCCTTAAAGGATGTGTCTTCAATTATTACTGCAACAACAGTAATGATGATGATGATGTTAATAATAATTTATTAAGCATGGTAATATTAGTATTGTTGATACTACTACTACTACTACTACTACTACTACTAATAGTAATAATAATAATAATAATAATAATAATAATGATTTCAAATGAATCGCTAGTAAGGGTTATGAATTATCCATTGTTCTCTATTATCGTTATCATTCTTCAGACTGTGGAGTTTGAAAGCCAAGCTCGTTATATCAAAGGCTATTATCTAATAATCCCTAGTTGATGGTTTCACTAATTATTATATTCAGGAAAAAGAGTCTTCAATCAGTTTAGAAAATCTGTTTTGTTAATTCAAGCACCTTAATTATGCAGGGGGAAATTCGTTACATGCAAAATTCCTATTCTAGAACGTTGAAACGGTTTTAAGAGAATAATTATGTGGTATATATATATATATATATATATATATATATATATATATATATATATATATATATATATATATATATATATATATATGTACATATATACATATATACATATATATATATATATATATATATATATATATATATATATATATATATATATATATATATATATATATATATATATATATATATATATATATATATATATATATACGGATTCTGAGCGAAGCGAAAAATCTATTTTTGGGTGAGATAGCCATGTCGTCCTGATGGAAGTTCCTATAGGGTAGCTTCCTAGGGTATATTACAACTACGGCGATATTCCCAGAGAATTTACCTTAAGGTACCAGAATTCTAACTCCTGGAGCGAGTATCCCTCGTGAAAGGGATATCGCGACATATCAGAGGACGTATTCTAGACACGTCACATGGCAATCTACGACCTGAACAGAGATTCGTCTCGTAGGAGGGAGATGGACGAGATACGAATTCGGGAAAGAAAAAGGGGAGCCGCTCCCAAGGCTTCCCTATCCCCCGATTCGTATGCATGCCTGGCGCCAATCCTGGCGCCATCTGTATTCCTTGTAGCGTACACGAGGTGCTACAGATACTGTATGTAGGGAGGGGTCCTACAGCCCTTTCTTAGAAAGGCAAGGGCGGGTCCATCGGGACGACATGGCTATCTCACCCAAAAATAGATTTTTCGCTTCGCTCAAAATCCGTTTTTTGGGCTCAAGCCATGTCGTCCTGATGGAAGTGTACCAGAGCATTACTGTATCTGTGGATTCTCAGAACGTGCCGTACTCCCCGGAGATATTTATTCCCGGTCGACTAGACCTAGAGACCTAAGATGTTACCGTTATACATCTTTTCAACTAACTATAAACTATGTTAGAGCTTCCTGCCCCCTACAGGGAAGAGTCCTACTAGACTCTGGAAAGTCTCGAAGAGTACATATATCTATGTATGAATACCAGGCAAGCTAATATAGTGGTCTCGCCCTATATTAAGTAAAGCATAGTTTGTATAGAACCACTGCGTCAATATATTGACCAGTAATCCGCACAATACTTGTATTGGACAAAGGTTTATATCCGCATAGGAAGAAACTAATAAAACCGCCCTCGTCCCTTTATGGGACGGAGTCCTCCCATTAGGGGACTTACATAAACCAATGCAACATAGCTTGCAAAACAGAACAATTCTATCAGAATTATCCCAGATAAGATACATAGAATTAAAATGCTCAATTATACCAATAAATTGACACAGGTGAAAGAGACGCAAGGTTCTCAAGAACAAGTTTATTGACAGATAATAAACAGACAGGTTAACAACAAATATATATATTTATATAAAAGAGGGTAACCCAAAACTTTAAGCATAAGTATGATAGTAAACAGAACTTGTTTATCTGAAAGAAAAACCATTAAACACCACTTTAATATGATACCAAGGTATCAAGTCATAAAAAATCTGTATTACAAATCAATCACATTAGCGTTAGAAACGCTTGGCACACATGTCTGAACTTATGCAAGGTTCACCTTTGAAAGAAGGAACAGTCTATATGGGCACTTGGTACCCTTATTTAGTTTGTAGTACAGTATGTACCTACACACTCACCCTGGACTTAATCATCCCAATTAAGACCACTGTTCCTCGCAGAGTTAAACAGTAGGGTTAACTACACGACCCACTGCTACCACAGATCTCTTAAGTTCCTCTACTTGCTTCGCATAGTGGCGAAAGAACACCCTGGAAGACTTCCAGCCCGTGTATGAACGGAGATGTTCAAAATCCATACAATTAAAGAAATTTAGGGATGAGGCAACTTTCCTCGGATCGTGACCTGCGGGTGTACCGTCAGGATCCGCTCTGCGAATAAAATATGTCATTTTCGCTCTGAGTTGATTCAGAGATAAATTTGAGCCTGATGTTTCTCCCCTGAATAGTTGACTACCCTTGAAGTCTGAAGTTCTACGAAGATAGACCTTTAGGCATTCTACTGGACATAGAGATGCATCTTCTTTCAGAGGGCAGATTCTCCAGGGACCCCACCTGTTGGTGGGTAACTCATTCTTGGCGAGAAACGTAGGATCCGGAAACAGGTTCAGCTCCCCCCCATCCAGGAACTGAACACGACCTGCCTCTCTCGAGAGGGCTACGATCTCACTAACCCTGGCCCCGGACGCGAGTGCAAATAGGAAAATAACTTTTTGCGTCAAATCCTTTAACGCACATTCTTCATTGCTCAACAAGGAGGCGAAATGAAGAACTTTGTCTAAAGACCATGAGATGGGCTTTGGAGGTGCTGAAGGTCTGAGCCTAGCGCAGGCTTTCGGAACTTTATTAAAGATCTCGTTACCTAGGTCGATCTGGAAGGCAAATAAAATGGGTCTCATCAAAGCCGATTTACACACTGAAATCGTGTTAGCTGCCAATCCTTGGCCATGGAGGTGGATGAAGAAAGATAAGCAGAAATCTGTTGAGATCTCCTGCGGATTCTTTGCCTTTACAAAGGCCACCCATTTTCTCCAAGATGACTCATATTGCCTTCTAGTCGATTTGCACTTGTATTCCTCTAGGAAGTCTATGCTGGCTTTCGAAATCCCGAAGCGCTTTCTCCCCGCTAGGGCGAGAAAATCATGAGCTGCAGGGTCTGGGTTTTCTGTAATGAAGCGCAGACAGTCGACTTCTGGACTCGCTGGGTCAGAACTGGATGTGGTAGCGGCACGAACTTCATCTGTAGTTCCAACGCCAAGGGGAACCACATACTGTTCGCCCACTTGTGGGCCACTATTGCCGCTACCCCCTTGAAGGATCTCAGTTTGTTGAGGACCCTCAACAGAAGGTTGTGAGGAGGGAACAGATAAATCCTGGACCATCTGTTCCAGTCGAGGGACATTGCGTCCACTGCTTCCGCTAAGGGGTCCTCGTACGGGGACACGTACAGGGGCAATTTCTTGTTGTCTTTCGTCGCAAAGAGGTCTATTTGCAGTTCTGGGACTTGATTCAGAATGAAGGAAAATGATCCTGCGTCTAAGGACCATTCCGACTCTATCGGTGTGAACCTGGATAGAGCGTCCGCTGTCACATTGCGGACTCCTTGAAGGTGAACTGCCGACAGGTACCACTTCTTCTTTTCCGCCAATCGGAAAATGGCTAACATCACTTGGTTGAGAGGTGGTGACCTCGACCCTTGTCGATTCAAGCATCTCACAACCACCTAGCTGTCTGTCACCAATCTTATGTGGATCGAGTGACGCGGGGAGACTTTCTTTAAGGTAAGGAGCACTGCCATAGCTTCTAGAAAGTTTATATGAAAGGTCCTGAATAGCTTGGACCAAGTCCCCTGGACTTTTTTCCGATGAGAGTGACCTCCCCATCCCTCCTTTGAGGCGTCTGAGTGAATCGTCATCGACAGGGGAGGTGGCTGAAGAAGAACCGACTTCTTTAGATGTCTGGCTTGGGACCAAGGTCTGAGAAGAGTACGTAGCCGAGGCGGCACTGGTCTTCTCAGGTCTCTTCGCGCGTTTGATGCATACCTTCTCCAAACTCCGGTTGCATCCTTTAGCTGTGCTCTTAGCACTGGGTCTGTCACTGAAGCAAACTGGAGAGAGCCTAGTACCCTCTCCTGTTCGCGTCTTGATATCCTTTCGGAATCTAGAAGTCTCTTGACAGAGCCCGCTATCTCCTTCCTTTTCTTCATTGGGATGGAGAAACTGTGTGATAAAAGGTCCCAGTGGATTCCCAGCCACTGGAACTTTTGGGATGGAGAAAGTCGAGACTTTTTCTTGTTGATCTTGAAGCCTAGGTACTCTAGGAACTGGATCACCTGACTGGAAGCTTGCAAGCATTCGGTCTCGGATGCTGCCCACACCAGCCAGTCGTCCAGGTAGGCTACTACCTGAATTCCCTTTAGGCGTAATTGTTTGAGAGCTGCGCTCGCAATCTTCGTGAAAATCCTTGGGGCTATGTTTAGCCCGAATGGCATGGCTCTGAAGGCGTACAGTTTCCGTTGTAGCCTGAACCCTAGGTAGGGGGAGAGTCGACGGCTGATTGGAATGTGCCAATAGGCGTCTGACAAGTCTATAGAGACTGAGTATGCCCTCTTGGGCAGTAAGGTCCTTATGTGTTGCAGTGTTAGCATCTTGAATTTGCAATTCACTATGAACTTGTTGAGTGGTGACAAGTCCAGAATGACTCTGAGCTTTTCCGAGTCTTTCTTGGGAACACAAAACAGCCTCCCTTGGAATTTGATGGACTTCACCTTTCGGATCACATTTTTCTCCAACAGTTCTTGAACGTACTCCTCCAAAATGGGGGTGGAGTGTTGGAAAAACCGAAGGCATGGGGGTGGAGTGCTGTACCAGCTCCAACCCAGTCCATTCTTGAGTAGGCTTTGGGCCCAGGGATCGAAGGTCCAGCGATCCCAAAATTTCATCAGTCTCCCTCCTACCGGTATCATTTCACTTGGACTGCCGTCCTGAGGTCTTGCCTCCCTGACCACGACCACCTCTGAATCCCCTTCCCCTTGAGGGGCGCCTAGACGAGCCTCTGGCTGCTCCTCTAGGTTTTGCACGAAAGGAAGAAGACTGTCCTTCGAACGTTGGGGCGAATGTGGTTGACTGACCTGGCACAGCCTGGGGTACCCACTGAAAGGCAGTCGGGGTTTGTGCCACCATCTGGGGCACTGGAGGCAAAGGCAATTGCAGTTGCTGTCTATAAGGCTTGGCTGGCCGAAATGGTAGCCTAGTCTTCATATTCTTCCTCTTTGGTTGAGGACCCTCATCCGGGGAAGATTTTCTTTTGATAGCCAGGCCCCACTTCTGGAGAAGGTTTCTATTCTCCACGGCGGCCTTATCAACAACCTCTTTGACCACATCGGTAGGGAAAAGGTCTTTTCCCCAGATGTTGGAGAAGATTAACTTCCTTGGCTCGTGTCTCACCGAAGCCCCGGTGAACACGAACTCCCTGCAAGCTCTCCTTGCCTTGACGAAGCTATAAAGGTCCTTCGTCACTGTGGCTAGGTGAGACTTAGCCACTACCATGAACATTTCATGGACCTTGGGGTCACTTGCCATCGTCTCGAGAGTAGTCTGATGAGACATTGAGGCAGCCAGTCTTTCTTTTGTCTCGAACTCTCTTCGTAAAAGAGATTCGGACAGCTTGGGGAGGTCCTCGCCGAATTGCCGTCCGGCAATATCAGCCTCCAACTTTCCCACTGAGAATGTTAGATGGACATCCTTCCAGTCTTTGTGGTCCATAGGTAGAGCCAGCGACAAGGGTTTACACTCCTCCAGGGAGGGGCAAGGCTTGCCGGCCTCGACTGCCTTTAGGACAGCCGCAAACCCTTTCTGTAAAAAGGGGAAGGCTCTATCAGGAGAGGACACAAACGAAGGGAGCTTCTTGCTCAATGCAGCTACCTTCGAATTCGAGAAGCCCCTCTCTTTCATCGAGGATGAAAGTAGGGCTTGAGCCTTAGCGTGGTCCATAATAATGACCTCCTTCGGCTCTGTCTCCTCCCTTGAAGCTGGTTCTTTTCTCAGCCGGACATAGCAGTCCGGATATGATGCCTTGCTGGGCCAGAATTCTACCTCCTCTAGGGGAACTGAACCCAGCTTATCCGAGATGACGATCTTTCCAGTCGTCATCGGCATGTGTTCAGCATACCTCCATGGGTTAGCATCTGAGCATATGGGAAGGTCTTTCACATTGAGCCTTTTCCGGGGCCCATGTGATTCTGCCAGGGACTGCATACGCAGTTCCATTGCAGCCGCCTTCTCCTGATTCTCCTTCTGCATTTGTTGGATCATTCCAACAATCGAAGAGAGGGCCTGTCCCAGTTCTACTGGGAGACCAGCCGATGTTGAGGGGATAGGCTCCGGCATCTGAACCGGAGTAGCCGACACCTCGTCGACCTCATCCTCTACGGCATCCGGGGTTTGAACTTGATCCTGACCTTCTGCCAGGAGGTCTTCTTCCAAACGTTCGTCCAGGTCAGACATCCTGTCACACAACTGGATGTCTTGCATCGCATCTGCGACTTCCTCGTCCACCTGGACTTGATCTTGAGGGATCTCCTCTTGAGGCTGGGGAATCACTGCCTCAGCTGATGCCTGGGGAAAAAGATACGCCCTCATCTTCTCACTTGGAAGATAAGGGCCAGAGGTGTTCTTCTTGAAGCCCCTTACCCAAGTACGAAGCTTTTCCCTAGCTATATCCCTTGATTCCGCCGTTCTAGGGGAATCAAAAGCCTCAGTAATCAGGTTAGTGCATACAGTACATACCTGAGGGTCCCAATACTGGAGATCATCCTTGGAGACAGCGCATGCTGCGTGTCTCCTACAACACTCATGTCCGCAGAGGTTCTTGCTGCGGACATTGCAGAAAACATTTCCGCACTTCGGAGGGTCCTCCTGTAAAGAGAAGAAATTTCCATGAGTATCAAGTGAACTATGTATCACTGGATATGCATAGTATAGCATAACAATTCATAAAGGAAAGACACACACTTGTGTTTCCCTCACAACCCATTGTTGCAGCCTTCCAGATAATAAAATCAAAATGGTTTATCTCTACTAGAGTAACCAATGCAAGGTTTCCAGAGGAAACAGGTGGAGCTCACACCTAGGCAATGATTTTAAAATCCTGGATAATAGACGGGGAAGAACTCTGCTTCCTGTCTGAGGGCAACAGCAAAGGGCCGTGCAAGAAAACACAATAGTGTTAGAAGATACAGTGCTGTACCTAAACTTTTACTATAGTTTTCTTCTTACTGTATATGCTATACAGAAGAATACTAGTACAGTATAGGAGGATGTGTGCCGGCCTGCCTTTGCCGGCCGGTACATACCACAATTAGCTTTAAAGTATACTACTTAACAGCTATAGGGCGGCAGCCCTCTGGTTCAAATGCCTGTGCCGGCGGCAGCAGCTGCCGGCCAGCAACAGCCAGTGTTGGCCGGCAATGATTGCCGGCCAGCAACTACACAAGGTAGTACCCAGCTGCCGGCCACACTCTTGGTGACCGGCAGACAAGGACTGACATAAGCCGGCCGGCAAAGGTACAAGATCGATGCCAGCCGGCAGCAAAAGAACCAGAAGACTACACCTGCCCGGCTGCCGGCCTCATAGGCCGGCAGCCGGGTCAGGTACAGCACTAGAAGAAAATAGAATGGATGCCGGGATAAGAGTGTACACAACCCCCCAAGCCCGGCAACCGAAAGAGTGCATATAAGGAAGGGGAGCAACTTAATTCAGGCTTCCTTGACCAATGCCGTCCGGCTCTGCCGGCAGGCATGGATGAGGGACCAAGAGAGGTCCGGGCAGCACTCGAAAACATAAGACCCTTGCCGTCCAGCATCTCTGCCGGCCGGCAATGGGCTTAGTCAATTCCACATCCCAACCTATACTAGGTCCAGAAGTAGAATGACATACAGTACAGTAATACCCCTGCCGGCCAGCTCTGCCGGCCGGCAAGGTACAGTACAGTAATGGCTAGGCCATTACGGAGATAGAGGGGGAAGGGACAAGAGGGTCCTGCCAACCTTGCTTTAGTGACAGATCACCCGCAGCCAAGAACTTTGTCTTAGCCTAAGGGAGATCTAAGGGAAAGGGCCAGCACAGTAGTATAATACCTGCCAGCTTCCAGAGCACCAAAGCAAGGAAGGCGTTGCTACTCCCAAGGGAAGATTTTATCCTCCCCGAGAACAGCAACAGAACTTAGTCTGGTCGATCACACAAGAAGGAATCATAACTACAGAAACCTTCGATAGTGACCTAAGGGAGCTAAGCTCCCTTTGTAAGTGTTAGGTCAGCGAGGGAGACTCTGCCCCAAGCCAGACAACACGGACTCAGACTAAAAACTCTGTTGTTCTGTCCCTCTTTGAACCAGACTTTGCTGGAACAGGAAGGTACAGTAACACCCTAGTATAGTTTTATCGAAAATAAATTCGGAAAAAACCACTTAGGGATAAGCCCAAGGCTTAAACAGAGGGAAAGGGATTGCATACCTTCTCCGAAGAAAAGAAAGCAACCGGGGAGTAATATAAAGTATACTAAGGCTCCATAAGCAATTAGCCTAGGCACCAAGAGAATCGATTACCTAATTCACCGAAACTCTCACGTATACAATCTTGGAAATATTCCACACAGTCTAAAATGTATAAAATATAGCCTAAAGCTTCAATAAAATTTTAATTACACTCGGAAAAACCAAAATCATGCATTAAGTACTAGGACCAAACGACTAGGCTACATGGCCTAGCGTAGGCCAGAATGGCGAATACTTCGCCAAATAATACTAAGCACGAAAGGAAATCCTATGTAAAGCTAAATAGCTAAAATTTATGAGGCAAAACAACCAGGAATGTCACTCTGACTAACTAATTTATACCTAGCGAGTGACAGTGTCCAGGACACCTCTGGTAGGCTACGGCTCTTGTATCAAAGATTAATCCTATTAATCACTCAAAATTTTACCAAGAGCCTACATTTATACATAACAGACACTATACTCAACTTATCCGAGGTCAACGAAGACGAAGAAGCCATGAAAAGCTAAATAAATCCAAGATTTGCGAGAAAAACAGGAAAAAACACCGAGTTGTTAAGCTACGCAAAAAGGAATACAGATGGCGCCAGGATTGGCGCCAGGCACGCATATGAATCGGGGGATAGGGAAGCCTTGGGAGCGGCTCCCCTTTTTCTTTCCCGAATTCGTATCTCGTCAATCTCCCTCCTACGAGACGAATCTCTGTTCAGGTCGTAGATTGCCATGTGACGTGTCTAGAATACGTCCTCTGATATGTCGCGATATCCCTTTCACGAGGGATACTCGCTCCAGGAGTTAGAATTCTGGTACCTTAAGGTAAATTCTCTGGGAATATCGCCGTAGTTGTAATATACCCTAGGAAGCTACCCTATAGGAACTTCCATCAGGACGACATGGCTTGAGCCCAAATATATATATATATATATATATATATATATATATATATATATATATATATATATATATATATATATATCACATAATTATTCTCTTAAAACCATATATCATATATATACAGTATATCTATCTATCTATCTATCTATCTATCTATATATATATATATATATATATATATATATATATATATATATATATATATATATATATATATATATATATAAAGAAATTATATGACTATGATCATCCATGAAAACTAAAAATATATACAACGGAAGTTAACACAAATATATTTGAAAAATATGAAAAAGCAAATATCTTTCTCAAATGCATATGCTTTTGATATTATTCCATGCTTATGGTCTCTTTTCCCCTTAATACACGAAATCCAAACAAACCCACTTATGTCAAATGAGAATCTCCAAAGTCCAGAGGCACAGTGCCAATTTGCTGAAACAATTTGAGCAATGGATAATCTTTGGCAGAGCCGATCCAACCCGAATTTAGATGGTGACAATAATTAAGGAGACATGGGAAGAATATTTATCTTGTTTAGTTTGTTGTTATTATTATTATTATCATTATTATTATTATTATTATCGTTATTATTATTATTATTATTATCATTATTATTATTATTATTATTATTATTATTATTATTATTATTATTATTATTATTATTATTAAATATGCGATGAAGACGCTCTTTCAGCCATGTATTGTTGAAGGTTACGATTGCATCAGTTGCACTGATCTAGTACAGTGTTTTCTCTATTCTTTTTTAACTATTTCTATTCTCTGTGTTGAGAATAAGAGACCTCTTTTCATTGTACTTCAACAGGAGGTAAAGGAGATATTTTTGTTTTCAAATGTAGACTTTACTTCTTCAAGTTGACAAAGTTTTTGGAGTAGCCATGCTAGGTGATCCATTTCAACAGTTTCCGGAGATAATGCGATAAATATATTTCATAAGGCATGGGTACATCAGCAGTACAGAAAAGACATTGCCATTAAAAGTGTTACGGTATAAGGACAGAGGAAATCATCTCCCCTTCATTTATCACACGACCAAGTAGACAGCTACCCTGGTTATGAAGAATGAAAAACCCCTTCAGTTGAAGATCTCTTTAAGAGGTGTAACATGGTCTACAATTTTAAATTACTGTTCGTGGATACCTTTTCGAATATAAAGGGATAAACACTACAAGCTACTCAAAGTTCCCGTCTTGCCATAACCAAGGACCTATCATAAAGAACATGGCCGACGCACACAACACTGAAATCTCACGTAACGTCCTAGTTAATAACACACAAATATTCGACAACGACACTGAACCCCATTTTAGTCTTAAACACCACCGAAGAAACATTCCTATTCCAGACGCTGGGTAGGGGAAATTCCTGTATTATTATTGCGGGAAATGATCACATATTACAAAATGTAGGAAATTCTGATGGCGAAGATGGCTTCCTTGGAGAGGTTTAAAAAGTCCTGAGACACGAAATCCCATCCATCAATTAACAAACTTCTACTGCCAACAGACACCGACCCCTACGAAGATCAGAGAGGCTAAACTTACGCGGAATACTGGTTTTACGAAATAGATGGCTGACTTATCACCTCTTGCAACTGCCGTGACGTCATCAACAATCTCTTACATAGAGATTCTATTAGAAGAGGTGATGAAAATAGCGCTGTTTTTAAACATATGACACGGGAAAATCACCCAAAAGATTTTAAGAATATGGATCAATGCCTGATACACATAGACGGAAACTGATTGAAGCTGTTTTAATTCAGAATTCTAATAATTTTAATATATATCAAAGTAATTCTAAATTGGATCAGTTTTTAAATAATATTGTAAAAACAATGTAACTATTGTTAAGGAATTGTTAAAAGATGTAAACAAACCACCGTGAAATGCTGTTAATATTCGCTAAGACTGTAACGGGCTTTTTATCTCTAAGAACCTTTCTGTACCTCTTTTTCAAAATTTTGTAACCATTTGTATTCTGAAGAGGAAGGGACATGGTCCCTTCGAAAGCTAAATAAACTTCTATTTTTCATACATTGTGGGTTATTTTATTTATCATAAATACACGGAAAATTGTGTATTTTATGTAAATATATATATATATATATATATATATATATATATATATATATATATATATATATATATATATATATATATATATATATATATATATATACACGCACACACACACACACACACACACACACATATATATATATATATATATATATATATATATATATATATATATATATATATATATATATATATATATACATATATATATATCATCACCTGTTACTAGTCCACTGCTGAACAAGGCGTCAGACATGTCCATCCAAGACTTCTCTTGCTTCCCTTGCTTCTTATTTTAATCTCTAGGGACTCATTGTGTTATCCTTAATGTCCATTTATCGTCTGTCGTTCTAATCAAAGTGCTGTGGAAAGAATAATGATAGGGATTACACTAAGAGACAGAAAAAGAGAAATATGGGTACGAGAGCAAACTAAAGTAAAGGATAATCTAACAACACA
The DNA here is from genome assembly GCF_036898095.1 of Palaemon carinicauda. NCBI lineage: Eukaryota > Metazoa > Arthropoda > Malacostraca > Decapoda > Palaemonidae > Palaemon > Palaemon carinicauda. Next base: position 117,455,458 of record NC_090739.1, on the reverse strand, counting down.
TAAGAATAAGAAATGGACATGGGTAGGACATATAATGAGAATGCATACATACTGTATATATATATATATATATATATATATATATATATATATATATATATATATATATATATATATATATATATATATATATGTGTGTGTGTGTGTGTGTGTGTGTGTGTGTGTATGTAATTACCTGCAATATCTTTCAAAATTATACACAAAACTATTGCAAATTTCTTTTTTTACAAGGCTTTTCCGTTTTCATCTAGTCAAACATTTCCTGATAATTTCTTTATAAAATACCTTGAAATAGTTTGCTCCAGCTTACACATATAAGAGGTCAATATTGCACAAGAATACTAGAGAAAGATATATAATTACTATATTTTCATGGAGATTTACAGTAAATTTATTTAACTTATAAGGAGGACAATATATCAACCTAAAGATTATTTTATGATATATTTTCATGGAATTGTCAAGCAAATTGAACAATGTTTTAACAAATCAGTGCAATTTCTTTTATAAATTACTACAGCCAATATTTCATCAGAAGGTTAGTTAAAAGACTCCTGTCTTGGACAGTTCGTTGTCTTCTGGAATCTGTGAAATCAGAGGTACTCATAAAGTGGTTGTCAATCTTCTTCGATAATTGGTCTAAAGGGTTTCAGTGGGGTTTTTGAGCTAATTTGCGAATCTTACTTATTTCTACTACTTTCCAGTAGGTTTATCTTTAGAAAGGTCCAATTATTTCATTGCTTAGCATTAGACCGGATTACGCACTCTATTGCGATACTCAATCCTTTGTATATTATGTATTTTCAATGAATTGCATATTATTTGCAATAATGTTTTATTCAATGAAAAATTTTCAAATCATATTGGTAGCCTTTTGGGTTAAAGGAGACCTCATTTTTACAAGAAATTATGAAATATTATCGGTAAAGCCACTGCAGACACACGCATATGCCCGTACATAT
>NC_090739.1:117424496-117429496 GCF_036898095.1 Palaemon carinicauda | reverse complement strand
CTGTATTTGTATAAAAAATGGCCCTGTGTTGCTGAGATTGTTAAAGTACAAACTAAAAAAAGAAAAAAAAAAAAAAAAAAAAAAAAAGACAACGGTGTTCCTCTGAACTTTTGTTCTGTTTAACGTTTTGATTTTCTATTTAGTACTGACCGTCTCGGTGTTCTTGTTGAAAAACTTTTTTGGGGGAATCCACATAATATATATATATATATATATATATATATATATATATATATATATATATATATATATATATATATATATATATATATATATATATATATATATATATATATATATAATGGTTTACAATAATACCGAAATTTTAGCTTATTGAATAGAGTAAAAGGCAAAATACACTAATAAACCTTCATCTATTGTGTCACGAACAACCTCGTTTATTTTCATACAATTATCATAAATTTAATGCTAATAGTTTTAATAATATTTTCAGAGTTGATTGACTGTATATCTTAAATTATAAGGAGGCGCGCTACCGTTAGGTAATGTGTATGTGTAAAATAAATTACTAATTAGTTTAAAGTATATAAAGACCTTTTCTACCTTCCATGTAGTAAATTTTGTCAAAAGAACAAAAGCTTATCAGGGGGAAGGACATATAATCTATATAATCTTTACATAATCTAACTTAGGAAATGCTCAAACAGATTAGCTGCGTTTAAGAAGTTGAACAGCTAAATAAGGAAGAGCAATGTGAACGAATGAGAAATGAGAGGTAAAAAGCAGGAAATAATGCTGTCGAATGGAGACCATTTACAGTGTGCCAGGTAAGATACACTTTAGGCGGTATTGCTTCCCACTTACCCTTAAAAGATAACCTAAGAACCCACAATCTCCAAACTCACAAATGTCTGAATTTCAGTCCACACTAGTAAGGGAGTAAAAAGACTCGGATTTTACCCCGGAAGAAGAGACTGTTCATTCTCTCGGTAGAAAGATGGTTGTATGAATAGCAGTAAGTAGAAACAAGGAAGGAAGTTCCAGAGTTTTGTTGCAAAAGAGGATACACATTAATTTATCCTCAAGTTCTATCCTCTGAGCTATAATGTTAAAACACCGTAAGTTTAATCGGAAATTCTCCGTAGAAACATACTGTTCTCAGCCGTGTTTCAGTAAAATACAGGCGACTGTAATTTTACCATACTTTGTTATTATCCTTTACTGCTTGGTGACCGTAATATCATTCCTTTATGTCAAGATATCCGTTTTTAAAACGGTAAATGCCTGGCGACATTTATTCCATGATTTTTACCGTTTTTACGGCAAATTTTTAACGGTGTGCTAGAGTCCTTATACCATACTCACTTTTAACTATCCTATTCTCTCTCATTCTTTCCACTGAATCGAACCACCTTAAAATACCGTTAACTAGACGAACATTCAGTTATATCTTCAGCAAAATCTGAAATATCTTTTTTCTCTACGCACCCAATTCCTGTATTCTGGGAAGGTGTAATTCAGTTTGATTTATTCGGCTTGAATTACCCACTGAGGAACAATTTCAATTATCAGATTAGGAAAATCCTGCAATAATTTCGGAAGGAAGGAATCTGATAATTCTACAATCTGAAAATGCGAATGGTTAATGGGGGTCATTAATCAAATGGCTCCCAAATGAATTCTTAATTGAATAGAGGAAAGGATGGGAATATGCACACATGAATGAGTAAATATGCAAGATTACTGGAATTTTAGTTTTTTTTTTTTTTTTTTTTCTCTCTCTCTCTCTCTCTCTCTCTCTCTCTCTCTCTCTCTCTCTCTCTCTCTCTCTCTCTCTCTCTCTCTCCAATTATGTATTTCTTTGTGAGAAATGATTTTTTGGTCACTTTAAGAGTCAATAGAGTATTGTACCGTTTGGGGAAAAAATAGACATATTATTTCTTTTTCAGGTCTCCGGAAATAAAGTCCAAATGGGATTAAGTATGTCAAAGAACGGGTCTGTGACGGGCCGAGAGAAGGTTGTGACTCAAAGGCAGGATGGAAGCAACTGAGTAATTCATTATAGAACACTCTCCTTTATATACAAAACCTCAAGGCAACAGGAAATATCATGTTCGAAAAACAGACAATGTTACAGAAAAAAACGCAGACATGTTTATTCTGGTTCTTTTTAGTGCAATGGAAGAGCGAATATACAAGCATAATATATACAAAATGAATTATGTACGATCGTGTGACACGCGGTTGGTACATTGCTCCCCCTCTAAAAATGACATACTGTACATGTTAAATAGGGCGCCCTGATCTAGAGAGGCGAACTGTAGGCGGGTCATCTGGCAGGAGATAGGCAGGTTTTAGACGATCAATGGAGACCCAGTCTTCTTTGCCACGAATGTTTAGTAGGAATGCTTTCGGACTGCGTCGGATCACAAGGAAAGGGCCCGTGTAAGGGGGCATTAGCGGTGGCTTGCTAGCGTCGTTGCGCAGGAAGACGTGCGTTGCAGAGTGCAAGTCTGTTGGTATGTGATGCTTCGCTGGTGGCTTGTAAGTCTGGCGGCATGACGTATGCGCTAGAGATCGTCGAAAGAGGTTGTAGAAGGAAAAAATTCGGCAGGGATGACCAACGGGCCGCCATACACAATTTCAGCTGCCGAGACGTCGAGGGCGTCTTTAGGAGTGGTCCTTAGTCTCAGGAGGACCAAGGGAAGCTGAGTAAACCAGTTGCAATCCTTGCAGCGGGACATCTAAGCTGCTTTGAGGGTGCGATGAAAACGTTCAACCATTCCATTGGCAGTGGGGTTGTAGGCCGTTGTCTGATGTAGGGTGATGCCCGGGAGATTCGCTAATGATGTCCACAATTGAGAGGTGAAAGTGGTTCCCCTGTCAGAAGTAATATGCTTAGGGATACCAAATCTCGCAATCCATCCAGAGAGTAAGGCAGAAGTACATGTGGCGGACGTTGCAGTTTCCATGGGAATGGCTTTAGGCCAACGAGTGGAGCGGTCGATGACGGTAAACAGGTAACGATGTCCTTGTGATGTGGGTAGGGGGTCTGCAACGTCGACGTAAATGTGTGCGAAATGACGCTGTGATTGAGGAAAGGTACCCACTCCTGAATCCGTGTGTCGATGAACTTTGGAAGTTTGGCAAAATGTATAGGCGCGGATCCAATCCTTAGCATCCTTAGAAATGCCGTACCAAATGAACTTTGCCTTCAGCAGCTGAGCAGTAGAACGGCATGAGGGATGTGAATGAAATCAAACACTTGATGGCGCATGGGAGCAGGAATCCAAGGTCGCAGTCTACCAGTACTGACGTCACAGAAGAGGGTGGTGTTGGAGTCTTCGAGGGGGAAGTCTTCCCAACGGAGGGACGTGCAGGATGTCCTGCATGCTTGATACTCTGGATCCTGTCGTTGGGCTTCAGCAAGGCCGTTGTAATCCAATCCCAGTTGAACGGCAGCCAACGTGTTTCTTGACAGGGCATGAGCAACGGGATTCATTTTCCCAGGGACATATTGAAGGGTGCAATTGTATTCAGTCATGGCGGAGAGATGTCAGCGTTGACGGGCGGACCAGGCATCAGACTGTCGAGTAAAGGCGTGCACCAGAGGCATGTGGTCTGCCCGAATGACGAAGGGCGTACCTTCTAAGAAATGGCGAAAGTGACGGACAGCCAAGTGCACCGCCAGCAATTCTTGATCGAAGGTAGAATAACCCAATTCTGCCTTGGACAGTTTTCTGCTGAAGAAGGCCAATGGGCAGGGCGAGCTGTTGACCACCTGCTCGAATACTGCACCAATAGCGACGTCGCTGGCATCGGTGGAGAGAAGGCCAGGGGCATGTGGGATAGGAAAAGTGAGAGCCGCAGCAGTTGATAGGGCCTTCTTTGCATAGCAGAAGGCTGCTTCTTGAAGGGGACCCCACTTCAGGTCCTTTGGCTTGCCCATGAGGGAGGCGTAGAGGGGAGCAAGAGTGGCGGCAATGGCTGGCAGAAAACGGTAATAATAATTGATCATGCCCAAGAATTCCTGCAGAATTTTGACGGTCGAGGGCGCGGGGAAGTTCTGAACGGCTGCTACCTTCTCAGGGAGGGGATGGATTCTTTCATGAGTGATGCGGTGCCCTAAGAACGACACTTCGTTGGCGCCAAAGGTACACTTGTCATACCGGACTACAAGGCCATTTTGTTGCAGGCGGTCGAGCACGATACGCAAGTGACGGAGGTGTTCCTCTTTTGAGGAGGAGAACACAAGTATGTCGTCCACATAACATACACAGAAAGGGATGTCCCCTAAGATGCCATCCATGAGACGTTGAAACGTGGCCCCAACATTACGAAGGCCAAAACAGGGGTAATTGAAGGTGTATATACCAAATGGAGTGGTGATGGCGGTCTTGGGGATGTCTTCTGGGTTCATAGGCACCTGATAATACCCTTCAGGAGGTCGAGCGTAGAGAAAACCTTCGTTTTGTGCAGGTAGGAGGTCACGTCGGCAATGTTTGGGAGGGGGTAGTGATCCGGTTCTGTTTGCATGTTCAGGCGCCTGTAATCCCTGCACGGACGGAGGGAGCCGTCTTTCTTTAGAACGATGTGTAAGGGTGACGACCATGGGCTGGAGGCCTTTTTGCAAAGGCCCATTTCCTCCATTTCGGCGAACGTCTGTTTGGTGGCTGCCAATCGTTCCGGTGCCAGACGTCTGAATTTTGCAAAGACTGGGGGTCCCGTCGTCTTGATATGGTGATAAATACCGTGCTTGGCAGGAACCGTGGGTGTTTGGCGAAGTTCTGGACGGAAAACTTCCAGGTACGATGTGAGGAGGTGGGCGTAGGCATCTGTGGGTGCACTGATGTGGAGAGCAAGGTTAGAGGGGGTGGGTTGAAGAGGTGTCGACAAGTGCGAGTCTGCGTTGACCAATCGTCGGTGGGCGACATCGACCAGAAGGTGGAAATGAGAGAGGAAATCCGCACCGAGGATTAGCTATGTGACGTCAGCAATGAGAAACTTCCAATTGAATTTACCGTTTCTGAATGATAATG
>NC_090739.1:117414496-117419496 GCF_036898095.1 Palaemon carinicauda | reverse complement strand
ATTTCCTGGATTTTACTTAAAAGTTAATCCCTGCAAATTTCATTACTCTACGATTAAAATTGTGGCGAGGAAGCTGTTCACACACTCACAAAGAAAAACACAAACTGGGGCGATAACTTAACCTCCTTCCAATTTCGTTTGGGAGGTAATAATCAATTCCCTAATACATTTCACTTCTGGGTTGGATTGATCAACAAAAGGAGTCCTACATTTTTGGAGGGTGTGTTTCCATTTATCATTACTAGTTTAAAAGATGTCACCTGATGTTTCATACACTCATTAGCGCAAACTTGCCTGTGACATTCTGTCTTCAAGGTGGTATTATTATTATTATTATTATTATTATTATTATTATTATTATTATTATTATTATTATTATTATTATTATTGTTGTTGGTGTTGTTAGTCCCTAAAACTAAATCCCATATCACATACTAATCAAGTAAGGATATTATTATTATTATTATTATTATTATTATTATTATTATTATTATTATTATTATTATTATTATTAACACCAAAACCTACATATGCAAGAACAGACATCACATATATACCAGAATTAGCCTCAACAGATAATAATGATGAAGTATACACGTATACTTTGTATCAACATACAAAATATACTTGCATAGACATCAGCATGACGCTCTTATCATTTATCCATCGATGAATCTACATTTATAATGATGATGATGAAATGTAAATGGATCAACATTTATCAAGAAGATGAAGCAAATGAAGCTGACGATAATGGCAGTAAAGTCCAGCCAATTCCATAGATCCCCTCGAAGTCTTACAAATCTTCGCCAAATTATCATTAGATATCTAATTGCAATGTTAGGGTTTCTCTCTTTGATCCTTGTGTTGGTAATCTTTGCTTTGGAAGAAATTATCTTTTCATGTCTATCATGCTGATACTGATTTCATTCCCTTTTCTGATTTCCTATTTCACTTCATCTACAAGTTTCATTTTATATATCATTCTCTCTCTCTCTCTCTCTCTCTCTCTCTCTCTCTCTCTCTCTCTCTCTCTCTCTCTCTCTCTCTCTCTCTCTCTCTTGTTTCACTTTCATTTTCCATTCTCTTTTTTAAGTTTTATTCGATGTTTTAACTCAAATAATGCCCTTTTATATTTTCTTCCATTTATATTTTTTGTTAAGTTTTAACCCATTCCTTTCAATCCTAAATTACCATATCAATATATCTTATCTATCATTCCAAATCTTTCCCACACTATATTTTATATATTGATCTTCATTCCAGAATGCCCTATTTTCTTCATTCAATATTTTCGTTTTTTTAATATTTTTCTCTACCAGGACCATATGGGTCCTGCTACATACCACTCTTTTATTTTGACCATTCTTCACTTTCTTCTTGTATTCTTATGTAATCTTCCTCGTCTTGTTTTAATTGTTCCACGAATAAATAGAAAACGAATTTCTTCCTCTATTGTGTCACTCAGCCAAGGTGGCCAACTTCCCAGCTTGCATCTGATGAAGGTCGGATTTGGTCGCAAAGTCTTGAAGCGTAGTATATATATATATATATATATATATATATATATATATATATATATATATATATATATATATATATATATATATATATATATATATATATGTATGTATGTATTATAGCCACGAAAGGAAAAATTAAAAAGACTTGATTGGAGTTAGTACTTTCATCCACTCAGGACATTATCAAACTCAGCAATGAGAATACATATACAAAGACATCGTATTTATACTGGAGAAGGGGATCCAACAGCTGTCAGTTTCTTAATAATTCCGGAGAAGTCAGATTTTAGATAAAAGGATAATACTGGATTAACGGAAAACAGACCTGGGCTTAGATTCAAATTTCTACCTTGAGTACAGGAGATTAAAAATGACTCAACAATATTCCTTTGGAAATAGTCATTTACATGGATTACTTTTTCCGTCTTTGACCAACCAATTCTGTGACTTGACCCTAACCAGTGGGAGGCCAAGGCATTATTAAGAGAACCCCTGGAGACGGCCACCTGATGTTGTTTTAATCTGACTGGTATACTTTTTGATGTTTGGCCAACATAAAATAGGTTACACTCTGAACAAGGAATGCTATATATTACATTATTATCATTTCCAGAACTATTCTTAATTAACATGTTTTTTAATGTACAATTATATTTAAATACTACAGCAATGTCTAGTTTTTTCAAAAGGGGTATAACATCTAAAGAACAAACATGAAATGGCAAACAAAGCATATTATTAATTGTTTCCTTTCTCTCTAATTGGACACTATAAAATGTTTTCTTAGCCTTATTCATACATTTTTCTAAGAAATATTTAGGATAACAAAGATCTGTTGCAATTTTTTCTATTTTAGTGAACTCCTCCTCAATGTAATCTGGGCTACAAATTCTCAATGCCCTAAGGTACATGGAGGAAAAAACTGAATGCTTTATATTTTTAGAGTGACCGGAGTAGAAATGTACATATGAAAAATTATTTGTAGGCTTTCTATATATGGAAAACTTAAATTTATCTGTTTCTCTAACTATTAAAACGTCTAAAAATGAGATACGGTTATTTTCTTCATTTTCTATAGTGAATTTTATTGATGGTACTAATGAATTAATGATTGAAACAAAGCCCTCAAGATTAAAATTTTCTTCTAAAATACCTAGAACATCATCAACATATCGATACCACACAATTTGTGAAGACCACACTGAAGGGATTAATCTAGATTCAAAAAATTCCATTTATATGTTGGATAAAAGTGGGGACAAAGGATTACCCATAGCCATACCAAAAACCTGTTCATAGAAATCTCCATTAAAACTAAATTTACACTTTTTAATGCACAAACAAATGAGCTCAATAATAGTATGGGTTGATAAAGGTAAATCATAAGCATCTAAAATACCCGACAGGAAATCCAATAAGTCATCAACCGGCACTTTGGTAAACAATGAAGTTACATCAAAACTTACTTTTTGTAATTTTTCGCAAAGATCAACAGAATTTTTTATATGAGAGGTTGAAATAGATCCTAAGATCGGGGAAAGTAATTTGACTAAATATTTGGATAATAATTATAGTTAATAGAGCCTGCAGCACTGATAATTGGTCTGATTGGATATCCTGTTTTATGGGTTTTAATTAAACCATATAAATAAGGCAAAGGCGGACCAGTAGAGATAAAGGCATTAATTAAGGATTTTTCTTGTTTTAAGATAGATTTTAAGTTTTTATTAAAATCTTTGATGACCTTGTCTAGGGGATTAACTCTTAATTTTATATAAGTGGAAACATCAGATAAAAGTACATACATCTTTTCTAAATAAGTTGTTTTGTTCATAATGACTAATACATTAGCTTTGTCTGCATTTGTAATATGTAATTCACAGTCATTTTTCAACGATTTTAAGGCTGTTAAAAAGCGTTTAGGAAAATTGCAGGTGTTTGCATATCCCATCACCGAATAAATAAGCCCTTTAGGAATGTCGATGTTACACTGGGGAATTTTCTTAGTTTTTTCCAATTTTACAAAGGCAGAGGCAATATCTACATTATTAGGTTTTGTATTTACTGCGAATGATAAACCATACCCCAAGGCCTTTTTTACTTCACTTGATACAGGTTTATCAGACAAATTTATAACACAATTTTCTTGAAAATTCTTGTTCCAATCACTAGCCTGTATTAGTCTATTCAATTTATTTTCCAAATGAACACTTAAAACTTGTAATTTCTCTCCAAGTCGGGAGTAGATCACGTTCAATACGGGTGTTCTCCAGTCAAGAGTAACATCACGCATAAAATCAAATTTAGTATTGCGTAACTGCTTGAATAATTGTTGTTCTGACCTTCTTGTAGTTTCCAGAACAACAATTATTCAAGCAGTTACGCAAGACTAAATTTGATTTTATGCGTGATGTTCCTCCAGATCCATAAACGCAACATACACCTCCTTACCTTTTGCTAAATATTTCTCGCATATCTGCCTAACTGTAAAAAATCTGATTCATACAACCCCTACCTCTTCTAAAACCACCCTGTATTTCTAAGATTGCATTCTCTGTTTTATCCTTGATCCTATTAATCATTACTCTACCATACACTTTTCCAACTACGCTTAACAAACTAATACTTCTTGAATTACAACACTCATGCACATCTCCCTTACCCTTATATAGTGGTACAATACATGCACAAACCCAATCTACTGGTACCATTGACAACACAAAACACATATTAAACAATCTCACCAACCATTCAAGTACAGTCACACCCCCCTCCTTCAACATCTTAGCTCTCACACCATCCATACCAGATGCTTTTCCTACTCTCGTCTCATCTAGTGCTCTCCTCACTTCATCTAGGCTATTGTAATCTCTCTCTCATTCTCATCTCCCATCACTGGCACCTCAACACCTGCAACAGCAATTATATCTGCCTCCCTATTATCCTCAACATTCAGTAAACTTTCAAAATATTCCGCCCATCTTTTCCTTGCCTCCTCTCCTTTTAACAACCTTCCATTTCCATCTTTCACTGTCTCTTCCATTCTTGAGCCAGCCTTCCTTACTCTCTTCACTTCTTTCCAAAACTTCTTCTTATTCTCTTCATATGAATGACCTAATCCCTGACCCCACCTCAGGTCAGCTGCCCTCTTTGCCTCACGTACCTTGCGCTTTACTTCTACATTTTTCTCTTTATATTTTTCATACTTCTCTATACTATTACTCTGCAGCCATTCTTCAAAAGCCCTCTTTTTCTCTTCCACTTTTACCTTCCCTCCTTCATTCCACCATTCACTGCCCTTCCTCATGCTGCCTCCAACAACCTTCTTTCCACACACATCACTTGCAATCCCAACAAAATTTTCTTTTACTAACTTCCACTCCTCCTCTAAATTGCCAGTTTCTCTTACTTTCACTTCGTCATATATCATTTTCAACCTTTCCTGATATTTACTTTTTACCCCGGTTTTATTAGCTC
>NC_090739.1:117391996-117404496 GCF_036898095.1 Palaemon carinicauda | reverse complement strand
AAAGATAAATTATATTGAGCTGCCTTAAGATGTACCAGCTTGGGAAGGGTTTCCTTGGTTTCAAAGGAATAAATTTTCTTGAACTTGTGCTACAAACTTTTATAGTAAAGTTCTTCATGTATCTCACACGACCTGATACCGTTGAACTAAGTTATCTCTTATAATTTTATACATTTCTATATTGTATTTTAGAGTAAAGATAATTAATTCCACTAAGTGTTGATTCATGTCCAAATATTTGCTGCAAAAACGGTCATCATTATGTGTAAGACCACCATAAAAAGATTCATCAACACGTTAAGCAATTAGGATTTGAGGTGGAATTCCTGTCTTATATATAAGCTCTGATTCTTTATATCTTAGCTATTCGATGCTCTTTGTTGTAGATCCCATTCCTGTTCATTCATCCTTCGTCTATTCTTTTCCTTTTCACCCATCTATTCGGGCAAATAACCTTTATGTACTTACGCGTATTATCATGTAAATTTCCTGAATGAATTTACTTTAACCATAAAAAAAGACGAACTGGATATACTCATCGAGGCACTTTCCATATTGTGTCGGGGCAAAGCTTATCAAACTTGGAGAAAACTTGCTCCATAGACACGAAACTCCCAAGACTAACTAATAGTACTTACCTATCTATATTACATCCTGCCCCAAAACAGATTCTCTGAGGCCAAACTTTGGCCAATATTGGTGGTGGCCTTAAGATAAATGGACCTCGTCTTGGCGAGTTCGACAAACTCGATTGTTTTCGAAGACTGGACGATATGGTAATAAGAATTTGTTATAATGGGCTATTAATTATTATAATAAATTAAGAAATATTTTGATGATTATAATATGCTAATCTGAATAATGTAGGCTAATGTGATGTGATTTGCATCATTATTTTCTAATACCACAGATATCCACGCACACACTCATACACGCATATATATATATATATATATATATATATATATATATATATATATATATATATATATATATATATATATATATATATATATATGTAATGAATAGATAATGTGTTAGTGGAGTTCAAATACCGAAGATATTCTCTCCGGATAGACTGTCCTGCAGATAGTGTTCAGAATAACAGCAGGAAATACTTTTACTTTTCTCCATTTATTGTTTGGTGTCAACATGTGTTTCGGATCACTTTGCAACCCTTCTTCAGGACCACATTGAGTTTTGGAACTCCACTTTAATGTAAAGGCTATGGTGGTTAAAACATGATACAAAAATATTCTGCATATATATATATATATATATATATATATATATATATATATATATATATATATATATATATATATATATATATATATATATATATATATATATCTATATATATATATATATATATATATATATATATATATATATATATATATATATATATATATATAAGTTTTGCACGTTTAGCCGTGTTTTTCATATTCAAATAAGCCATATATGTTTTTGATACATTAATGTCTGGATTCTCTTAACGACCTCGGGATCAGAGCCCCAGGCGAAATCACTGTCTATACAAGCTTGCCGGGCCAGGATTCGATTCCCGGACGGTCACAAGCTCTTGTCTTTGTGTGATTTCGCCTGGGGCTCTGATCCCGAGGTCGTTAAGAGAATCCAGACATTAATGTATCAAAAACATATATGGCTTATTTGAATATATATATATATATATATATATATATATATATATATATATATATATATATATATATATATACATATAATATATATATATACATATATATATGTATATGTATATATATATATATATATATATATATATATATATATATATATGTATATATATATATATATATATATATATATATATATATATATATATATATATATATATATATATATATATATATATATATACACTGTACATATGTATGTGTGTGTTTGTGTGCATGATTTTTTTTCGGAAGCCAAGCACCTGAAATCCGAAGTGGGGAAGTAACAGTACTAAGGAATGTAATCTTGCATTTGAATTTCCTTTGGAATGCCACTGAATACCGCAGTGGTTTGGAACCTGAAATCAAGATCTTTATATGGAATAGTTCCCTGGAATGCCCCAAGCCATTACCGACACAGTTGAAATAGAATCTTTGCCAGTGTTACCAATTCCATTTAAAGTTTGTATAATTGTTTACAACACCACGCTCTCCATTTACTCCAAAATAATGCAATCCTGCAGTTCTAATCTTTTTGCACGGTAATTAGGTGGTTATTACCTCCGCCAGGAGGGTATGTTTTCGGTTCGGTTTGTTTGTTTCTCTGTTTGTCTGTCTGTCTGTGGACAACGTAGAGGCCACATTTCTACACGGAATCACTTCAAACTTGGCCAAGTAGTTCCCCAATGTGTATGGAAGAACTGATTAAATTTTGGTCAAGGTCACCCCAAGGTCAAGGTCACAGGGGTCACTGGTGTCACTATGACATAAGTGGCCATATCAAGAGACAGAAAACATTTCTACACGGAATCACTTCAAACTTGGCCAAGTAGTTCCCCAATGTGTATGGAAGAACTGATTAAATTTTGGTCAAGGTCACCCCAAGGTCAAGGTCACAGGGGTCACTGGTGTCACTATGACATAAGTGGCCATATCAAGAGACAGAAATAAAGCACTGACTTTTGCATAAGCCAACAGGGAAGTCCTAGTCCAGGCGCAACCCATGGGTGATGTTCAAATTTATAAAGGTCAAAGGTCAAGGTCATATTGGTGCATTATATCAATGTCATATTAAGTATCAGTGGCAAATGAACAAAGATCACTTGAAGGTCAAAAGTCAAGCAGGTCACTTGAAGGTCAAGGTCACGTGAAGGTCAAGGTCACGTGAAGGTCAAGGTCACCTGAAGGTCAAGGTCACGTGAAGGTCAAGTACATTTGAAGATCAAGGTCACTTGAAGCCAAGGTCATGTGAAGGTCAAGGTCACGTGAAGGTCAAGGTCACTTGAAGGTCACGTGAAGGTCAAGGTCATGTGAAGGTCGAAGTCACATCAATTCATGATTCTAGGACATATGGCGCTCTAGGTCACCTTGGCGGAGGTATGTCCTCTACGAGGACCATGTCCGCGTTCAGGACTTGCTCACTTGTTTGAATCCTGGGAAAGCAATAATTAGCAAGATATGTTGAGGAAGGGGGAAGGGGTTATAAAAAGAATATAGCTCAGTTTTCTCACAAAACGACTTGGAACTCACATATCAACATAGTCAACCAAACATAATTCGTGATGACAGCGTACATAAACAGAAGTTCGTGATGCCAGCGTACATTTGATATGCTGTATATCTAAAATAAACTTAATCAAAAATTGAGTAATTACTCAAAAGTGTCACTATTTGTAACTTGCATATTTTATGGACACTTTTGAGTAGTTAATCCATTTCTAATTAAGTATATTTTGAATATGCTGTATATCCCAGAATTTAAATAACCACCTGATTACTCTGCAAGAAGATGAGAACTGCAGGATTGAATAATTTTGGAGTAAATGGAGAGCTTGGTGTTGTAAACAATTACCAAAGTTTGCGATCAAAAGGCAGAGCTAGGGCCTGGAAATTCCTTTGATGCAGCGTTTGGTCATACTGCGATTAGAAAGTGGGGAATGCAAATAAACAAACGTTTTAGTCTGTAGAGTCCTGATTGTAATTCTGGGAGTTATACGAAGTCACTCTAGTTTATTGAAGTGATTAAAATACTTTACGTGATGAGAACAAAAGCTATTAGGTGTAATTACTTGTTTAAACCATAACGATCACGAAGCATTTGAAGGTACGACTGCTGGTTTCGATGCTGATAGCGTCATTGTGACGCGTTTTCCGAATCAGACTTGGATCGAGGTCATTTGAAACAATCTATCTTGACATATCTATTGTTTATCTACCAGAAAGCAATAAAATCATATTAAATAATAAATGAATTGTTCTAAATTAGTTCTTATTTTTTCTATCTATCCCTATCTAAGATTTACTAACATACAAATATACATTACTTATATGTATGTATGTATGCATGTATGTATGTTTGCATGTATGTATGTATGTATGCCCTGTCACAGAAAATCAAATAACAGTCTCATAAAATGTAGATATATTCAGAAATAGTATCGGAAATAACCTTTATGTAAACCGGAATATGTGTAACGAATACAAATATGAAAAATCCATTATCTGGGTTAATGGTTCAAACCTCAATTTATTACCTAGAATATATTTTCCACCGGGAAACCAAAATAAATGTCAAATAAATAGGCTATTCTCTTTTGCCGTAATTATTATGCAATCACTTTCGAAAGTTTGTTCACACACTACTATTAATGAAATAAATATCAAGTTAATGTCAGTGATATTAAAATATAAGGGCTTCTTTTGATATTGGTTGCTACCACAGAAATTTAGTAAAATTTCCTATATATGATTCTGACTATGGGTTTTGCTGTAAATGTGAAATTGCATGGCGACTATATTTTATTAATAATTGATTGCTATATACAATCAAATAATAATAATAATAATAATAATAATAATAATAATAATAATAATAATAATAATAATAATAATAATAAAAACCACCGTCAGGATAAAAACAAAATTTGGCCTAAAATTACAATTAACAAGAATAACTATGCTATTGCTAATAAGAATAGTGATGATGATCATAACAATTATAACAATAAAATGAGGATTAGAATAATAATAAATTTTATTCTAGTCTATGTTGGTATAAAATTTGATGACCGACCTTAGTTACTCCAAGTTCTTACCCCGACATATTTTTACAATTTATTTTATCCTTTCCACCATGTATACTTTGAATATCATTCAAAAGCATTCGCACTGTACCAAAAGCTTCCTTCTTTCCTTGAACAAACTGGAAAATTAAGATAATAAAATTAGGCCTACAGCATGTTCTTTGACTTGCGCTTTTTCAACTCCCTTTTATTAGTCTGTGAAAGCTCTCCTCGATAACAGTTTCCCACAGAAGCGATTACGTATTTTCTCACTATATCAAAAAACTAATCTTGTCAAAGGTTTCATCTCAATAATGCTTCTTTTGATGTAATTATCATCTTTTAATGAATTTTATTATCATCTGATTTTTTATTTTTTTTGTAGGGGTGTTTGATAACTTCCCTTGATATCGTGTACATATAAGGTGTATAATATTGAGAGAGAGAGAGAGAGAGAGAGAGAGAGAGAGAGAGAGAGAGAGAGAGAGAGAGAGAGAGAGAGAGAGAGAGAGAGAGAGAGAGAGAGAATGTTATTTGCACTTCATGCAATATGTCAAATTATAATGTAATGTCAAGTAGTTTCACGAATAATTGATACTTACGGTAATGATCGATGGATTATGAATTTTATGCGAACAAAAACTGTATTAAATTATAAAAATTTGGAGGGAAGAAGAAGAAGCCTGTAGGTAAACAACATTCTGTTGCAGCTTCTGTTCAATTTTGCTTATTTCTGGTGTCATAGCTGCAGTTTCGCCGAGAAAATGTTGTGAGGTTTTCGGTGAATATGTGCCGTTAGTGCTGAAATAGGCATAGTGAATGTGGGTTACGTGACAGTGCAGTTATAAACCTTGGAAACTTTGTGATTTTCTCTAATTTGAGTTGTGGCCCCTCCCCCCTAGCCTGGCCTAGGTGGGGGAGTCTGCGCTAGACGGTGGCGATGGTGCTGCCATCTATTGACTCTTTCCGTGATTATTTTCAGTGTAACAGTATGGGGTCATACTCAACACCGTTTAGGAGAAAGGACTCCTTTGGGCTGCAGTTTACTGCACACCCTACTATCGATATTGTTAGCAAAATGTTATTTGATAACATGAAATTGGTTCATAACTCAATTATACGAGTTCAATTTATAAATAAAAACAGAGTAATTGTTAAAGTAGTACCAAATGTGTTTAATGATCTCATGGAAAAAAATTATGAAGGCAAAGAGGTGCGTTCAGACCAGTTAGGAAATGTAAAGATAGTGAATCTTAGCTCCTCCATTACGTATGTTTCAATAAGGAATGTTCCTTTCGGATTCTCAGATGAAAAGCTGATCGAGGTTTTATCAAAATATGGAAAAGTGGAAGGAATCAGGGTAAACAGGTATGCTGACGGACCATTCAAAGGGCTATTGACGGGAGTCAGGACAGCCCGCATGAGACTAAAAGAGAATGTCCCATCATCAATTACGGTTTCAGGATTTACCTTGACCATCTTATATAATGGGCAGCCACGGACATGCTTTCGGTGTGGGGAAATAGGTCACTTAGCTAAAGACTGCAGTGACGAAGATGTGAGATATAAGTTTAAAGAAGGAGAGTTCCCTCACCTACCTACGGAAGGAAAGGATGAGACCAGCGTAAAAGCAAATGAGTTGCACAAAGACAATGTAGAAGAGGCAACAGTTGAAGAAAGAGGAGATAACCAAAGTTATCAAAATACTGATATAGTGACCGAAGGAACGGATAAGGATGAAGGACCCAATTCAATAGAAGAACAGGATTTAGATTGCACAATAGAAAAAATTGTTAAGGATATCTCAAAGAATGATTCTGAGAAAGAAAAGGATCAAGGTGACTAGATAAAACTTGGGAAAGGCACATCAAAAAGGACTGCTGGAAGTGAGATAGGGAAAGAACCGGACGAGGATATTGTATTGGGAGAATCTGTGGACTGCATAAGGGAAGAAAACGTTTATGGAAAACTGGAGAAAGGGGTAATCGGCAGTGGGCTAAATTATGGAGATGAAAGGGATCTTTTTGTGGACAACCTTGATTACGAGCAGGATGATGACGATGAAGGAATTAGGGTTTCCCAACCAATAGGTGTAAGTGAATTGCGTAGATAAAAAAAAAAAAAAGGTTGAGATTCATAAGAATTTTAAAGAAAACGAGTTATCAACAGGAAATGAAGCAGCGAGTATAATAAAAGGTAATCAGGAGGGAAAAATGGATTGTGAGGAAACATACGAGTTGCCTACGGCCCAAAGAAAACTTTACAGTACTGATTTGGTAATGGAAACATGGCATACGAAAACAGACTCTGGCAATAAACTCAAGATAACGTTGAAGAAAGACCAGTGCCAAAACATGGAAAGGACAAACCAGAATTTATCATCAGACGATGAAACAGGAAAGTGTACAAAGAAGCTTAAAGCAATTTAATCTTGTATTGTAAATGTATTTTACATAATATAGAAAATTCATTTCATCCACATTAAATGTAGCTACAGTTAACGTAAATGGACTTAATACTTTGAATAAGCAAATTAAAATAATAAACTTTATGTTTCTTTATAATCTAGATGTAATTTTCGTCCAAGAGCACAATATAAAAGGGGAAGGGAAATTGGAATATGTTGAAAAATACTGCAAAGTGTTGATTAATTATACACAAATTCTTAAGGGTGGAATAGCAATCTTTTTAAATAAAACATCTAATGTGGAAATTTTGAATTTTGAAAACGATACTGATGGCTATGTAATGAGTGTTAATTGTCGCTATTCAAACGTTACTGTTCAATTATTAAATGTTTATGCTCCAGCTGGGAATAGTAAGAGGAAAGAAAGGGAGAAATTGTTTAATACAGATATTTTATATTTCTTAAGGAACAATATAAGTAATATCATAATGGGTAGAGATTGGAATTCTATTACCTGTATGAGAGATTGTTCTAATTCCGATAGTGAACTTCTATCAAAGTCATTAGTAAACTTGAAAAGCAACTTGAAACTCATAGATGTTTGGAATTCATGTCATCACCAGGTGGAGTATACTTATGTTAGGGAGAATTATGGTTCAAGGCTGGATAGGTTTTATCTAAAAGATTTACATAACCATGTGGCAAATATTAAAAATATTCCTGTTAGCTGGACTGATCATTGTATTATAGTATTAGCTTTGAAATTAGAAAATGTAGCGTTGCCAGGTAAAGGGTACTGGAAACTAAATAGTAATATTCTAGATACAGATATTGTAAGAGACAATTTTCTTATGAATTGGAATAATATCAAGAACAGCAAAGATAGAGTTGAAAATATTTTGTGTTGGTGGGAATATGCAAAAGCTCAACTGAAATCTTTCTTAATTACGTGTTCAAAGCAGATTAACCAAGCAAAATATGGGCTATTGAATTTACTGAACTACCAGTTGAAAGATGAAATAGGAAAAGGGGTATTGAATAAGGACAAGTTTTCGTTAGTGAACTCTTTGAAATTAAGAATAAATAGTATTCAAGACGAGATCTGTGAAGGAGTCAAAATTAGAGCAAAGGTGAATGATAAGGTAAAGGGTGAACAAGTTTCAGCGTACCTATTAGGGAGGGAGAAAAACTCTAAATCGTATGTAAATAAGATAAAGAGGGACGATGGTACCGAAATACTAAATCCCAAAGCTATTGCGTTAAATATAAGGGAATATTTTGAAAAACTTTTCAAAAAAGAGAAATGTCATAAGTCTTATCAAGACCTGTTTTTGAATCTAGTAGATAAAGTTATTGATGGGAATGAGAATGATATTTTAACCTCAGAAGTGACAGAGTCTGAAGTACTGAAAGCATTGAGAGGGATGAAGAACGGCAAAAGCCCGGGAATAGATGGTCTCACTGTTGAGTTTTACAAAAAGTTTTGGAAAGAAATAAAAAACGATTTTATGAGCTTAGTAAAGTTTATTTTCAAATATAAGACCATCTCTAAAATGAATAAAGGAATAATAACGCTTATACCGAAGGAAGGAGACTTAGGTTTTATTACAAACTGGAGGCCAATAACAATGCTGAATGTGGATTTTAAAATAATAGTGAAAATAATAACTAATAGATTAAAGAATGTGTTACATTTAATTATTTCCCGCGAGCAGTTTAGTTGTGTTGATGATAGGTCAATTATCAACTTGAATTCCATCATGAGAGATATTATGATTTATGCAAATGATAATGATAAACAAGCTGCGATGATAAATTTAGACTGGTCTAAAGCTTTTGATCGTGTTGATCATTACTTTTTATTTGCTATATTGAGCAACTTTGGTTTTGACCCTACCTTCATTCAGCTAATACAAATGTTATATAAAGACGCTGAAAGTGTAGTATGCATAAATGGTCCCCATAAAAAAAAATCGGTAAGGCAAGGGTGTCCATTATCCATGATTTTGTTTATTATCTACCAGGATCCCTTTTACAGGATGATGAAAATTAAGCTTGTAGACATGTCATTGAATTTGCCAAATAATTTAAACGTTTCTGTTCTAGGATATGCTGATGATTCTGTTATCGTAGTTACTAGTGACAAAGGAATATTAGAATGTTTTAATATAATCACAGATTATGAAAAGGCAAGTGGTGCAAGTTTAAACAGAAATAAAACTTCAATTTTAGGCATTGGGAAATGGAGAAATAAATCAGAATGGCCAATAAATGGATGTCATTATCTTCATAATTCCTGTAAAATACTAGGTGTTTATCATAGTAATAATTATCAAGATAGTGTTAATCTAAATTGGAATAATCTAGAGAGTAAGATAAACAAAGTTATAGGTATATTTAGGAATAGGAAGCTGACTGTGTTTCAAAAATGTATTGTAATCAATTGTAAAATTTTATCAAAAACGTGGTATGTGTCACATGTATATATAGTTCCACAGGATTGTGCCAAACGAATACAGAGGAGTTTATTTAGATATTTATGGAATGGAAGCTGTGAACCCATTGCAAGAAACACTGTATTTTTACCAAGGACAGAAGGAGGGCTAGGAATGATGAATATTGTACATAAATCGAAAGCTATTATGTTCAGAACTTTTAACAAGATTTCTATGAGTAAGTGTTATGGTTTTGAGATTATGTATTATTATTGTAAAATAAAAGCTAGTGTTTTAATGAAAGCTGACAAAACTTATAGAGATTGTACTATTTTTATCACATCATATTATAGTGAGATGATAGATGTTTTAAGGAAAGTATATAGTTTAAAGAATTATCCTAAGGTGTCTGTTAAAGAAATATACTGGTTATTAATGAACTATAAAGACTATAAACCAAAGATAGAGTTATTGTACCCGCTTTTTAATTGGAAACAGATTTGGAAGCATGTAAATAATAAGTATATTGATAAGAACAGCAGAGATATAGTTTATAGATACGTTAATGAAATACTTAATACCAAAGATAGGCTTCATATGATGAAAATCTCGAATTGAAGATAAATGTCTCTTTTGTGGATGTATTGAAAATAATATGCACATATTTTATTTTTGTCCCTCGTCAAAAAACATTCTGATTTGGTTAAAGTCAATACTAAATAGCTGTTGTAAAATTGAAACAGATAGTTTCCTAAGAATTCTTAAGTTTGATTTTAAGACACCTTCGAAGAAAGACGAAAACACTGCAATGGTGTTACTATCAGATTTTGTAGCAGGAGTGTGGTTGGGTCGATCTTTGGGTCTTTTGGCAGACGACCCAAACCTAATAAATCATATAGTGAATAAAATGTCAAAAACCAAGTTTATATTGAGTAAAGTTTATGTGAATAAATTAGACAAGCTCTTTACCAAAGATTATGTACTTAATGCTATTGTAAAATAAAGAATAATTAGAAATATAAGTTACTCTATAGGATATAAGGCTTACTTACTTTGTTATTTGTAAGGGATGTAATTTATTATTATTTTATATTGTATATATGAAGTCATTGTATTGATCCTTTTGTAAAATTTAATAATAAAAAGATAAAAAAAATTATAAAAATGAACTTCTAAAATAAAGAAATCTCTGCCCTCTCTAGCGTTTACAGAAACAAGCATCGCCCTTCTTTTCTGTAGTCGGTTCTAATAGGCTTCCAAAGATGGAAATCCATTACTTATCTTCAAGATGTTAGACTTTAACTGATCATATAGTTAACCCTTGAATATGTTTTTATGTTAAACAGGCTGAAATAAGTCTTTATAGTTTATAAATGAAACATCTGTTTTGATGCTGTTATTGCTGTTTTTAAAATAGTTTATTTTAATTGTTTATTATTTCTCATATCGTTTATTTATTTCCTTATTTCCTTTCCTCACCGGGCTATTTTTCCCTGTTGGAGCCCTTGTGCTTATAGCATCTTGCTTATCTAATTAGTGTTGTAGCTTAGCTAATAATAATAATAATAATAATAATAATAATAATAATAATAATAATAATTTCTTAGCCATTGGCAAACAACCGTACTATCCTATCCATGCTTACTTACTACATTGTAAAGCGAACTTTTCCAAAAGAACTAAGGGAAAACCATAACTATTTCTGAGAAGTTCCTTTTACCAAGTAACCAAAGCTTCCCTTTTCAGCCCCTTTTCCATAGATGTGTTTAGAGGCTTAGGAACAGTTAATGAGGCGCCGGGAAGTTTCGAGCGGTTGGTCCTTTCCTTCGCTGACTCTGGCCTTTTCTACATTTGTGTTCTATTGATATAACTATTTATCTGTTATCTAACCAACTATTCAATAAATTAGTTGATTATTTTAACATTTAATTATATTCCTGAAATTTATCTATTTGTTTTAACATATTGAATTTTCTATTCCTGTTCTAATTTTTGGATTTATCTAGTTATATATTTATTCATTTTCACTTTCTTTGAAATTAAGAATTGATTTCGTGATCAGTCTATGGATCTGTCCCTAAGTGTCGAGTTTATTCTTGATCGGTTTGTGCTCTTAATTTGGATATATTGTATTATTTTATGGAAATCACCCTAGCAGTTAATTATGGCCAGCCTTTGCATTCGGTTTATAAAGAAGGCATAATTCTGACAAACACATTTTTATCACTTGTAATTTCTTTTATACTTTTTAGAAAGCGGGGATTATATATCACAATTGCTTTTAAGTTACCTTTTCTCCATCTCGGATGTTAACACAAGTATTTCTACCACTACGGTACAACTACTACGTAAATAAATAATGCTACTTTTTTACTAAAACTGTCCTCCACATTCAACCTCCATTTCCCCAACTTAATCTTACTGCTCATTCTCCCCACTCACTCCTCTCCAATCCCCAGAATGATCCCCACCCTACTTACGTTGACTCCCCTGAGACTCATTTCTACTACCCTAAACCACACACACACTGGTCAAATAGGCTCTCAACCTACATCGTATTTCAAAGTATTCCCGTCAGCAAGTTGAAGGTATCTCTCTCTCTCTCTCTCTCTCTCTCTCTCTCTCTCTCTCTCTCTCTCTCTCTCTCTCTCTCTCTCTCTCTCTCTCTCTCTGCATTGATTTCTCAGATCCTTAGACAACAACGTTAAGTATGAATGAGTTTAGAAAGTTATTGCTTTTCTGTGTATCACTTGGTATGTCAATTGGCTCATGATTCTTTATTACGATGAATTTTACTATGAAGCAGTAATGAATATAAAGTATTTGTGGAGCTACAATAGAAATTCTTGTTGCTTTGATCATAAATCTTTGGGAATTGTTATTGTTCTTATATGAAACA
>NC_090739.1:117379496-117386996 GCF_036898095.1 Palaemon carinicauda | reverse complement strand
CCAGATTTACAAGCCCCCAGCGAAGCATCACATACCAACAGACCTGCACTCTGCAACGCACGTCTTCCCATGCAATGACACTAGCAAGCCACCGTTAACGCCCCCTTACACGGGCCCTTTCCTTGTGATCCGACGCAGTCCGAAAGCATTCCTACTAAACATTCGTGGCAAAGAAGACTGGGTCTCCATTGATCGTCTAAAACCTGCTTCTCTACTGCCAGATGACCCCCCTACAGTTCACCTCTCTAAATCAGGGCGCCCTATTTAACATGTACAGCATGTCATTTTTAGGGGGGGGGGTGGGAGCAATGTACCACCCGTATGTTACACGATCGTACATAGTAACGACATTCCTCTTTTTTGTATATACTATCCTTTGTATCTTTGCTCTCCCCTCGCACTGACAGTAACTTGTATTAACCTGTCTGCCTATTCCAATGTTAACTGTTAACAGAACCAGTTGTCGGTTTGACAAGAAATAGCATGTTTGTATTTTGTGACCTTCTTACCGGGACCTAGTGTGTGTATATACTCGATGCGTCTATAATAAAGTTACTCAGTTGCATTCATCTCGCCTTGGACTCACAACCTACTCTTGGCCTGTCACAATACATATATATGTAGTACTTACCTGATTCTTATCTTAATTTGTTGGACAGGAGCTTACAGTTCCTGATCTAGGTATAAAAATCTGGCCCTGTCGTTCAATTAGTTCTTTATGCATGTTGCATGAGATTTTTCATAATTTTGACCATCCTTTATGTTCAGATCTTCCAGGACAGTTTCATCCTGTTTGTAATACTAGGCATGCAGTTAATTCTAATAGTCACGCCTTCTCCACCACTAGGCTCAATACTACACAGTATTCTAGAAGTTCTATTCCCGCTATGACCAAACTGTGGAATGATCTTCCTATTCGGGTAGTTGAATCAGTAGAACTTCAAAAGTTCAAACTTGCAGAAAATGTTTTTATGTTGAACAAGCGGACATAAGTATCTTTTATAGTTTATACATGAAACATCTGTTTTAATGTTGGTACTGTTATCAAACTATTTTATTGTTCTAATATTGTTACTGTTCTTGAAATATTTTGTTTTGATTTTTTATTACTTTTCATATAGTTTATCTATTTACTTATTTCTTTTCCTCACTATGCTATTTTTCTCTGTTGGAGCCCTTCGGCTTATAGCATCCTGCTTTTTCACCCCTTGGGGTGTAGCTTTTAGCTTAGCTAGTAGTAGTAGTAGTAGTAGTAGTAGTAGTAGTAGTAGTAGTAGTAATAATAATAATAATAATAATAATAATAATAATAATAATAATAATAATAATAATAAATATGTATATAGGCATTTGTGAGTGCATGCATATATGTATGCATTTCATACCTCTACTTACAGTATGAAATTGATTAATCTTATTTTTGTAACACTTTATTTTTTATTTCCTTCCAGTGATTACATTATACATCAGAAACAAAGTTCATTTAGAAATTGTTTTGGCATCAATGAAATAACCGTGAAATATAAGATACAATATAAATTCTCTGGTATGTCTAGAATGCTTTTAAGAATATACGGGACAGGCGAAGGTGGATAATCGTCAGTGTTACCAATTCCATTTCAAGCTGGGGATTAAAATAAGACCTTTTGGGGGAAGGGCCGTAAGGTTAGTTTGGTCTGATTAATGACATCCCAGTGAAAGAGTTTTAAAAGTTGATAACTCTATAGTAATAGTGGCAGTTTTTAAAGTAGAGGATTTTCACAAAAGGGGAGAAAGTACTTCTTATTTGCCTGCTGTCGCCTGTTTTCAGGAAGTCTGTTTGAAGTTAAAGAGCTGGAAAAAAAAACTTTGTTAAAATTCTCCAAAGATTATTAGGTGGGTAATTTGACATAGACGAGTTGATTGATATTGCATGTCGTTCATATTTTTTCACATTTGATTTTTAGTGTTTCAATTAGGTTTAGATTATACATTGTTGTATATATCAGTTCAGTAGTATGATTAAAAATGCATCACTGTTGTAATAATAGAATAAACGAGAAAGTGATTTTTAGGCATCTTTTAATTTGTTGGAAAAAGAAAATGTTCTCCCTTATCACTACCCTTTTTATATTCCGTTGTTCCTCTGTTCAGTTTTGAAGATACATGAATCATGTTTTTTCATACAGAAATTCTAGTTTTAAAATATTATTTTTCTTTTTCTTCCACTTTCCTAAACTTTTGAATTTTCATTTGCGGCTTCCTCCGAAATACCTCTGGATGATATATTTTTAATCTATAAGCACGAATGGATTCCTTACGCCATCTAAACCCATATATATTCATACCCTGAACACCTATGATCTCCCGAAATTAGAATTTTACACGAAGTTAACATGCCTTGGTGGATTCCTGATTTCAAAATTGAAAAGCTGAGAGAGAGAGGAGAGAGAGAGAGAGAGAGAGAGAGAGAGAGAGGGAGAGAGAGAGAGAGAGAGAGAGAGGAGAGAGAGAGAGCATAAAAAATAACACAGAATTTTAAATTACTGTGATTTTCAGTTCCCGCATTAACTCTGTCTCATCATTCCACTAGACGTTTTTGTTCCAAATCTAACAAAGGGAGATTCCAATAGGCAGCCATTCGTGGAAGTGATATTACCCATTCCCACGTGCTGGCATACCGGCGCGATTACCCGTTCCCTTTGGGAATGAGGGGGGTTTCATTTCGGCACTTTCCTCCTGCGTTTAACAGCCGAAAACCTTGTGTCAAATTTACACACCACACGCATAGACACACACACACCCACACACACATATATATATATATATATATATATATATATATATATATATATATATATATATATATATATATATATATATATATATATATATACATACATACATACTTCCAAACTCCCAAAAGTATTAACATACCAAAAACGGTTCTATTGTTTACTGTCGATTTTTTCTTATCCTTATAAGCTAGAGGTGTATTTTTAGACATTTCCATGCAATCTGCAAATGCAAGCTTCAACCTTAACGGGAGATTTCAATCCATTTCGGAAGGGTAACGCAGAGCACACGAGTCTCAATATTTCCTCTATGCTACACTCCACATATTAGCAATGTTTGTACTTATATTAGCATAAGCTTTTTGATGTCGTAGGTGTCCCCTAGGAATTCGAATTTTCTTTTATGCAAAGATTTCTGTATCATTTATAGTTTTTACTCTGACACTTATAGATTTGATGCTCTTGCAAGGAAAGGCATTTGCGGTATAACTATCAACAATTATTTATCATAACTATTAGAGGAGAGAGAGAGAGAGAGAGAGAGAGAGAGAGAGAGAGAGAGAGAGAGAGAGAGAGAGAGAGAGAAGTCAGGCGATAAACGTCTGCTAAAACAATTCAAACTGGAAACAAGATATTTTGGCAAGAGAATATTTCAGATTATTGTTCTTTCGCTTAAGCCAAAATGTATCAGTTACAAGGGAATTTCTCTCTCTCTCTCTCTCTCTCTCTCTCTCTCTCTCTCTCTCTCTCTCTCTCTGTATGTGTATGTTCGCGTTTGCACAATACGATATCTATACAGCCATATATGAAGCTATACACAATCTAACACGAATATAAAAAAAAAATAATATATACGAATAAAATCACAAAAGATAGACTCTTGAAACTGGAAACCTTTTTACTATCTTCAAATATTCATTGGGATTGCCTGAATAGTCCTCATCAAATACAATATGATTATAAAGTGCTAAGTATTGGGGTACATTTTGATCATTCTATGTTCACTAGAGCCTTTGTTATGTCTATAAAATGGTGAATAGTGAGAGGCATTTCTTAATTGCTTCATTGAGTCATTAATGGTCATTATAATAATTATGAATGGGTAATAGTTGACGGACACAAGCAGTACTGTATATTATAGTAATTCGGAAATGTAAATAGTAAAAAGCCTTTATTTTACTCTCATACAAGGTTGACCCAAAGTATTTATCCTCGAATGATAGATAATAACTTAATAACTTTATTATGAAAGATATTTAAGGCGAAAACGGAAAGGTACAGTATAAGTATATATATATATATATATATATATATATATATATATATATATATAGAGAGAGAGAGAGAGAGAGAGAGAGAGAGAGAGAGAGAGGAGAGAGAGAGAGGAGAGAGAGAGAGAGAGAGAGAGAGAGAGAGAGAGAGAGAGAATCTATATCTTTTAATTTCAGGATTATTTTCTAGAGATGTGTATAGTTTCCTGTCAAAGATTAAGAACCAGACTTCCCAATGAAACCTAATTAGCTGATCATTTTCCTGCAACTTGATTTGCCTGAAGCAATGCGTCGGTCATAATTTTTGCTTCGTTTTTTTCTTTTGCACATAATTCAATTCATTATTACAAAATTGCAAAAAAGAAAAAAAAATCAATTAAGATAATCATACCCTGCATATGATTTGGATTACAAGTAATAATGTGGCGGGATGTTGCAAGGACAACCCCCACACCCTGAATCACACTTACTGACAATGGTCTCCACAAAACAAACTTTCCCCTTACGTAATCTACAACCAGACTCTTGGACAAAAGGACAAAACAAAAACAAAACATAACCTTAAAACTATAATTCTTAAAACTTAAAATAAATCATAAACCATCCACATTCAAATAAATAGTTTAAACCAATCAAAACTTAACACTAAAGATAAATAAAACTTAATACCATCCAAATAAACACAAAATAACCCTAACAAACTTAAATTACACCGCAAACCAACACCAAAAAATAAATATATATATATATATATATGAACACCAACACAAGCCGATAGTCTTTTACGGCAACTATCACAATCACAGCTTTTAAAATAACATTAAACTGTGTGGCAATTTGCCACAACTGTCTCGGTGATTTTGTACGCAGTAATCATCATCCTTATCATCATCAATCCATAAAGCAGTCCAAGCAAATCGTAATACAGGCCAGGTCGTCAACAATAAATCCAGTTTCTAAAGAGCAGTCTTGATACAAAATTAATCACAGGCCAGGTCATCAACTATATATCAGCATTCGGGAAATAACTCTCCAAAGGAGTTAGCCTCACCAAAGGAGGAATCACGGCCTGCCAGAAATAAAAAAAGAAAAACACTTACGAACACTTCTAGCTAACTGAACTATCGCACTATAATCAAAGATAAATAATAAATTGTTCCTATCATTCACAATCACGATAAGCAAAGATAAACAAAACTGAACTTACTTTGAAAATCAAAAAACACTTCCACGCTGGTCGAAAAATATATATATAATCCAGCTCTCACACAACTGCCTTATGCTGCAGTCCAATCAAAAAAAGCATTCGCTCCCGAAACATTCACCACTGTCGTAACCTAACTAAAAAATGTAAACAAACAATCTCATTTGTACCAACAGTCTTTCTCACCACAAACGATCGTTTAACCTAACTACTTTCGCTCGCTAACACAATATCTCTCTCTCTCTCTCTCTCTCTCTCTCTCTCTCTCTCTCTCTCTCTCTCTCTCTCTCTCTCTCTCTCTCTCTCTCTCACAGGATTTGCAAAAACAAAAAAATAAAAATAAAGCAAAAATAAATCCTCCACATTCCTCCCCCCCTTACTTTGCCAAATCCTTCTCACACAACACTTACATTATTTTTTTCATAACCCAGTCGCAGTCGGGAACGGGACCTCTACTCCGAGTAACTGGGCCTCCATATACTCTCTCATTCACTTCTTCCTTATCACAATCATTCGCTACATTAACACTATTCCTATCTAAATCCCTATCATCTAATATATCATGTACAATCATATCTACCTCGTTCTCATCTGGCCCTATAATTACACTCATTTCTTGTAAACAGTTCATCCATTTCATCAAAAACATTCTCAACCTTAGCAAAAGATTCATTCATGCTACTTATCATTCTCCTGTCTCTCATTCTTGCGTTATTTATTTTTTCTTTTACATCACTTAAGGAAAAGCCACACACACTATAGGTATCATTCATACTCAGCCATGATTCATCTGTATTAACACATTTATCTTCCATACACACTTGCACACTTACACCCTTGTCATACTTATTCGTATTCTTACCTATACCTATAAATTTTCCTTGCACTTTCTCTTCACTTAAAACTTTCAAACGCCTCTTTTTCCTATATTCAACTAACACTAATTGTTTATTTTCCAGCCCTAATTTCTCATGCATACTGGATTCATACTTGCTCATTTCCAACCAATTACTCATCCCCATTCTCACAAACATTAATCCTATTCCTTCCACACACACAGGAGGACTCACCCAGCTGAACCCTCTTACACTCTAGTTTCCCGAACATCCTGGCTTATTTTACTCCCTTCTTCTACATACCCTAGCTACATGCCATCTACACCCACATTCCGTACACTTACCCCGCGGCTCCTTGCACATTCTAGCATAATGACCATCCTTACCACAATTACCACAAATTACATTCATATGATTACTCCTACATCCACTTGCTACGTGCCCAGTCATACCACACCGATAACACTTAATCACTTTCTCTTTCTTACAGTCGCTAATACGATGCCCTGTCTCTCCACACCCGAAACATGCTCCTGATGCCCATCTACATTCATTCTTCTTATGACCTACTTTCCCACACCTATAACACTTTTCATCACGGACACGGCTATCTGACATACCTCGATGTGCACTCACACTCCTATCCCTATTGTGCCAATTACCCCTGCCTAAATCCTTCATTGTCCTTACAGGTATTCCCACATTACTTGCCCTAACACTCCTATCTACTACATTATCAGCTACCCTCATTGGTCCTCTCAAATTGCGTCCTTATAACTACCAAATTCTATTACACTTTCTTCCATTCCAGTTCTTACACTCACAGATTTACTTTCTTTCATGCACCTATCTTACTCATAATCCTCAACTATCTCTAGTATATCATCCCATGTCAATCTCTCTTGCGTCCACCTCATTTTCTCCTTGCGTTTCAAATTAATAAACTCAGCAACATTCTCAGGCACAGTAGCCAAAAACTTCCTCATTAACTCCTTATTCTCATTTATACCTTCATCCCCATACTTCTTCCTAGCTAAAGTTTCCAACCTACATACGTACATTGATATCGCTTCTCCTGCATTCATCCGTGCTTCATCAAAATCATTCTTACGCTTATACTTAACACTCCCCTTTCATACGTTTTACCTGCTCAATTATTCTCTGTTTCACACTTTCATAATCAACGTCCCCTACACTCATTATCACTCCATACATCGTCAACAAATACCCAGTCAAATATTCTCCTAACTCCCTAGCCCAAAACTCTTTTACTATCACCATACTTATCCTGACAATACCTCTCATATTCCTTGAAAAAATCATATACATCCCTACTGCTATGCCTCATTGAACCTTTCACACCGAGGTACCTCTCTCATAAACACAGTCTTACACACATCACGTTCTTTCTCATG
>NC_090739.1:117372320-117377320 GCF_036898095.1 Palaemon carinicauda | reverse complement strand
TAGACTGATCCCGAAATCAATTCTTAATTTCAAAGAAAGTCAAAATGAATAAATATATAACTAGATAAATCCAAAAATTAGAACAGAAATAGAAAATTCAATATGTTAAAACAAATAGATAAATTTCAGGAATATAATTAAATGCTAAAATAATCAACTAATTTATTGAATAGTTGGTTAGATAACAGATAAATAGTTATATCAATAGAACACAAATGTAGAAAAGGCCAGGGTCAGCGAAAGAAAGGACCAACCACTCGAAACTTCCCGGCGCCTCATTAACTGTTCCTAAGCCTCTAAACACATCTATGGAAAAGGGGCTGAAAAGGGAAGCTTTGGTTACTTGGTAAAAGGGACTTCTCAGAAATAGTTATGGTTTTCCCTTAGTTCTTTTGGAAAAGTTCGCTTTACAATGTAGTAAGTAAGCATGGATAGGATAGTACGGTTGTTTGCCAATGGCTAAGAAATCATTATTATTATTATTATTATTATTATTATTATTATTATTATTATTATTAGCTAAGCTACAACACTAATTAGATAAGCAAGATGCTATAAGCACAAGGGCTCCAACAGGGAAAAAAAGCCCGGTGAGGAAAGGAAATAAGGAAATAAATAAACGATATGAGAAATAATAAACAATTAAAATAAAATATTTTAAAAACAGCAATAACAGCATCAAAACAGATGTTTCATTTATAAACTATAAAAAGACTTATTTCAACCTGTTTAACATAAAAACATATTCAAGGGTTAACTATATAATCAGTTAAAGTCTAACATCTTGAAGATAAGTAATGGGTTTCCATCTTTGGAAGCCTATTAGAACCGACTACAGAAAAGAAGGGTGATGCTTGTTTCTGTAAACGCTGGAGAAGGGAGAGATTTCTTTATTCTATAAGTTCATTTTTATAATTCAATACAGTTTTTGTTCGCATAAAATTCATAATCCATGGATCATTACCGTAAGTATCAATTATTCGTGAAAACTACTTGACTTTACATTATAATTTGACATATTGCATGGAGTGCAAATAACATCTCTCTCTCTCTCTCTCTCTCTCTCTCTCTCTCTCTCTCTCTCTCTCTCTCTCTCTCTCTCTCTCTCTCTCTCTCTCAATATTATACACCTTATATGTACACGATATCAAGGGAAGTTATCAAACACCCCTACAAAAAAAAAATCAGATGATAAAAAAATTCATTAAAAGATGATAATTACATCAAAAGAAGCATTATTGAGATGAAACCTTTGACAAGATTAGTTTTTGGATATAATGAGAAAATACGTAATCGCTTCTGTGGGAAACTGTCATCGAGGAGAGCTTTCACAGACTAATAAAAGGAAGTTGAAAAAGCGCAAGTCAAAGAACCTGCTGTAGGCCTAATTTTATTATCTTAATTTTCCATTATGTTCAAGGAAAGAAGGAAGCTTTTGGTACAGTGCGACTGCTTTTGAATGATATTCAAAGTATAACATGGTGGAAAGGATAAAATAAATTGTAAAAATATGTCGGGGTAAGAACTTGGAGTAACTAAGGTCGGTCATCAAATTATATACCAACATAGACTGGAATAAAATTTATTATTATTCTAATCCTAATTTTATTGTTATAATTGTTATGATCATCATCACTATTCTTATTAGCAATAGCATAGTTATTCTTGTTAATTGTAATTTTAGGCCAACTTTTGTTTCTATCCTGACGGTGGTTATTATTATTATTATTATTATTATTATTATTATTATTATTATTATTATTATTATTATTATTATTATTATTATTTGATTGTATATAGCAATCAATTATTAATAAAATATAGTCGCCATGCAATTTCACATTTACAGCAAAACCCATAGTCAGAATCATATATAGGAAATTTTACTAAATTTCTGTGGTAGCAACCAGTATAAAAAGAAGCCCTTATATTTAATATCACTGACATTAACTTGATATTTATTTCATTAATAGTAGTGTGTGAACAAACTTTCGAAAGTGATTGCATAATAATTACGGCAAAAGAGAATAGCCTATTTATTTGACATTTATTTTGGTTTCCCGGTGGAAAATATATTCTAGGTAATAAATTGAGGTTTGAACCATTAACCCAGATAATGGATTTTTCATATTTGTATTCGTTACACATATTCCGGTTTACATAAAGGTTATTTCCGATACTATTTCTGAATATATCTACATTTTATGAGACTATTATTTGATTTTCTGTGACAGGGCATACATACATACATACATGCAAACATACATACATGCATACATACATACATATAAGTAATGTATATTTGTATGTTAGTAAATCTTAGATATGATTTTATTGCTTTCTGGTAGATAAACAATAGATATGTCAAGATAGATTGTTTCAAATGACCTCGATCCAAGTCTGATTCGGAAAACCCGTCACAATGACGCTATCAGCATCGAAACCAGCAGTCGTACCTTCAAATGCTTCGTGATCGTTATGGTTTAAACAAGTAATTACACCTAAAAGCTTTTGTTCTCATCACGTAAAGTATTTTAATAATTTCTCTAAACTAGAGTGACTTCGTATAACTCCCAGAATTACAATCAGGACTCTACAAACTAAAACGTTTGTTTATTCGCATTCCCCACTTTCTAATCGCAGTATGACCAAACGCTGCATCAAAGGAATTTCCAGGCCCTAGCTCTGCCTTTTGATCGCAAACTTTGGTAATTGTTTACAACACCACGCTCTCCATTTACTCCAAAATTGTTGAATCCTGCAGTTCTCATCTTCTTGCAGAGTAATTAGGTGGTTATTTAAATTCTGGGAAAGCAATTATTAGCAAGCTATGTTGAAGGGGGAAAGGGTTATAAAAAGAAAATAGCTCGGTTTCCTCACTAAACAACTTGGAACTCACATAGTCAACATAGTCAACCTAACAGAATTCGTGAAGCGTACATAACAGAATTCGTGATGCCAGCGTACATTTGATATACAGCATATTCAAAATATACTTAATTAGAAATGGATTAACTACTCAAAAGTGTTCATAAAATATGCAAGTTACAAATAGTGACACTTTTGAGTAATCACTCAATTTTTGATTAAGTTTATTTTAGATATACAGCATATCAAATGTACGCTGGCATCACGAACTTCTGTTTATGTACGCTGTCATCACGAATTATGTTTGGTTGACTATGTTGATATGTGAGTTCCAAGTCGTTTTGTGAGAAAACTGAGCTATATTCTTTTTATAACCCCTTCCCCCTTCCTCAACATATCTTGATAATTATTGCTTTCCCAGGATTCAAATAACCACCTAATTACCGTGCAAAAAGATTAGAACTGCAGGATTGCATTATTTTGGAGTAAATGGAGAGCGTGGTGTTGTAAACAATTACACAAACTTTAAATGGAATTGGTAACACTGGCAAAGATTCTCTTTCAACTGAGTCGGTAATGGCTTGGGGCATTCCAGGGAACTATTCCATATAAAGATTTTGATTTCAGGTTCCAAACCACTGCGGTATTCAGTGGTATTCCAAAGGAAATTCAAATGCAAGATTACATTCCTTAGTACTGTTACTTCCCCACTTCGGATTTCAGGTGCTTGGCTTCCGAAAAAAAATCATGCACACAAACACACACATACATATGTACAGTGTATATATATACATATATATATATATATATATATATATATATATATATATATATATATTATATATATATGTATATATATATATATATATTATATGTATATATATATATATATATATATATATATATATATATATATATATATATATATATATATATATATATATATATATATATATATATATATATATATATATATATATATATACATACATATATATATATATATATATATATATATATATATATATATATATATATATATATATATATATATACATACATGTATATATATATATATATATATATATATATATATATATATATATATATATATATATATATATATATATATTCAAATAAGCCATATATGTTTTTGATACATTAATGTCTGGATTCTCTTAACGACCTCGGGATCAGAGCCCCAGGCGAAATCACACAAAGACAAGAGCTTGTGACCGTCCGGGAATCGAACCCTGGCCCGGCAAGCTTGTATAGACAGTGATTTCGCCTGGGGCTCTGATCCCGAGGTCGTTAAGAGAATCCAGACATTAATGTATCAAAAACATATATGGCTTATTTGAATATGAAAAACACGGCTAAATGTGCATATAATATATATATATATATATATATATATATATATATATATATATATATATATATATATATATATATATATATATATATATATGAAGAATATTTTTGTATCATGTTTTCACCACCATAGCCTTTACATTAAAGTGCAGTTCCAAAACTCAATGTGGTCCTGAAGAAGGGTTGCAAAGTGATTCGAAACACGTGTCGACACCAAACAATAAATGGAGAAAAGTAAAAGTATTTCCTGCTCTTATTCTGAACACTATCTGCAGGACAGTCTATCCGGAGAGATTATCTTCGGTATTTGAACTCCACTAACACATTATCTATTCATTATATATATATATATATATATATATATATATATATATATATATATATATATATATATAATATATATATATATATATATATATATATATATATATATATATATATGCGTGTATGAGTGTGTGCGTGGATATCTGTGGTATTAGAAAATAATGATGCAAATCACATCACACTAGCCTACATTATTCAGATTAGCATATTATAATCATCAAAATATTTCTTAATTCATTACAATAATTAATAGCCCATTATAACAAATTCTTATTACCATATCGTCCAGTCTTCGAAAACAATCGAGTTTGTCGAACCCGGCAAGACGAGGGCCATTTATCTTAAGGCCACCACTAATATTGGCCAAAGTTTGGCCTCAGAGAATCTGTTTTGGGGCAGGATGTAATATAGATAGGTAAGTAATATTAGTTAGT
>NC_090739.1:117357320-117362320 GCF_036898095.1 Palaemon carinicauda | reverse complement strand
TTTTGCTTGATAGGTTATGTATAAAGGTAAAATGAAATGTAATGATATATCCATATATAAAAGGTCCTTCATAAAGATTACGGGAGACCTACTTCATTCTGCAATACCTCTAACAAAATTGTAGAAGATTGCGAATACAAATTTATTTAAATAGAATAAGGAAAAGGCAAATATCTCGGGGGAAAGTTCATGCATATCAAAAACCTTCATCTCACCCTTCCTATAACTGTGCATTTGAGATGAAGGTCGGAATTGTGACTATAAATACGAGGGGCGTTTTTGCTAGCACTTCGACTCGCAGTGATGAAAACCTTTCACAAGCCAGGTTAACGTGAAAAATTTTTCTTTCTCTTTTTACCTCTAACAGATCATTCAATAGAAATTTTTTTTTTTTTTGTGATTTTTAAAGGAAAGGTGCCGTTAGTTTTACCCACGTCTGGCGCATATGAAATTGATGAAAATTGTATATTGTAGAGGGATTGTTGTCAATCTAAGCTTGAGGACGGGAGTCAACAAAAAGCAATGTGTAAAGAGAAATATCTAGTCGGGATGCAATCCCCAGTTAAGAAAATAATAAACTACAAGAACCTTTTTTTAATTTATTTTTTACACCTGCGTTTAACTCATCAGGGACAACTGTGTCCAAGAGGGTAGAAGAAATAAGTTGCTGGGATGGGATTTTATATATATATATAGATATATATATATATATATATATATATATATATATATATATATATATATATATATATATATATATATATATATATATATATATATATATATATATATATATATATATATATAGGTATCTATATCTATATCTATCTATCTATCTATTTATCTATCTATCTATCTATTTATATATATATATATATATATATATATATATATATATATATATATATATATATATATATATATATATATATATAGAAAACAGTGAAGTATAAATTAGAAAGCTCAAGATAGAGATGACTGGTAAAATCTAACCGAGGCCATTTGCGTAAATAGGCGTAGGAGATAATGTGTATATACACATTATATATATATATATATATATATATATATATATATATATATATATATATATACATATATATGCATATATATATGTATATATATATACTATATATATACATATATAATCTATATATATATATATATATATATATATATATATATATATATAGTATATAATATTATATATATATATATATATAGACTGAAGAGAAAGATTGATGAAAAGCTGAAAAATGAACAAGCATAATTTAGAACAGGTAAAAGTTGCACTGACCCACATTTCATTTTGAGACATGTTGTACAGCAATACGTATATATACAGTATATATATATATATATATATATATATATATATATATATATATATATATATATATATATATATATATATATATATATATATATATATATACATGGGTAAGAGTGGCACATGGAAGAGTAGTAGAAAGAGCATTAATGGATTATGTGTTGATAACTAAAAGAATGTTTGGAAGATTGAAAGACGTGCACGTGTTTAGGGGTATGGCTAACGGTATGTCTGATCATTTTTTTGGTGGAAGGAAAATTAGTTGTAGCAAAAGAATGGGGGGGAATAGAGTAGGTGGATGTAAAAGGGAGGTAGTTAGGGTTGAAGAGCTAATAAAACCGGGGGTAAAAAGTAAATATCAGGAAAGGTTGAAAATGATATATGACGAAGTGAAAGTAAGAGAAACTGGCAATTTAGAGGAGGAGTGGAAGTTAGTAAAAGAAAATTTTGTTAGGATTGCAAGTGATGTGTGTGGAAAGAAGGTTGTTGGAGGCAGCATGAGGAAGGGCAGTGAATGGTGGAATGAAGGAGGGAAGGTAAAAGTGGAAGAGAAAAGAGGGCTTTTGAAGAATGGCTGCAGAGTAATAGTGTAGAGAAGTATGAAAAATATAAAGAGAAAAAATGTAGAAGTAAAGCGCAAGGTACGTGAGGCAAAGAGGGCAGCTGACCTGAGGTGGGGTCAGGGATTAGGTCATTCATATGAAGAGAATAAGAAGAAGTTTTGGAAAGAAGTGAAGAGAGTAAGGAAGGCTGGCTCAAGAATGGAAGAGACAGTGAAAGATGGAAATGGAAGGTTGTTAAAAGGAGAGGAGGCAAGGAAAAGATGGGCGGAATATTTTTGAAAGTTTACTGAATGTTGAGGATAATAGGGAGGCAGATATAATTGCTGTTGCAGGTGTTGAGGTGCCAGTGATGGGAGATGAGAATAAGAGAGAGATTACAATAGATGAAGTGAGGAGAGCACTAGATGAAACGAGAGTAGGAAAAGCATCTGGTATGGATGGTGTGAGAGCTGAGATGTTGAAGGAAGGGGGTGTGACTGTACTTGAATGGTTGGTGAGATTGTTTAATATGTGTTTTGTGTTGTCAATGGTACCAGTAGATTGGGTTTGTGCATATATTGTACCACTATATAAGGGTAAGGGAGATGTGCATGAGTGTTGTAATTCAAGAAGTATTAGTTTGTTAATTCGTAGTTGGAAAAGTGTATGGTAGAGTAATGATTAATAGGATCAAGGATAAAACAGAAAATGCAATCTTAGAAATACAGGGTGGTTTTAGAAGAGGTAGGGGTTGTATGAATCAGATTTTTTACAGTTAGGCAGATATGCGAGAAATATTTAGCAAAAGGTAAGGAGGTGTATGTTGCGTTTATGGATCTGGAGAAAGCGTATGATAGAGTTGATAGGGAAGCAATGGGGAATGTGATGAGGTTATATGGAGTTGGTGGAAGGTTGTTGCAAGCAGTGAAAAGTTTCTACAAAGGTAGTAAAGCATGTGTTAGGAGAGGAAATGAAGTGAGTCATTGGTTTCCGGTGAGAGTGGGGCTGAGACAGGGATGTGTGATGTCGCCGTGGTTGCTTAACTTGTATGTTGATGGAGTGGTGAGAGAGGTGAATGCTCGAGTGCTTGGATGAGGATTCAAACTGGTAAACAAGAATAACCATGAATGGGAGGTAATCAGTTTTTGTTTGCGGATGATCCTGTACTGGTTGCAGACACAGAAGAGAAGCTTGGACGATTAGTGACAGAATTTGGAAGAGTGTGTGAGAGAAGGAAGTTGAGAGTTAATGTGGGTAAGAGTAAGGTTATGAGATGTACGAGAAGGGAAGGTGGTGCAAGGTTTGAATGTCATGATGAATGGAGAGTTACTTGAGGAGGTGGATCAGTTTTAAGTACTTGGGGTCTGTTGTTGCAGCAAATGGTGGAGTGGAAGCAGATGTACGTCAGAGAGTCAATGAAGGTTGCAAAGTGTTGGGGGCAGTTAAGGGAGTAGTAAAAAATAGAGGGTTGGGCATGAATGTAAAGAGAGTTCTATATGAGAAAGTGATTGTACCAACTGTGATGTATGGATCGGAGTTGTGGGGAATGAAAGTGATGGAGAGACAGAAATATAATGTGTTTGAGATGAAGTGTCTAAGGAGTATGGCTGGTGTATCTCGAGTAGATAGGGTTAGGAACGAAGTGGTGAGGGTGAGAACGGGTGTAAGAAATGAGTCAGCAGCTAGAGTGATATGAATGTGTTGAGGTGGTTTGGCCATGTTGAGAGAATGGAAAATGGCTGTCTGCTAAAGAAGGTGATGAATGCAAGAGTTGATGGGAGGAGTACTAGAGGAAGGCCAAGGTTTGGGTGGATGGATGGAGTGAAGGAAGCTCTGGGTGAGAGGAGGATAGATGTGAGCGAGGCAAGAGAGCGTGCTAGAAATAGGAATGAATGGCGAGCGATTGTGACGCAGTTCCGGTAGGCCCTGCTGCTTTCTCCGATGCCTTAGATGACCGCGGAGGTAGCAGCAGTAGAGGATTTAGCATTATGAAGCTTCATCTGTGGTGGATAATGTGGGAGGTTGGGCTGTGACACCCTACCAGTACCAGCTGAACTCGGTTGAGTCCCTTGTTAGGCTGGGAGGAACGTAGAGAGTAGAGGTCCCCTTTTTGTTTTTGTTTCTTTGTTGATGTCGGCTACCCCCCAAAATTGGGGGAAGTGCCATGGTATATTATATATATATATATATATATATATATATATATATATATATATATATATATATATATATATATATATATATATATATATATATATATATATATATATATACTACGCTTCAAGACTTTGCGACCAAATCCGACCTTCAAGCTGGGAAGTTGGCCACCTTGGCTGAGTGACACAATAGAGGAAGAAATTCGTTTTCTATTTATTTGTGGAACAATTAAAACAAGACGAGGAAGATTACATAAGAATACAAGAAGAAAGTGAAGAATGGTCAAAATAAAAGAAAGGTATGTAGCAGGACCCATATGGTCCTGGTAGAGAAAATATCGAATGAAGAAAATAGGGCATTCTGGAATGAAGATCAATATATAAAATATAGTGTGGGAAAGATTTGGAATGATAGATAAGATATATTGATATGGTAATTTAGGATTGAAAGGAATGGGTTAAAACTTAACAAAAAATATAAATGGAAGAAAATATAAAAGGGCATTATTTGAGTTAAAACATCGAATAAAACTTAAAAAAGAGAATGGAAAATCAAAGTGAAACGAAACAAAGAGAGAGAGAGAGAGAGAGAGAGAGAGAGAGAGAGAGAGAGAGAGAGAGAGAGAGAGAGAGAGAGAGATATAAAATGAAACTTGTAGATGAAGTGAAATAGGAAATCAGAAAAGGGAATGAAATCAGTATCAGCATGATAGACATGAAAAAATAATTTCTTCCAAAGCACAGATTACCAACACAAGGATCAAAGAGAGAAACCCTAACATTGCAATTAGATATCTAATGATAATTTGGCGAAGATTTGTAAGACTTCGAGGGGATCTATGGAATTGGCTGGACTTTACTGCCATTATCGTCAGCTTCATTTGCTTCATCTTCTTGATAAATGTTGATCCATTTACATTTCATCATCATCATTATAAATGTAGATTCATCGATGGATAAATGATAAGAGCG
>NC_090739.1:117344820-117352320 GCF_036898095.1 Palaemon carinicauda | reverse complement strand
ATGCTGGGGTCACGTTTCAACGTCTCATGGATGGCATCTTAGGGGACATCCCTTTCTGTGTATGTTATGTGGACGACATACTTGTGTTCTCCTCCTCAAAAGAGGAACACCTCCGTCACCTGCGCATCGTGCTCGACCGCCTGCAACAAAATGGCCTTGTAGTCCGGTATGACAAGTGTACCTTTGGCGCCACGAAGTGTCGTTCTTAGAGCACCGCATCACTCCTGAAGGAATCCATCCCCTCCCTGAGAAGGTAGCAGCCGTTCAGAACTTCCCCGCGCCCTTGACCGTCAAAGTTCTGCAGGAATTCTTGGGCATGATCAACTATTATCACCGTTTTCTGCCAGCCATTGCCGCCACTCTTGCTTCCCTCTACGCCTCCCTCAAGGGCAAGCCAAAGGACCTGAAGTGGGGTCCTCTTCAAGAAGCAGCCTTCTACTATGCAAAGAAGGCCCTATCAACTGCTGCGGCTCTCACTTTTG
Source organism: Palaemon carinicauda (assembly GCF_036898095.1). Taxonomy (NCBI): domain Eukaryota; kingdom Metazoa; phylum Arthropoda; class Malacostraca; order Decapoda; family Palaemonidae; genus Palaemon; species Palaemon carinicauda. The sequence continues at coordinate 117,351,838 of NC_090739.1, read as the reverse complement.
CTATCCCACATGCCGCTCGCCTTCTCTCCACCGATGCCAGCGACGTCGCTATTGGTGCAGTATTCGAGCAGGTGGTCAACAGCTCGGCCTGCCCATTGGCCTTCTTCAGCAGAAAACTGTCCAAGGCAGAATTGGGGTATTCTACCTTTGATCAAGAATTGCTGGCGGTGCACTTGGCAGTCCGTCATTTTCGCCATTTCTTAGAAGGCACGCCCTTCGTCATTCGCGCAGACCACATGCCTCTGGTGCACGCCTTTACTCGATAGTCTGATGCCTGGTCTGCCCGTCAACGCTGACATCTCTCCGCCGTGACTGAATACAATTGCACCCTTCAATATGTCCCTGGGAAAATGAATCCCGTTGCCGATGCCCTGTCAAGAAACACGTTGGCTGCCGTTCAACTGGGATTGGATTACAACGGCCTTGCTGAAGCCCAACGACAGGATCCAGAGTATCAAGCATGCAGGACATCCTGCACGTCCCTCCGTTGGGAAGACTTCCCCCCCGAAGACTCCAACACCACCCTCTTCTGTGACGTCAGTACTGGTAGACTGCGACCTTGGATTCCTGCTCCCATGCGCCGGCAGGTGTTTGATTTCATTCACATCCCTCGTGCCGTTCCACTGCTCAGCTGCTGAAGGCAAAGTTCATTTGGCACGGCATTTCTAAGGATGCTAAGGATTGGATTCGCGCCTATACATTTTGCCAATTTTCCAAAGTACATCGACACACGGATTCAGGAGTGGGTACCTTTCCTCAACCACAGCGTCATTTCGCACACATTTACGTCGACGTTGCAGACTCCCTACCCACATCACAAGGACATCGTTACCTGTTTACCGTCATCGACCGCTCCACTCGTTGGCCTGAAGCCATTCCCATGGAAACTGCAACGTCCGCCACATGTACTTCTGCCTTACTCTGTGGATGGATTGCAAGATTTGGTATCCCTGAGCATATTACTTCTGACAGGGGAACCACTTTCACCTCTCAATTGTGGACATCATTAGCGAATCTCCTGGGTATCACCCTACATCAGACAACGGCCTACAACCCCACTGCCAATGGAATGGTTGAACGTTTTCATCGCACCCTCAAAGCAGCTTTGATGTCCCGCTGCAAGGATTGCAACTGGTTTACTCAGCTTCCCTGGGTCCTCCTTGGGCTAAGGACCACTCCTAAAGACACCCTCGACGTCTCGGCAGCTGAAATGGTGTATGGCGGCCCGTTGGTCATCCCTGCCGAATTTTTTCCTTCTACAACCTCCTCCAACGATCTCCAGCGCATACGTCATGTCGCCAGACTTACAAGCCCCCAGCGAAGCATCACATACCAACAGACTTGCACTCTGCAATGCACGTCTTCCTGCGCAACGACACTAGCAAGCCACCGCTAATGCCCCCTTACACAGGCCCTTTCCTTGTGATCCGACACAGTCCGAAAGCATTCCTACTAAACATTCGTGGCAAAGAAGACTGGGTCTCCATTGATTGTCTAAAACCTGCCTATCTCCTGCCAGATGACCCACCTACAGTTCACCTCTCTAGATCAGGGTGCCCTATTTAACATGTACAGTATGTCATTTTTAGAGGGGGAGCAATGTACCAACCGCGTGTCACACGATCGTACATAATTAATTTTGTATATATTATGCTTTTATATTCGCTCTTCCATTGCACTAAAAAGAACCAGAATAAACATGTCTGCGTTTTTTTTCTGTAACATTGTCTGTTTTTCGAACATGATATTTCCTGTTGCCTTGAGGTTTTGTATATAAAGGAGAGTGTTCTATAATGAATTACTCAGTTGCTTCCATCCTGCCTTTGAGTCACAACCTTCTCTCGGCCCGTCACAGACCCGTACTTTGACATACTTAATCCCATTTGGACTTTATTTCCGGAGACCTGAAAAAGAAATATGTCGAGTATTTTTTCCCCAAACGGTACAATACTCTATTGACTCTTAAAGTGACCAATAAATCATTTCTCACAAAGAAATACATAATTGGAGAGAGAGAGAGAGAGAGAGAGAGAGAGAGAGAGAGAGAGAGAGAGAGAGAGAGAGAGAGAGAGAGAGAACTAAAATTCCAGTAATCTTGCATATTTACTCATTCATGTGTGCATATTCCCATCCTTTCCTCTATTCAATTAAGAATTCATTTGGGAGCCATTTGATTAATGACCCCCATTAACCATTTGCATTTTCAGATTGTAGAATTATCAGATTCCTTCCTTCCAAAATTATTGCAGGATTTTCCTAATCTGATAATTGAAATTGTTCCTCAGTGGGTAATTCAAGCCGAATAAATCAAACTGAATTACACCTTCCCAGAATACAGGAATTGGGTGCCTAGAGAAAAAAGACATTTCAGATTTTGCTGAAGATATAACTGAATGTTCGTCTAGTTAACGGTATTTTAAGGTGGTTCAATCAGTGGAAAGAATGAGAGAGAATAGGATAGTTAAAAGTGAGTATGGTATAAGGACTCTAGCACACCGTTAAAAATTTGCCGTAAAAACGGTAAAAATCATGGAATAAATGTTGCCAGGCATTTACCGTTTCTAAAACCGGATATGTTGACATAAAGGAATGATATTACGGTCACCAAGCAGTAAAGGATAATAACAAAGTATGGTAAAATTACAGTCGCCTGTATTTTACTGAAACACGGCTGAGAACAGTTTGTTTCTACGGAGAATTTCAGAGGATAGAACTTGAGGATAAATTAATGTGTATCATCTTTTGCAACAAAACTCTGGAACTTCCTTCCTTGTTTCTACTTACTGCTATTCATACAACCATCTTTCTACCGAGAGAATGAACAGTCTCTTCTTCCGGGGTAAAATCCGAGTCTTTTTACTCCCTTACTATTGTGGACTGAAATCCAGACATTTGTGGGTTTGGAGATTGTGGGCTCATAGGTTATCTTTTAAGGGTAAGTGGGAAGCAATACCGCCTAAAGTGTATCTTACCTGGCACACTGTAAATGGTCTCCATTCGACAGCATTATTTCCTGCTTTTTACCTCTCATATCTCATTCGTTCACATTGCTCTTCCTTATTTAGCTGTTCAACTTCTTAAACGCAGCTAATCTGTTTGAGCATTTCGTAAGTTAGATTATATAAATAATATATAGATTATATGTCCTTCCCCCTGATAAGCTTTTGTTCTTTTGACAAAATTTACTACATGGAAGGTAGAAAAGGTCTTTATATACTTTAAACTAATTAGTAATTTATTTTACACATACACATTACCTAACGGTAGCGCGCCTCCTTATAATTTAAGATTTACAGTCAATCAACACTGAAAATATTATTAAAACTATTAGCATTGAATTTATGATAATTGTATGAAAATAAACGAGGTTGTTCGTGACACAATAGATGAAGGTTTAATAGTGTATTTTGCCTTTTACTCTATTTAATAAGCTAAAATTTCGGTATCATTGTAAACCATTATATATATATATATATATATATATATATATATATATATATATATATATATATATATATATATATATATATATATATATATATATATATATATATATATATATATATATTATGTGGATTCCCCCCAAAAAGTTTTTCAATAAGAACACCGAGACGGTCAGTACTAAAAAGAAAATCAAAACGTTAAACAGAGCAAAAGTTCAGAGGAACACCGTTGTCTTTTTTTTTTCTTTTTTTTCTAGTTTGTACTTTAACAATCTCAGCAACACAGGGCCATTTCTTATACAAATACAGATAATTTCTGTTTATAACGAATTCTTAGTTTTCTTAGCTGTTTTGCTCTCAGTGTTCATCCCTCAATTAACGTAGGCTTATTGTACATCTTCTACTCTCCCCAAATAAAAGATAATGTCTTTTTTTATCTTTCTGTTTGTTCTGTTTTATCAACCCGGCTGCTATAATTCACATTTACTTATATATATGTTTATCAAAACTTTAAATAACAATATTTTTTTTCCGGTTTCCTCGTAGTATTTATGAAACTAATTATAAAGACATTTTATTCACTCCTCCATTCCCCTTTTGTGATTAACATTTGAAGACATCTGAAGACAAGTAAAAAATCCATCTAAGAATTTCGGTTACAAAATTTCTTTCACAGATTTATTTTTTCTTTTTGAGAAGAGAGCAATTCTTTTTTCTCTTTTGATAATTGATTTTTCTTATCATAGGACCTTTTATTCCACTTTCTCTCTATTGTTATATTTTTATTTTATTTTTCAGTTCTCTTTCAATTATTTCCGCTCTTATTTTATTATACCTTTTTTTTCTATTCTTTGTATCCTTAATCACGTTTATTTGTTTTCGTTTTTGAGTTCTTTGAGCCTGGCAGTTTTTAGTACTACAACATAGGTAAAACCTTGATAAATAATTAACAAAAGAACAACAATTCATATTCATTGCAATATGTATGATGTTCTGGAAAGCCATCATTTTTATGTCCGTTATAAAATATTCATCTCTGTTCTACAGAATTATATTCTGATATTGAGAATAAACTTTTTTCTAAAGGCGAATGATATACAATCGTTTAAAGACTCCTACAGTTCTAGAATTATAATTTTTGTTAATTGCAACCCCAGGGAAGTATTATGTGTGAGGTGGTTATTAGGTGCTATCAGAGAGGCTAGGCAAATGCAAGTCAGTTTTTTCAACAGATAACAAGCTTATATACAAGCAATTACGAGCAAGAACGTCAAAAAATTCAAACACACTAAAACATGCGATGACAAGCTTAAACAGGTTGTTCTGTTATCAGTGCGAGAGAGAGAGAGCGAGTGATAAAAAAGCAATAGCAGTACATTGTATGAGCGAGTATGAAACATGTCTGGTACAATTATTTGGTAATTAAGAAGAAATATTGATTTAAGCTATCTCCATAATTTCGCGCCCTACTTTAAACCATATGTATATATATACATACATATATATATATATATATATATATATATATATATATATATATATATATATATATATATATATATATATATATATATATTTATATATGTATATATATATACATAGACATATATATATATACATATATATATATATATATATATATATATATATATATATATATATATATATATATATACACACAAAAAACATACACATATATGTATATATATATATATATATATATATATATATATATATATATATATATATATATAGGCCTATATATATATACTGTATATATATATATATATATATATATATATATATATATATATATATATATATATATATATATATATATATATATATGTATATATACACGCGTGCATGTATGTGTGTGTTCGTGTGTGCATGCATATACGTTTTTGCGTTAGCGGGTATACCAAGGTCTATATTCTATAGACCTAGGGATATACGATCATCTTGTATTTTCTTAGCGTTCAGTAGACGAGGAGCCCAAATGTGATTGATTTATGATGTTGCATCACTCCAATCGCATTCTGATTACAAATATAATCTTAGATTTTCCATAAAAAAAACCTATGCAAAAAATCTTTTCAGAATATTGATATTAAAAAAAAAAACTGTAATTTCATCAACATTCTGACGGTAGTCTCTCAGTCTGCAGAATCAAGAAAGATTTGTTAATATCAGTAAAATCTCGCAGCGAAGACTTGGACTGTTGACACCTTACGATTTTCTGACACGTTTGTTCGCATTTCTTTTCGTAAGTGGATTAAAATCTCGGGCTAATGTGGACGCCTAAGTTTGTAAAACTTGACATAGATATTCTTTCATCTCGCTGTGACAACTGATTTCCCAAAAGATCCCGATGGTCTGGTATAAGTGTAAACACAGATTTCAGAGGTCAACTGGTAATTTCTAACTGCAGAAAAGGTAGTGAAAAATTTATGTTTTATATATATATATATATATATATATATATATATATATATATATATATATATATATATATATATATATATATATATATATATATATATATATATATAATATTTCTCTACTTTTCAATTATTAGGAATCATCTGGTTCTAAATGAGAAGCAAATTTATTTTAAAAATTGATGACAAAGTTATTCTAAATGCAAATAGTTACAGTGACAAAGGTTGAGCATTTCCCTACTCAACAATATCAGTTTTAAATTTCGTTTATTTTTTTTTTCATTTATTTCAGTGACCATCATGCAACAGTCATGGAAATTTCCTGACTTTTCATTTTATTATAATTCTTACAAAAATGCAATCCTATACTAGAGCGTAATGTGCAAATGAGATAATTAGACCTCATTTCTTTACACACATACACACACACACACATACATATATATATATATATATATATATATATATATATATATATATATATATATATATATATATATATAATATATATGTGTGTGTGTGTGTGTGTGTGTGTGTGTGTGTGTGTGTGTGCATATGTGTGTAAGTATACATATGTAAATATGTTTGCGTGTGCGTATATGTGTTTTTATGTGCAAGTGTGTGTCTGTATCTGTGTGTCTAAGCAGTGAGTAATGCAAAACCAAATAATTAGGTTTATTCATAATTTACTCTCTAAATATTTAGAGTATTTAAAGACCAAAGTTAAACAAAACTGTATTTGCCTAAATGAAAACCGATATGATATAAAAAGGCAATTCTCTATCAAATATGATTGTTAAATATTTATTCAATGTCATTCGTGATAACAACAGGCTATTTCACATGACAACGAAAATTAATGGAAACGTAACAAGCTTTAAATGTTTTGCATAATTATCTTTCTGTTGTCACCAGCAATTACAGCCAGTGAGATTTTGGTTTTTCAGGACTCACTGGACACGCTTCCATTGATAAAGACTTTGACGTCACATTTATTCAATCTGAGGCGTCGTAATATATGTGATGCGTAGATTTTCAAATTTGGTGGCCTCTCTTAATGGACATTTTATATTTCTGATTCTAGAATGAGCAAATATAATAATAATAATAATAATAATAATCTTTCCTATATAA
>NC_090739.1:117332320-117337320 GCF_036898095.1 Palaemon carinicauda | reverse complement strand
TCTTGATTTTAAGGTAATAGAGAAAAATAAGTGTTTTGAAATAAGAAATAATTTTATTTATATTAAAACAGCAAACATAAAAATATTTTTGGCTCTTGATTTTAAGGTAATAGAGAAAAATAAGTGTGTTGAAATAACAAATCATTTCATTTTTACATTAAAACAGCAAACATAAAAAAAATTTTTGGCTCTTGATTTTAAGGTAATAGAGAAAAATAAGTGTTTTGAAATAAGAAATCATTTTATTTACATTAAAACAGCAAACGTAAAAATTTTTTTGGCTCTTGATTTTAAGGTAATAGAGAAAAATAAGTGTTTTGAAATAAGAAATCATTGCGCAGGAAGACGTGCATTGCAGAGTGCAAGTCCGTTGGTATGTGATGCTTCGCTGGGGGCTTGTAAGTCTGGCGGCACGGAGTAAATTTTCCCACGACGTGACGTATGCGCTGGAGATCGTCGGAGGAGGTTGTAGAAGGAAAAAATTCGGCAGGGACGACCAACGGGTCGCCATACACCATTTCGGCTGCCGAGACGTCGAGGGTGTCTTTAGGAGTGGTCCTTAGTCCAAGGAGGACCCAGGGAAGCTGAGTAAACCAGTTGCAATCCTTGCAGCGGGACATCAAAGCTGCTTTGAGGGTGCGATGAAAACGTTCAACCATTCCATTGGCAGCGGGGTTGTAGGCCGTTGTCTGATGTAGGGTGATGCCCAGGAGATTCGCTAATGACGTCCATAATTGAGAGGTGAAAGTTGTTCCCCTGTCAGAAGTAATATGCTCAGGGATACCGAATCTTGAAATCCATCCAGAGAGTAAGGCAGATGTACATGATGCGGACGTTGCAGTTTCCATGGGAATGGCTTCAGGCCAACGAGTGGAGCGGTCGATGACGGTAAACAGGTAACGATGTCCTTGTGATGTGGGTAGGGAGCCTACAACGTCGACGTGAATGTGTGCGAAACGACGCTGAGGTTTGAGGAAAGGTGCCCACTCCTGAATCCGTGTGTCGATGTACTTTGGAAGTTTAGCAAGAAGTACACGCACGGACCCAATCCTTAGCATCCTTAGAAATGCCGTGCCAGTAGAACGGCACGAGGGATGTGAAAGGCCGTGGATGAAATCAAACACCTGTCGGCGCATGGGAGCAGGAATCCAAGGTCGCGGTCTACCAGTACTGATGTCACAGAGGAGGGTGGAGTTGGAGTCTTCGAGGGGAAAATCCTCCCAACAGAGGGACGTGCAGGATGTACTACACGCTTGATACTCTGGATCCTGTCGTTGGGCTTCAGCCATGGCGTTGTAATCCAATCCCAGTTGAACGGCAGCCAACGTGTTTCTTGATATGGCATCGGCAACGGGATTCATTTTCCCAGGGACGTATTGGAGGGTGCAATTGTATTCAGCCACGGCGGAGAGATGTCGGCGTTAACGGGCGGACCAGGCGTCAGACTGTCGAGTGAAGGCGTGCACCAGAGGCATGTGGTCTGTACGAATGACGAAGGGCGTACCTTCTAAGAAATGGCGAAAGTGACGGACAGCCAAGTGCACTGCCAGCAATTCTCGATTGAAGGTAGAATAACCCGATTCTGCCTTGGACAGTTTTCTGCTGAAGAAGGCCAATGGGCGGGGCGAGCCGTTGACCACCTGCTCGAGTACTGCACCAATAGCGACGTCGCTGGCATCGGTGGAGAGAAGGAGAGGGGCGTGTGGGATAGGAAAATTGAGAGCCGCAGCAGTTGATAGGGCCTTCTTTGCATTGCAGAAGGCTGCTTCTTGAAGGGGACCCCACTTCAGGTCCTTTGGCTTGCCCTTGAGGGAGGCGTAGAGGGGAGCAAGAGTGGCGGCAATGGCTGGCAGAAAACGGTGATAATAGTTGATCATGCCCAAGAATTCCTGCTGAGCTTTGACGGTCGAGGGCGTGGGGAAATTCTGAACGGCTGCTACCTTCTCAGGGAGGGGATGGACTCCTTCAGGGGTGATACGGTGCCCTAAGAACGACACTTCGTTGGCGCCAAAGGTACACTTGTCGTACCGGACTACAAGGCCATTTTGTTGCAGGCGGTCGAGCACGATGCGCAGGGGACGGAGGTGTTCCTCTTTTGAGGAGGAGAACACAAGTATGTCGTCCACATAACATACACAGAAAGGGAGGTCTCCTAAGATGCCATCCATGAGACGTTGAAACGTTGCCCCAGCATTACGAAGGCCAAAACAGGAGTAATTCAATGTGTATGTGCCAAACGGAGTGGTGATGGCGGTCTTGGGGATGTCTTCTGGGTTCATAGGCACCTGATAATACCTCTTCAGGAGGTCGAGCGTAGAGAAAACCTTCGTTTTGTGCAGGTAGGAGGTCACATCGGCAATGTTTGGGAGGGGAGTAGTGATCCGGTTCTGTTTGCATGTTCAGGCGCCTGTAATCCCCGCACGGACAGAGGGAGCCGTCTTTCTTCAGAACGATGTGTAAGGGTGACGACCATGGGCTGGAGGCCTTTTGGCAAAGGCCCATTTTCTCCATTTCGGCGAACGTCTGTTTGACGGCTGCCAATCGTTCCGGTGCCAGACGTCTGAATTTTGCGAAGACTGGGGGTCCTGTCGTCTTAATATGGTGATAAATACCGTGCTAGGCAGGAACCGTGGGCGTTTGGCGAAGTTCTGGCCGGAAAACTTCCGGGTACGACGTGAGGAGGTGGGCGTAGGCATCCGTGGGTGCGCTGATGTGGAGAACGAGGTTAGAGGGGGCGGGTTGAAGAGGTGTCGACAAGTACGAGCCTGCGTTGACCAATCGTCGGTGGGCGACATCGACCAGAATGTGGAAATGAGAGAGGAAATCCGCACCGAGGATTGGCATTGTGACGTCAGCAACGAGAAACTTCCAATTGAATTTACCGTTTCCGAACGATAATGTGAGGTTCTCGTAACCGTAGGTGGTTATCCGTTGGCAGCTACCAAGTGGACGTCGGCAGATGTAGACAGACTACGTTGTGCCTTGAAGAGTTTCCTTGGCAAAAGAGAACGACAAGCACCTGTGTCTACCAAAAATCGCACGCCCGTTCCTGCATCCTGTAAAAAGAAAAGATTAGAAACATGGGAGGCCACCACCACAAGCGATGGCCTACTTACACGTTTTTTTGGCCACTGACAATCTTTGGCACATTTCTTCGCGGTTGCCCCGAATCTGAAGTGGTAGTAGCATAACTGCGGCGGATGGGAGGTAGTAAGTGGCTGTAGAATTCGTTCGTTGGGGCGCTTCGGCACGTCACGGGGTAGGCGTGTATGTCTTACGGCATTCATGTCAGCTTCAATTGACGTTGAATAGGCATCCTCGTCGTCAGGGGTGGAGGCGTTGATGGAGGTCTTGAAGTGGCTGTCCATAAGGGCGTCGGCTTTGGTCATCAAGTCCTTTATGGGTAAACTATCGACATCGGGTATGGCAGCGCGCACAGGTTCAGGTAAACGGCGTATCCAAAGGGCACGGAGTAGGTTCACCTCACGAGGAGAGCCGTCTGCGGCAGGTTGAAGGCGAGCCATACTGGTCATTTCCCTGAGGGCAAGCGAAGCCCTTTGGTCTCCCAACGGTTGTTGCGAGAGCTGAAAAAGCTTTGCTATATTGGCGGCTGGCGACGGCGAGTACTGCTGCAGAAGGTATGATTTGAGGACGTCATACTCTATTGGGGTGTCTCCTTGTTCACAAAGCCAGTCGGATATTTTTGGGAAGGTGTCCTCGGGTATCGCCGCGAGAACATAATCCGCTTTGGTGGTTGAGCGAGTCAGGCCCCTGATACGAAAGTGGACTTCAGCGCGTTGAAACCAAGCGAACACTTCTCCGTTAGCGAACGGTGAAAGTTTCAATGGAGCGGCCGCAGTGCCAACTGCTGGGGTAGAGTCCGCCTCTGTCATATTACTAACGATGGGGGGGGGAGGGAGGTGGGGGTGGAAGGCAGTGGGAGCGAGTCGACTTCCGGGGTCACCAATGTGACGGGCCGAGAGAGGAGTTGTGAACTCAAAGGCAGATTGGAAACGACTGAGTTATTTATTAAGGAACACTCTTCTTTATATACAAAACCTCAAGGCAACAGGACATGACCTGTTCGAGAGATAGACAATGTTACTGAGCAAAACGGAGACATGATCATTCAGGTTCTTTTTAATGCGAGGGAAGAGCGCAGATACAAGCATAATATATATAAAATAATTATGTACAATTGTGTGACACACGGTTGGTACAGGGGGCTGCCAAGGTTGCTGCTGCTCTAGGGGCTGCCAAGGTTGCTGTTGCTGTGGGCCTGCCCAGGTCACGACTGGTTGTTGCTGTGGGCCTGCCCAGGTCACGACTGGTTGTTGCTGTGGCTGCTGGAAGGCCTGACGCCGCTCTCTGTAGCGGTGTACAAGGTTGAGGCACTCAATCTGGAACTCATGCCAGTAGTCCTCTCGGATGGCAGGCATGTGGCCTTCCAGCAGGCACGCAAAATCGTGAACAATCTTGTGCTGGCCGCTGAACGAGGGGGTCGCCAAGGATTCTGCTTTCGACATGATCTGAAACATACAAACATTGTAACAATTTAGTACAGCATTTTAATGCAACAGATTGCACATTCTATGTCAAAAACAATGGATGAAACCGGAATACAATTTACATGTAGACATTTGGACTCTCACATTCATCAGTACAGTACTGAAGTCCTTGTCGGACACCCAGGTGTCGCTGGGTGTGGTGTCTAGTGTTCTTGGGGTGGACCACTTCCCCTTGCCCTTGTCCTTCCAGGTGCTGGTAGATGCTTGGCTGTGGGAACCTGTGGACCTCACTTCATCATCGTCTACGTCGCTGACCATCACTGCACCTGCTTCTGAGCCAGGAAACTGCTCACTGGAGACTGTCTCTCCCCGGACGATGTGTTGTATGAGGAAAGCCCACGTTTCCATGATGTACTCCTCACGGCCACTCCTTTGGGCCTGGCCAGCTCCACTCTTGTTCTCCTTCATAATCTTCCCCACCCTGGTCCTCAA
>NC_090739.1:117304820-117327320 GCF_036898095.1 Palaemon carinicauda | reverse complement strand
TGGTTCTAATTCTAATGGCTTTACTTCAAATGTCACCATCAAAGGTATATTTTGTGAAAGCACCTGAAATGAATTCCAGTAACATTTTTATGCATATCAGAGCTAAAATGGTTTAATCTTTCTTTCATCTATTCGTACTAATCAGTAAGTTTCTTCTGTCTGAGATGAAGAATAAAATGAATGATATTTTATTTATAGAGGGTAAAACCATCAGAGTTATTGCCTCGCTATGTACCTATTTTAACTATAAAGTTAATGCTATAGAATCCTTTCCAAGAGATTATATTGAATAATGATAAACAGCATTCACCAAATAACTTTGTCTTATTGCCCCTTCATATCAAATCTATTCTTCTACACACAGATGGTTATTCAATGGTACAATAATTTAGTAGCCTATTGGGAACATCCCCACCTGGCTATCTTCTGGACTGGATTCGAGACCCGCTCAAGCTCGATAGCTTCGTGTAGTGTCGGTAACATCACCATCCTTGATAGCTAAGGCTGGTTGATTTGGGGAAGCCTATAGGTCTACCTGCTGAGTCATCAGCAGCCATTACCTGTCGTCCCTGATCCTAGCTTGAGTGGAGAGGAGCCTCGGACTCTGTTCATATGGATATCTGTTTAGTCTCTAGACTCTCTAGAGCATTATCACTGTCCCATTCATGAGTGACTTTTAAACTTTTAAATGAATCGCTTCTCGTATTTGTATAGAAATAGGTATTTTTCACCGTTTTTAATATCTTGTAGGAATAACACCTCGTAAGGAATATATTTTCAATTCTATCGAGAAGTTTAGTTATTGATTTCCCTCGCAAAAACCTTTATCTTCCCCTCAGGATATTTTTAAAAGATATTCCCTAAACGCTTTGAAAATTCTTTGTTTTGCTGCCTGTCTTGTTGTCTCTTCCTCTCACATATAAATACAAATCTTTAGGTAGGTAGATAGATATATACTGTAAATAATATATATATATATATATATATATATATATATATATATATATATATATATATATATATATATATATATGTGAAGATGTCCTTGATTTAGTTAGCAATAACTTCTTAATTAGTCTAGTATCTTACCTCTTCCTTTAGTTTAATATTAATTGAATTTCTCTCAGGAGTTTACATAAGCAAAGTTTCGTGGGTGAGGGATACGAATGCTGGTTTCTTTCTTTACTAGACATAAAAAGGGGTTTGAACAGGCACTTACAAGCAGTCAAAAACAAAAGCGCGGTTTCTACATTAACACTTAGTGATGAACTCAGACGTCTTGACACTGGCTGGAGAATTTGGTGAATCCTGGTTTAGTTAGGCCTAAACGTCATCTATAGGCCTACTGTCGTCGCTGAAGTATAAGCCTTCGTCAGGTGTTGGGAAGGCTGGCGCGAAGTTCTAGACACGCCTTGGTCACTCGGGGACGTCACGCCTCTCGGTCGCTCTGGGACGTCTCGCCAAACGCACTCACAGACACTCAGGTGCGGGCGTAGTAACTTTGTTCGTCGTCCTTCGTTCTCAGGGGTAATTGTTCCCCTGTAATTTCGCGGCTGCTTTAGTATTCTACGTAATCGCCGTCCCTCAATTTGGTATAGGCAGCCGCCATGTGTTGTCGTCAAGGAGACCCGGCAGGTTAAGTAGGTCGTTAGACCTATTATACAGAGTGACTACTAGGAAGAGAGCGAGATGCCGTCTTCTCGTTGCTTATATATGGTCGTCCTGGGCGTGTCAAGCTATCCTTAATCACGTGACTTTTTCCCGGCTTCCACGTCTCATTCGTCTATGTTCCGTTCGACATTCAAGAACGGATCCTGTCGTTTGGGGGGGTTGTTTACGGGAAAGAACCCTGGAGTCAGCGAAATTAGTTGAAAACATCCTACCTAACTCCCGTTCACTCTCCTGTCTCTCCACAACTCTTTCTATATCTTTACAATTACTACTAACTGCATTTGTCTCCCCATTTCTTATCAATTAACAAAACCCACAAATAAAGACATCAATAACATACATAAACCTTCTGCATACGAAACTTACTCAAAAATAAGCATCTGTCTGACACCACTCGGCCAGCTACTAGGATTCTTATAGAATCCTCACATACAACAAAACAACAAACCTATTCTTTAGGTTTCCCAGTAATAATTAGTAGCAACTCATTAATCCTTTCCAATTTTCTGAAAACCAAATACTTCACCACATTATATGTTACCACAGTAATAAGTACAATCAAAAACACATTACACATAGTCAGAAATGGTGCAACATCTTGCTTGTAAAACAGAACATATTCATTATCAAGTGGCATTGCCACATTTTCTACCACTGTTAATTTGTCTAGCTGAAAATGATTAATCTTGTTCTCGTAACTCTTTGCAATGGAAGATTGATTTAACTCATAATGCAAAAACACACTTGGTACATAATAGAGATAATCATTTATCACTACTGAGCAAGAATCTGCAAATGACTTCAAGTTTCCTAATTGAAATGTTTGAGTCTTCCCATCACAAGTAACTTCTGCATTTTTAGTATTTTGTACATAAACAAAAATCTCATTACCTAAATGTAATGCCCTGTATGGCAAAGCAAAGGTTTCAAATTCACACTCTCTCATCAACTCATAATTCTCAAAAAAAATACCTTGGATACACGGAAAATTGCTCATAGGTTGTTTAATTTGCACAAAATTGCACATGGATTGACTTTCACTTATCAACACACACTGTTCTAAATCACCTTCTTCTAAAATAATCATCAACAACTTGTTCTTATCCAATGCTAGACGAACCTTCGGATGGTTCCAAATTATTGTTGCATTTCCTATCTTAACTGGGAAAGGATGTATTGTATACAGGTCAAACAAATTCATACCCTTGAAGGGGATCAATACCAACAAATACCCTTTTGTTACTTTCACAGTTGACATTGTGTAATACCAAAATATATCTTCTAGCAAAGGCTTGGAATGGCTATTTATCATACACCAATCGATAATTTCTTTCAAAGTTTTTGGAGAAATGATAGCAGGGCTGAGTATTCCCTTTTGTGCATTTATTAGTCCGTTCACAGATTCCTTGTGATCACCAATCTCGATTTCTACTTCATGAATCAACTTAAACACTTGTTCTATGTCACCTATTTTATCAGAAACATTCATGTTAACTTGATTAATAAATTCCACCATCTTTTTTATGTTCTCTACATTCTTATTATTATTTTCTATTAGAGTACTTATAAGATTGCCCTTCTGATTAGCCCATTTCTCGATTAGTTCTACACGATCAGTCAAACCTTTTACATCGTTTTCTGTAGCCACTCCAAACAAAGCACTAAATGCACTTCCTACAAAAGGTAACAAAGATCTCTTGTTTCTTTGAGGCCTGACAATGTCTTCAATTTTACCCTGTAAATTTCTTAATACTTCTACAAAGGCAGAATCACTATGGGTGAGTATGCACTTCCGTAGTTCTTTATCTAACTGGTTCAAATGTTCTTCCCTTTCTAATATTGAATTGACATTAATTTTTACTACAGCAAAATCTGTTAACAGTTCACCTTTTCCATGATTTTGTATCAAGGCCCCACTTTTAATGTCTATTTCGCAAGTGATACCGACCACCAGGGGTAGGATCAGAAGGAAGTTTTTCCACCACTTCCTGTAGAAGTTGAGAGGACCATGGATTAGTTTTTACAACCTTCATATGATTCCAATGGGCATACCTCACATCTAAATTCTGTTCACGTATCAGCTTAAATTTATTATTCCTTTCCCTTTCTAACACTCTATAAGGACCTTCAAATTTGGGAGATACCTTTTCATTTGGTCCTTCCTTTACATGTACCTTTATATATACTTGTGAGCCTATCTTCAGGTCAGTCATGGAACTAGTTGTGTCATAGTATTTCTTATTTACCTGTTGGCCCTTTTCTAAAGATTGTCTGGTTTGTCTTATTATTTGAAAGGTTCTTTGCAGTTTCCAAGCTATATAGTCCTGGTAATCATATGTGTGCCTAGGAGGTTTTGCGTCATCTAACAATGAGTTTGGCAGTCTTTTCTGATAACCATAAAGCAAAAAGTGTGGGGTTTCTCCTACTGTCTCATTTACTGTGTTATTCAAAGTAAACTGAACGTCCTCTAACGCTAGGTCCCAATCTTCTGTAGTTGGACTAATGATAGTTCGCAGTACATCCAGTATCTTCTTATTGGCCCTTTCCACTGTCCCATTTGAACTCGGCTTATAAGGGGTTATCTCGCATTTCTTTATCTCAAAAAATTCACAAAGCTTTTTCATTACCTCACTGGTGAATTCGGGTGCATTGTCCGACAAAAGTACCTCCGGACACGAATGTCTTGTGAGTATTCTGGTCTTTAAAGCTTCTGCAACAGAAACTGCAGTTCTATCTCTGACTGGGACAATTTCTAAATACCGAGTCAAATAATCAATGAATACCAGTATATATTTATTTCCTCTCAAAGTTTTTGGAAAGGGTCCTATATGATCCATCTGAACTACCTCAAAAGGGTTTAAATTACTAGGATATTTTTCTAAAGGAGCTCTGACATTTACATGACCTTTATGCCTATTACAAGTTTGACATTCATTTACAAATTGCTTTGCTTCTTCGCTGCACTTAGGCCAAAAATAATTTCTATTTATTGTTCTCAGAGTCTTTTTGATTCCTGGATGTCCTGCCAACTTGTGGGTATGTGTTAGAGTTAATACTTCTTTAGTCAGGGTGTCAGGCACATATAGTCTAGAGCAAGCACTCCTATCCTTAGCCTTCTTATATAATATCCCATTTATTAGTTCAAAATCTGACCTAGAGGTTTCATCTTGTAGCAAATCTCCTATTATTTTCCTGATACTTTCTTGTTTCTCTTGTTCTATTTTAACTCTCTCCAAATCTAAGTCTACGACCTGACAGCTGAAACAAAAAGTGTTAGTTGTGATAATTCTTTCAGTATCCTCTTGTGCTCTAGATAATCCATCTGCTAAAGTATTAAACTTACCTGGAATGTATCTAAATTCTGGAGCAAACTCTAGCACACTAATAAACCATCGATTAAACTTTAAGTTATTAGTGAAAGCTCTTTTCTTAAATGGGTCACAGATGGGTTTATGGTCAGTAAGTACATTTACTTTGTGTCCTAACAAAATGTGCCGAAACTTTCTCAGTGCCCAATAAATGGCTAAACATTCCTTTTCTGTGGTATTGTAATTTCGTTCGGCCGCATTCAGGACTCTACTTGCATAATATACTACCCTCATTCGGGTTTTTGCCTTCTGTAACAAAACCGCTCCTATTCCTGTATTCGAAGCATCACATGCTAAGTAAAATTGCTTGCTAAAGTCTGGATACACTAAGATAGGATCTTGGATTAATTTCTCCTTCAACTTTTGAAAAGCCTCCTCTTGCTCTGCTTTCCATTCAAACTCTACATCCTTCTTAGTTAATTCTGTCAATGGTTTAGCTATAGTAGCAAAATTTTTGACAAATGGTCTATAGTATCCTATCATCCCTAAAAATCTTCTTACACCTTTCAAATTTTGTGGAGCAGGATATTCCACAATCGCCTTTATTTTTCCTTCTTGCATGCGTAATCCATCAGCACTGATCACATGTCCTAAATATTCTAATGATTTCCTCAAGAATTGACATTTCTTAACCTTTATCTTTAATCCTGCCAGTCTTAGTCGTTCTAAAACGATTTCTATGGTTCCGAAATGGCTCTCTATATCTTTGCTAAATATAATGACATCATCTAAATAGACTGACACATTCTCTATGTCTCCTAAGATCTGTAACATTAACCTTACAAAAGTCAATGGAGCTGATGTTAACCCAAATGGCATTACCTGAAATTCTAAGTGTTCTTTATGTGTGCTGAAGGCAGTTAATGGCTTTGATTCTTCGTCTAAAGGTACTTGCCAATATCCACTTAGTAGATCTAAGGATGAGAAGATCTTTGCTCCTCCTAACTGAGCCAAAACATCGTTTATTACAGGCATGGGCATCCTATCAGGAACTGTGTTCGCATTCAACTTGCGATAATCAATCACTAATCTGTAACTTCCATCTTTCTTTGGAATCAACAACATGGGAGAATTATAAGGTGATTTAGAGGGTATGACCACTCCTTCTTCTTTCATTTCTTCTATCATTTTATCTACTATTGGACGTTGGCTGATAGGTAATTTATAATTAGGTATGAAAAAGGGTTTAGCTCCATCATCTAGGATTATCTTATGTCTTAACACCTCAGTCCTACCTAACCTATCACCTGTAATTGCTATGCCCGGCCTATATTTATTTAAGGTTTCTATTAACCTTTTACGGTACTCAGGAAATCGGTGTTATCTATCTCCCTATCTATTCCTGCATCAATGTTTCCTATGGCAAAGAATGCTTCCTCCTCTAACGGAATCATTTTGTGTGTAACTTCTATTCCTGTACAAAATTCTGTACCCGCTAACAAATGGAGTCTTTTATCAGAATAATTCATGACATAAGTAGTACAGGCTAATCCCTCCATCTGAACTAATGAGTTATCCATTCTGACATATTCTGGTAATCCTTCTGGGGTCAAGATTACATCATTATTTGTGTGTAGGCGGGTTATTAAATATACTCTAGTAAGAGTATTGGGCAGTAGTACTACATCTCTAGCTAGCCTAAATCTTATTTTGTTTGCATCTGCTGTGCTGATCAGACTTATCTCCCCAGTTTGTACTTGAGTACAAAAACATGAATCTTCATCTCCTCCTTTTTGAGATTCTGTTTCTCTTAAGTGTCTTAATTCTTGTGAATTCAATGTGCCTAGCAGCAAAACTTCTTGGAATTCCCTTTTATCTATTCTCTCAGATTCTCTGTCGACATTTTCATCCTTAGTATGTGTGCTACCTTTACAAGAAGTAATTTCCCCCTTTCTGGGTGCAATTGCTAAATTCTCTTCTTTCTCCCTTTCTTCTGATTTTACTTTGATTTCCCTTTCTCCTTCTGAACCGGAGTGTGTTTCAACTATCGAAGCGGTCCCCTGCAAATTGGCCAAATTTGTAGTGGACTTGTCATCAACAAGTTGGAAACAGACTTCCTGATTATTTCCCTTTAGAACTAATCTTCTGTCTTGACAATCAAAAACTATGCCAAAATCTTGCATTGTTGCAAAAGAAATCAAAGCTCGAGCGGGAAATGCTACTTCTTGCAAAACCAAAAATGGCACTTGACACTTCTTCTCTAGCAATTCAATGTTTAAATCTATGGCTCCTACATTGTTAAGCTGATTGCCAGTTATCCCCTGAATTAATGTATCCTCACTCCTAATTGCAGAAATAGGTATATTCAAATAATCAGTTAAGGTATGGAGCCCTATGAGATTTACAGTACTTCCTGAATCTAACAAACTAAGACATTCTTTACCTTCTATCTTGATATTAGTCTTGGGTAATGATTGCTGTCGGAAGGATAAATATGTTGCTGGCAACGTGGATGTACCTCCGCTACCTGCAACATCCTTCCATTCTTTGGTTTCCCTATTTCCTGGACTCCTATCCTGCTCTTCTAGTCACTTTCTGTTACCTTGTTTTTCTTCGGAGTAATTAGTAGGGTTTGAGTTATCCCTTGCCTGTACCTGAGGAGTATTTTCGGAGGGTTTATTATGTTTCTTACCTTGGTACCAACATTCTTGGTCTGTGTGACCTCCTCTTTGACAATACTGGCAATACCTATTCTTTGGTCTAGCTCCCTTATGATGATAATTCCCTCTAGATTTATATGTTTCATTATAATTTCCTCTGTTTTGTTCATTTGACTTGTAAGGGGGCTGGTTATTTTGATAATTTTTATGGTAATATTTATTCCTACCGGTCTCGTTATTTTTATCTTCCCTGTAATTCTGATACCTTCTTTGCTTGGTATTTGCCGAAAAAGTGACCTCTTCAATTTGGGTCTCGTTTTTCTGGATGATTTCCTGGATTTGGCTCAACGTTTTTGTGAGCTTCTGGGCAGGATCTAACTTTAGGTCCTTGAAAGCCTTCCTTTCCCTTTCACCAAAGGCTGCATACAATGTACCGTAGGCCATATAAGTCAAAATTTCATCTAAATCCACCAGTTGGTTATTATCCTCACTAAACTGCATTCTGTTTCCTACCGTGATTGTGGGTAATGACAAAATGTCTTCCTTAACTACTCCTAAATGATTCAGAACCTGGGTATACAGACTAGGCATGGAATCACCTTCAAATTTAGCCGAGTTAAACCTATACAAGTTCAACAACCGATCGGTCTCCTTGGCCGATCGCCACAATAGTCTGCATTCCTCCTTGAACTCGTTGAAAGTGGTAATTTTTTCAAAGGCCTTACCGTTTAATGTAGGGTGAGCATCCCCTACGTCTACGTTGACTAACATCATTGCCTGTTTAATTTTTGCAACATCGTCAGTTATTTTAAAACTAGCGATCCTATTCTCTGTGTCCGCTAACCACTTATCTACACTGTATTTCTCTAACCTTTGTTTGTCGGGATTATCCCTACTTACATTTCCACAAAACCGTGTGGTTTGTGTGATCAGCCCAGCGGAATTCATATCGGCAATATTTGCTCTTACCGGACTCGAACTTCGGTTTCTAGTCAGATTTTGACGTCTTCCTACACTAGCACTTCGCGACCGTCTGTCTGCAGTTAATCTCAAGTCGTATTGATATTGTGTAAGTCTTTGGAAAATATTGTCCAGACTCATATCACAAAAAAAGGAAAAATTAAAACACCAAAATTTTCTTACGAGAGACAAATGCCCTAACTTCCTATTCTATAGAGAGACAGCATTTATACAAAACAAGAGAGTGAACGAAAACATGCAAACTACTCACATATCCATTGGTTCACGACTCCTTTGGTTTCCCTCTGTTTTTCTTGAAATTGTTTTGTATTTCTTCGACACATAAAAGGGGGTTTCAGCACTTTCCTGAAATAAAGCCAGTATTAGTTCAAACTTAATACAACACGGCACAGTATCCCTTAACGATGCCACCATTTGTGAAGATGTCCTTGATTTAGTTAGCAATAACTTCTTAATTAGTCTAGTATCTTACCTCTTCCTTTAGTTTAATATTAATTGAATTTCTCTCAGGAGTTTACATAAGCAAAGTTTCGTGGGTGAGGGATACGAATGCTGGTTTCTTTCTTTACTAGACATAAAAAGGGGTTTGAACAGGCACTTACAAGCAGTCAAAAACAAAAGCGCGGTTTCTACATTAACACTTAGTGATGAACTCAGACGTCTTGACACTGGCTGGAGAATTTGGTGAATCCTGGTTTAGTTAGGCCTAAACGTCATCTATAGGCCTACTGTCGTCGCTGAAGTATAAGCCTTCGTCAGGTGTTGGGAAGGCTGGCGCGAAGTTCTAGACACGCCTTGGTCACTCGGGGACGTCACGCCTCTCGGTCGCTCTGGGACGTCTCGCCAAACGCACTCACAGACACTCAGGTGCGGGCGTAGTAACTTTGTTCGTCGTCCTTCGTTCTCAGGGGTAATTGTTCCCCTGTAATTTCGCGGCTGCTTTAGTATTCTACGTAATCGCCGTCCCTCAATTTGGTATAGGCAGCCGCCATGTGTTGTCGTCAAGGAGACCCGGCAGGTTAAGTAGGTCGATAGACCTATTATACAGAGTGACTACTAGGAAGAGAGCGAGATGCCGTCTTCTCGTTGCTTATATATGGTCGTCCTGGGCGTGTCAAGCTATCCTTAATCACGTGACTTTTTCCCGGCTTCCACGTCTCATTCGTCTATGTTCCGTTCGACATTCAAGAACGGATCCTGTCGTTTGGGGGGGGTTGTTTACGGGAAAGAACCCTGGAGTCAGCGAAATTAGTTGAAAACATCCTACCTAACTCCCGTTCACTCTCCTGTCTCTCCACAACTCTTTCTATATCTTTACAATTACTACTAACTGCATTTGTCTCCCCATTTCTTATCAATTAACAAAACCCACAAATAAAGACATCAATAACATACATAAACCTTCTGCATACGAAACTTACTCAAAAATAAGCATCTGTCTGACATATATATATATATATATATATATATATATATATATATATATATATATATATATATATATATACATATATATATATATATATATGTAATAGTTAGTTATTACATGTTTAAAACACATGATGTAATATGTCATTGTGGAAGAAGAAGCTAGCGTGAGATTTGCTGTAGTCAGACAAAATCATAACAGGATGCATTTTGCATCTCTCAGCAATGTAACATTTTTATGAAGCATAAACACAAATGCATACCGTGTGAAAGATTGTGTCGCCACCGGATGCAGGTGTCTTCCTAGATTAATGTAAAGTTTACATATTGTGTTTAAATGCTGAGATAACTAAATATACGATATCTGTGATATCAATATTTTAGGCAGTTCTTATCTATACTTCACCTGAATTGGTCATCCGACCAAACCAGCTATACTCCTGTGATGGAGATGTTAACACGTGTTTTTAGAGAATAAACTATTTTAAAGTTAACATGCTTGACTTTATTTCAAGACTCAACATCTCAAACAACACATACTCAATGTGTGTTAATAACAGTAGCACACTAATAAATGGTGGCAGCGATAAAACTCTAGGAGTCAGAGAAAGATCTTCAAGAAATCAACAATAATATTCTAAGAATCAGAGAAAGATCTTCAAGAAATCAACAATAAAGCTGTAAAAACCAGAGAAAGATCTTCAAGAAATCAACAGTAATAAATCTACAATTTTGACTAAGTATCATAGTCCATCGAAGAATGAAACATTTAATGAATGTTATACATACAAACTGATGAACTGGATCTTCAATCAACATCCTAGGAAACCCAAGGACTAACGTTCAACGCTTACAAAACATATCCAGGAAGCTCTACATTCAACGGAAATTGGACCGAAACATTCACCCAAACATCAAGAGAGAGAGAGGAAATTGGACCGACACATTCACCCAAACATCAAGAGAGAGACAGGATATGATGACATCACACAGAACCTTATAAAGCTAAATACAATTTTCTTATTCATTTCAGTTTTGGCAGTAAAGTGTAGTTATCACGAGTCGTTAGTCGATTATTACCGGGGTGAGTGGTTTGCTAATCTTTTATTTTCCTTTCATTAAAGGAAACTGTGTTCAACTCCGAATTCTCATCTAGAATTTTTCTCTCTTTGTGCTAATTCCTTTTTCTTTCAGAAATTCTCGGGAAATGTCTTGGGATTAGTAGCATTGTTTTGGGGAATTTTGTTATAATCTTTATCATTGGGTGCTTATGCGTTTACGCAGTGGACGTCTGTATTCATATAGATATTTTGATATAATTGCAAGGGGTCGAAGAGATAGGAAAAGAAATACAGTAGTCATGACGCCCCATGTGAGCCCCATCCCTGGACCTAGTGGCGTAGGACAGATTAATCCTCTCCCGATTGTGACGCTTGTAAATGCCAGGTCTGCAATCCTTCCTTTTCAGGGTCGGGTTAATGGGTTCTTGCCTCAAAATATGGAGTCATGGATTTCATCCGTCGATGCCCATTTAAATGCCAAACAAATCGTAGACCCTTTTGTACAATTACAAGAAGCTAAAAGTTTTATAGATTTTTCCAAGGGGGATGCGAGTACATATTTAAGAGGTGTTTCATTTCAAGATGATTTCAAAGTTAGGTTACGCGCGGTCTATGGGGGTGAAGAAGCCTTGGATGTTGTATTAATGTTAAGAAATACACTTAATCAAGCCACTATGAATCGGCTTAATGTTATTGAGAGAGCAGCTCTCATAGCTGATAGGCTTAATGAATATCAAGATATTTTAGGTAATTCCACTTGGGTTATTAGAGATAACATCTCTGTGAAAGATTTTTTATGATTAGTGTATTTAACTTGCATGACACTTATGTTGTCTGAAGCTTTAGTGTGGTGTTTTGATAAAAAGTTAACGCCTGCAAGTACAGAATTAGATGCATATAAACAGATAAAAAAACACATGCCTAAGTGTCCTGACCTTGATCCCGTGTTAACTCAAGTTTTTGCAAAGAATGAAACAAAGCCACAACAAGTAAATGTAGTTAATAATAGTCAAGTTGTGGGAATGACGTGTTATAATTGCAAACGTCAAGGTGACTTGATCGCGGACTGCAGAACGAAATTCTGTTCGATACATAATAGTTCGACTCATTCATATAGTCAGTGCTACTCGCGTAAGACACAACAGAATCCTAGAAATACAGAGTCAATTCCACAGTCAGTTCCATATGGAAATAAAAAGAAAAATCCTCATTTTAACAATAAGAAGAAACAGCCAAACTTCAATGTAGTTCAGAATCCGAAACAAACAAATACTTCTTCGAATAACGCTGAGCCTGGGTCGTCAAACCAGACCTCGCAAGGTCAGACTAATTTTCAGAATGTGCAGAGCAAAGCAAATACCACATAATTAACTCCAGTGGGGAAGAGAGTGATGTTGGGTCAAGGTCATTCATGTCAACATCAATAGTATTGAATAATCAATTTAATGTTTTATCAGATCATTGTGAGGCAATAGATTTTCCTATGAAACACACGGCCAAATTAAATAAAACAGTGCATGCTCCCGTAGATTTTCAACGAATTCATACAATAATAAGCCAAAATGAGTTACGACCAACATTATATGCTGTAGATTTAGAACACAAATCCTTTACGTTATTTTTTGACTCTGGTAGTCCACGTAATATCATGGATTTGAGGATACATCATTTGTTGTTTTCAAACTTTCCGATAGAAAAATCCGGAGTGAGACTCTCGGGTATAGGAAATAATGAATTAAATGTCATAGGCATAACTCATGTTCAATTCAAAGTCGGTAAACGCACGTTTGCCGATACATTTGTTGTTGTACAAAACATTGATATGTATCCAGCTGTAATTATAGGATACCCATCTATGGGAAATCAAAACATTATCTTAGCCCCTGCCAAGCACGGCGTGTATATCAAAGGAAAATTCTATAAGTCTTCTAATACCTTAAAATCAGTTTTGGATAAAAAGGAGACGATAAATGTAACCGTAACGTACGTTGAAGAACCAATAACTTGTCTCACTAATAAAGAAATAATATACGCGACCCAGCAGAATTCTCGTTCACCCGTAATATCATCTTGCACGCAATCTATCGAGCCAAATGTACCTTCGAATTTAATAGTGCAAATAAAGAAAACATTACCGGGATCTGAAATGTTAATCCTTTCCGACACTTTGAAAACTAACTGATTGTCTGTCACACAAGCTATTTATACAGTACGCTCACATCAACAATGTAATATTGAAGTCTGTAATCATTTAAATAACACTTTAGTAATTCACAAAAATCAACATATTTTGGATGTAGAAGTTTATAAACATCGTATTCTTACCGTTGCTGAAATCAATCACGCTCAATCAGTTGCGGATGAATCCCTTTTGCAATCTATTAAAAATAGAATCAATAAAGACATTCAAGACGAAGAAATTCAGCAGAAAATTTTTTGACTTTTAACTAAATATCATGATGTTTTTTTCCACTACGGATGGATCCTTAGGAAAAACAGATGTGATCGAGCATCAAATAAGGTTAAAGGAAAAGCAGAAAATTATCTATGTACCATCGTACAGACTCCCTATGAAATTCCAGAATGAAATAAATGATGAAGTAGGTAAAATGCTAGAAAAAGGAGTCATTAAGAAATCAAACAGCCCTTATAATTTTCCATTAATAGTTGTACCGTTGATAGTTGTACTGAAAAAAGATCGAACATGGCGTATCTGCGTAGACTTCCGTCGTCTAAACGAGGAGACGATCCCTGATCGATTCCCAGTGCCATGTACTGACGATATTTTGTCTTTGTTAATTCAGAATAAATATTTTACCAGTTTGGACTTACTTAAAGGCTTTCACCAGATATCATTAGAAGAAGATAGTATCCCATACACAGCCTTCAGCACAGCCAGGGGACATTATGAATTTTTACGGATGCCTTTTGGTTTACGTTGTGCTCCCATAACATTTACAAGAATGATTAACATAGTGTTTGGAGACTTGTTAGGGGATATATTGCATGCCTATATGGACGACCTTGTAATCTTTTCCAACACCTTAGAAGAACATCTACGTAAGTTAGAACTAGTACTACAGAGATTAAGACAACATAACTTAAGGGTAAAGATTAGTAAGTGTGAATTTTTCAAAACAAAATTAATATATTTGGGTTTCATGGTGTCAAGCCAAGGTCTTAAAGTAGTCCATGATAAGGTGTCGGCTATACGTAATTTTCCCATACCTACTAATGTCAAGGGAATACAGCAATTTCTGGGTTGTAGTGGATATTACAGGTGTTTTATACGCAACTATTCAATAATAGCCGCTCATTTAACTGATCTTACGAAGAAGGGCGTAGATTTCATATGGTCTGAGCATCATCAACAGGCGTTTAATACCTTGAAAGATGAACTGTGTAGTTCTCCTATCTTAAAATTTCCTGACTTCGGTAAGGAATTCTTCATTGCAACAGACGCCTCAGACTTAGGAGTAGGAGGGGTATTGCTTCAGCAATATGATAAACAATTTATCCCAATAGCTTATTATTCTCGGAAACTGAGAACTTCCGAAAGTAAGTATGCAGTAATAGACAAGGAAGGGCTAGCTATTGTTAATTCACTAGTGCATTTTAAGTTCATAATATACGGTTATCCCGTTAAGGTTCTTACTGACCATAAAACGCTAACCGAGTTCTTTAAAGGCTTCAACCACAGCCCTAAACGAACTCGGTGGCATTTGATCATTCAAGACTTTGGCGCGAGAATCGTGTATTTACCTGGGAAAGCAAATATCATTGCGGATGCATTATCACGCATCCCCGTGCATTCTTGTACGGAGCCTTTAGCTGAATCAATAGATATATCAACATCCATCCTATTGTTAAAACGATATCTGAACAAGAAGATTTAGGCTGGAGCGCTGAATTATTACAGACTGAGCAAAGAAAAGATCAGAAAATAGAAACAATTATAAATACTTTGAAAGGCAATCATAAGGAAAAGAGATATATAAAGTATAAGCAGCAGAATTATATAATGAAAGATAATATTCTGTGTAGGACCGTGACAAGGAAAACCCGCAATACACCACATGTAACTAACGACCAGGTAGTGGTACCAATCTCACTTATTTCCACTGTCCTGAATTGGTTGCATGCAAATCCATTACATGGAGACCCGGGGTTCTCATTAATGTCACAGAAAGCCAAATCATTGTTTTATTGGCATACGATGCTTACAGATATAAAAAAAACACATAGCTAATTGTCGCACATGTCAGGAAAACAAAGGGCATACGAAAACACCTGTCAGCCTTGGGGCTTATCCCGTGCCCAATCAACCTTTGAAAGAATACATTTAGATTTGTTAACAGGATTTTACGAGTCAGACAGAGGAAATAAGCACCCCTTAGTAATTGTAGATGCTTTAACTCGATATACAGAACTAATAGCGCTTAAAACTAAAACTGCGATTGACTGCGCTAGGAAGTTTTACGAGTGTTACATTTGTAAACATGGAATCCCACACATGATAATCTCAGACTCGGGTGGTGAATTTAATAATCACTTTCTTACCTCATTGTGTGAATTCCTTAGCATAAAGAAAATAAATACCATGATATATCACCCAGAGTCGAATGGGCTAGTGGAAAGAGCAAATAGGAAGGTTTTAAATGTATTAAGAGTAACACTAGGGGGATCAGACCCCAACTGGGGTATTGCAATACCTGCGGTACTGAGTACTCTGAATCATTCATATCATATATCAATTAAAATGTCACCGCATGAAGAATTGTATGGTACCCCAGTTAGAACGCCTTTCCATGTATTAACGCCTACAACTAATCTATCAAATCCTTTGAAAGAATGTATAAATGCAAGCAAAAGTCAATATGATATCCTTCGAAAGAATTTAGAAGAATCACAAATCATAATGAAAAGGAATCATGATGAAATAGCGAAGCCAAATAAAACATATACCATGGGTGATAATATATACATACAGGAGACAAAGTAAGAATACAGCAGTGTAAGGGAGGTGAGGTAAGGATACAGCAGTGTAAGGGAGGTTAGGTAAGGATGCAACAGTGTAAAGGTGATTAAGTAAGGATACGGTAGTCTAAGAGAGTGGCTGGAGGCAAAGACCTTTTAGGTGGGTAAGGGTACCCTACTAGGTTAGATTAGGTGGGAACTTTATGTTAGCTGGTGTTCATGTGTTTGTTTCGCTTTTAAAATTCAATTTTTTGGGCATGACTTGAAATTACAGCACAAACCATATAATATTCCAATTGGTAATCTTGAATTCATTACTACATCATAACTGTCATTTCTCCCATCCAAAAGCGGGTTTTCCCACTGGTCTCCCCATAATTGTTTTAAGATAAGTTAGTCCAAAACCTCGAAAATGGGTGTTTTGCTCCAATCGTCATGGTCAGAAAAGCATAAAACCCAAGATAACGCGCAGGAAAAATATATGGTTCTTGTGTCTAAAAAATTAAGTGTATCATATATATACATAATTAGCTATGTTAATCTTGCTGACAATAAAGGGGAAGGTGGGAAAACAGTGGCTGTTGTAGAACAATGTCAGGGAATTTGTGCATAAATACTGGGAACTTCTTAATTTGTTATAAAAAAAAAAACACTGGTAATGCTTTGGCTGTTGTAGAACAATGTTAGGGAATTTGTGCATAAATACTGGGAACTTCTTAATTTGTTATAAAAAAAAAAAAACACTGGTAATGCTTAAGCCGTACAAGTAACTCAAGACCTGGCAAAAGCAAATGCAAATAAGGTATAGCAGTAACACAATCAGTTTGCCAAAAGTAAAAAAGGTTAGATATAAGTTATTGTGCTTAAGCCGCCTTAGACAGAGGAAAATGGCAAACTAGCCAGCATAACCAAATTTCGCATAGCAAATTCTAGTTTTGCTATGAATTAATGTAGTCTATCATTCATTAACCATTCTTCAAAATACCTCAGCATCCTAGTAATCTGCAACTTAGCTTTGCAACTCGAAATATAATATTTCGCTTAGGGGAAAACATATAATTGAAGAATGCTCTGAACCATAGTGCTCGAAATTGTTTCAAAGCTCAGAAGCCAATTAAAAACTATAGTGCCTAGAAAATGGTAAAATGGCCAGCCCTATGACTACCGACTCAAAGTGGAATAGGTCTACCCACATTGCAAACTACATATCCATCAATTTTCATTTGAAAACCTCAATCAAGATACTTTATTAACCTGACCTGACATTTAATTTACTACGCCAACCTTTAGAAAACGTGTACCGTTTAATTACCTAAAATGTCGTAACCAAAGAGAGGTATCCCTGTTATTTTCTCTCTCCATCCGCAAAAGGTAGAGTGACTGTCATGTTACAGTCACACCAGATGGCGGAACAATACATTTGTCAAGACTATTGGAACATGCAAACATTTCTTAAAACCATTATTTAATCGTATCTTTCTTTAGAATACTATGATATACAGATAAAACAAAACATGAAATAAATACACACTTAACTTTGTTGGTTTTACAATAAGATGGAGGAAATACTATGAACTACTTTTCTTGCCAGATTTTTACTTTTTATTTTTATGCAAGCAAACAAATACATGGACATCCATTCCCATAAATAATGCATACATTCATATGCCCTCATGCACACGCTGATCAAACAAACACAGACACACACAGGCTGCAATATCCTGTATATGCTGGCCCAAAGAAACCAGGGAGCAATAAACCAACCCTGTATTGATATGCGATACCCACGACCTGAAATCCGTCCTGACATAATTAATTGACGGAACCCATATTGTTCAGAGGGAGAGCGACCGTGACAAACATATATAAGGCTTATAATCAAGGTCTATAGGCTTTGCTTATAATAGTTGAAGCTGTAAGCATCTCTCTCTCTCTCTCTCTCTCTCTCTCTCTCTCTCTCTCTCTCTCTCTCTCTCTCTCTCTCTCTCTCTCTCTCTCATATATGTGTAAGCCTCTGGTTAAAGAAACGAGGATTATTCCGTTTCTTAACTTATTTTGGTCACATCTGCACTGTTTCCACAAAACTATGGTATGTCTTTATCAAGTGATTTTTATCTAATATAGATTCACGATTCCTTTTATATATGATATGCTACAAAATTATGATTGGTTATTTCGTAAATATATTATATATGAAACTAAATATAAAAAGTTGAAAATTTTTAAAATTACAAAGATCTTTAGATTATGAAGAGGAAAATGAGGTAAAAAATATGCATTGGATTGAACGGGGACACTCGAATAAGTAATTGATCCTTATAAGACTGATATAAGACTGGAATAAAACTAAGAGAAAACGCTGATTAAATCGTATATGAACCTATAAATACATATTATGAGACCAGGCAATGTTGGGATTACTATACAACCGTTATAGATGAAAATGAACGGTTTGCAAAGGTGTTTTTTTTTTTTTTTTTTTTTTTTTTTTTTTTTTTTTTTTTTTTTGGCAAAAGTAGATATGAGACAAGGTCGTGTTATATTCCCGTGGCTGTTCACCATCTTTAGTAACAGAAGGGGTGATATGAGAGATCATAGAAGGGTCACTATGTTGTAGATATATAAGCAAAGGCGAAATTTAAGTAAGACGGTTGTGTGTATGTTATGGGAAAACTGATTTTTGCAGGTAATCATAATGCTTATTAGTGACAGAAAAACAAATATAGGGAAATCAGTTTTCAAGGGTTTACATAGTAATAAATTTAAAATTAATCTAGATCTTTGTAAGCTGACAAGTGTAAGTAGGAATAACGAGGATGAAATCATAAATTGTAATATTTACGGAGAATTTTTTTTGAGAGTGGGAAACTGTTCCAGGAATGCGTCCCTACAACATTCAACAAAGATCTACTCTGAGGGATGGGATTGCCAACGCTCTAAAACACACAGATCAGGGATAAATTACATTTGGTGCTGCAGTTCGCAAATCTTCACTTGAGGAAAGATTCTTCTGTCCATAGAAAACTTTTAGGGCCCTACTTTAGATTTGTTACTACTAAAGCCACATCCTAACTCTTGGGCTCTATTTCTGATCTGTTCTAGCAACCCTGGTGAGATGATGGACATGGAATTATCTTAAAAGAAAATTTCAATGAAAGAGGGAAAAGGAGCAGTGATGAATGTAATAATTAGAATGGGGATTTTCACCTTCGAAGCACAAGACTAAAAACGTACATTCGCTAATATTGCTTACCTATGTTACTCATAGTTTAACTTACTCTTTTCAATATCTATGGCATAATCAACACCTCTAAATTCACTTACCGGAACCTGTTCCAAATTATCATTAATATAAATTATGTATTCACATATCAGATTGAAGAGACATATATAGGAATTGGGATAACTATCTATTTTGTATTGAATAAAATTACAACAAGGAAACTGACATCTTAACATGGGAAAATGCAAATAAATTCAAACGAAAGTTAGCACAAAGTCAAATAAATGAGAAATACCCAGCAAGATACATAAAGTGGAGGTTACTCATGGCATCCTTACACTAAGACCCGAGGTCAATTGCAAAGTTCTATAACTAAGATAGGGTACCCCATGAGGTCAGACACGTTCTCAGTGACCTGAGACTCAAATACACCAAGGAAAATATACCCAGATATAAAGTAAAACAAATACCACGCAGACAGCCCAAATCTTGTATAGCCAGTATGATATAGAACGTAACATATAATTAGTCTAAAAGGGGAATTACGTATGGCTAAACGTATACCTGTACTCAATCGAACGTTCGAAGATTGGAGAACTTTTTCCGGATAATTTGGCAGTAATACTAGGCCCCAGTATACTGTAGGCTAGTATTTACAACTCGCTGGGCCACCACTATATATGTCGCTTGCTGCTTGGCTGATCGGGGTTATTGGTTCAGGTTCCAGTTCTAGTCTGGTCACCTGTCCAAAGGCTCCTAAAATTCCATCTCGAAACGCATAGATTAAGGAAAAAACCAGCATATGTCTTTTGTCTCGTGTTTCTATTGTCGTGACGTCATAAAGACAAGGCTCAGATCAACGGCAACTTCACCATAGTATACCCATGTCTCCGTCGAAGAAAACGTAAAGAAAGACACATAAAAAAAAATATTAAGATATCATGAATGACTATGCGACATTTTGACAAAACGAAAAACATTCCGTATATAAGAAGAAAAATAGGGGAAGGTACTCCTTCACAATATTGATTCTTGAATGACTGGGTCTTATAACTGTATTAAGTGAACCAAGAAGAAAAGTTTTATATGAGATAAGTGGCGATTCACAGATTTCGTGAGATCAGAAATAGAGCAGTAAATGTCCAAACGATTGGTTATGGACTTCAGATCAAAAAATGGAAATACCTGAATGATTGTTAAGTCATTATTTTTTATGGAAGGGAAACTAGTTTAAAAGCTGTGTATTTATCTGATTATATATATATATATATATATATATATATATATATATATATATATATATATATATATATATATATATATATATATATATATATATATATATATATATATATATATATATATATATATATATATATATATGGGTGTGTGTATATACATAAATATATATATATATATATATATATATATATATATATATATATATATATATATATATATATTTATATATATATATATATATATATATATATATATATATATATATATATATATATATATATATATGGGTGTGTGCATATACATATATATATATATATATATATATATATATATATATATATATATATATATATATATATATATATATATATATATATATGTATATATACATAAATATATACATATATATATATATATATATATATATATATATATATATATATATATATATATATATATATATATATATATATATATATATATATATTACAAGCGTAGATACAGCCCTACTTGGGAAAGCAAGGTGATTTGAGACCAAGGGCTCCAACAGGGAAAAATAGCCCTGTAAGGAAATTAAATAAAGAAATGAATAAACTAAAAAGAGAAGTAATGAACGATCAAAATAAAACATTTTTAGAACAGTAAAAACATTAGATAATATCTTTCATATATAAACTATTAAACCTTAAAAAACAAGAGGAAGATAAATAAGATACAATAGTGACCTGAGTGAACCCTCAAGCAAGAGAACTCTAATCCAAGATAATGGAAGTCCATGGTAGAGAGGCTATGGCACTACCCAATGGTTTTATTTTGGAATGCCCTTTTCCTTGAAGACCTTACCATAGCTGAGGAGTCTCCTCTACCCTTACCAAGAAGAAAGTAGCCACTGAACAATTATAGTAGAGTAGTTAACCCCTTGAACGAAGGACAATTGTTTGGTAATCTCAGTGTTGTCAGGTGTATAAGGAGCATAGCTGGATTAACCATTACGCAAAATAAGCAAGGGCTTGGGGCATCTAGGGAAGTGGGTAACCACAGTTTCATCATTCATGGCCTGTTAGGGTAACCGTTAAATTTGCTGATAAAACAAGGCAAAACCTATTTGAGCTATTTCAGGACACACCTCTGAACGCTATATCTCAAACTCATCGATTTGTGAAAATCAATCTTTTGGACAATTCATAACAGTCTAATTGGACGTTCTCGAGAAAAGTTTTTGACCCTGATCACCAAGTAGGCCTACTGTAGGTTTACACCAGTAACTTTATTTCGACACCAGGAAATAAATTTGCACCCTATTTGTCAATCAATAGTTTTTTTTTTAAGGAGATGTGCTCTTTATTAGCTTAGGTTAAGAAATTGAGTGTTGAAGACTGAAAATTTTACAAGTAGGCCCATTCAGCAATCAGTTTTGTTGATGCTGTTTTGATTTCTTAACAGTTAAATGATTCCAGTTTATAAAGAAAACTGATAAGCAAACAAGAAGTCTATTCTCAATTGCTTTCTGCCATGACAAAATAAAATTCTGAATGTGATTTTTTTTTCGCTCATAAGATCACTTCTGTATTTTAAATTTAAGCCATAGTTTTAATAATGTTTAAAACAAAACAAATACATAAAAAGAAAATTCAGGTCTATACTAAACCTCTACATTGTTATTTTCAATGTATTGCTTTTGGACTTCTGACTTGATGTTTTCTTTTTTGTTATAAAAGCAATTAATATGAATTAAAACATTTTTAACATTAACTTACAAGATATTCAAAATGATGATTATAATAATAATGATGATAATAAAAATTACATAAAAATTATCATATATGCCTTTCTCGCTCCTAAAAGAAAAGGAAAGTGTGACTACTGAGGGAAAGTCTGTAATGGGAAAACTTTTGAATTGTATATTAGATATAAAAAATAGTAAAAATGCTCTTCTCAGGCTACTTAAA
>NC_090739.1:117294820-117297320 GCF_036898095.1 Palaemon carinicauda | reverse complement strand
TCTTTTCTTTTTACAGGATGCAGGAACGGGCGTGAGATTTTTGGTAGACACGGGTGCTTGTCGTTCTTTTTTGCCAAGGAAACTCTTCAAGACACGACGTAGTCTGTCTACATCTGCCGACGCCCCCTTGGTAGCTCCCAACGGATCTGCGATAACCACCTACGGTTACGAGAACCTCACATTATTGTTCGGAATCGGTAAATTCAATTGGAAGTTTCTCGTTGCTGACGTCACCATGCCAATCCTCGGTGCGGATTTCCTCTCTCAGTTCCACCTTCTGGTCAATGTCGCCCACCGACGATTGGTCAACGCAGAATCGTACTTGTCGACACCTCTTCAACCCGCCCCCTCTAACCTCGCTCTCCACATTAGCGCACCCACGGATGCCTACGCCCACCTCCTCACGTCATACCCGAAAGTTTTCCGTCCAGAACTTCGCCAAACGACCATGGTTCCTGCCAAGCACGGTATTTATCACCATATCAAGACGACGGGACCCTCAGTCTTCGCAAAATTCAGACGTCTGGCACCGGAACGATTGGCAGCCGCCAAACAGACGTTCACCAAAATGGAGGAAATGGGCCTATGCCAAAAGGCCTCCACCCCATGGTCGTCACCCTTACACATCGTTATGAAGAAAGACGGCTCCCTCCGTCCGTGCGGGGATTACAGGCGCCTGACCATGCAAACAGAACCGGATCACTACCCCCTCCCAAACATTGCCAACGTGACCTCCAACCTGCGCAAAGCAAAGGTTTTCTGTACGCTCGATCTCCTGAAGGGGTATTATCAGGTGCCTATGAACCCAGAAGACATCCCCAAGACTGCCATCACCACTCCGTTTGGTACATACACCTTCAATTACTCCTCTTTTGGCCTTCGTAATGCTGGGGCAACGTTTCAACGTCTCATGGATGGCATCTTAGGGGACCTCCCTTTCTGTGTATGTTATGTGAATGACATACTTGTGTTCTCCTCCTCAAAAGAGGAACACCTCCGTCACCTGGCATCGTGCTCGACCGCCTGCAACAAAACGACCTTGTAGTCCGGTACGACAAGTGTACCTTTGGCGCCAACGAAGTATTGTTCTTAGGGCACCGCATCACTCCTGAAGGTGTCCACCCCCTCCCTGAGAAGGTATCAGCCGTTCAGAACTTCCCTGTGCCCTCGACCGTCAAAGCTCTGCAGGAATTCTTGGGCATGAACAACTATTATCACCGTTTTCTGCCAGCCATTGCCACCACTCTTGCTCCCCTCTATGCCTCCCTCAAGGGCAAGCCGAAGGACCTGAAGTGGGGTCCCCATCAAGATGCAGCCTTCTGCAATGCAAAGAAGGCCCCATCAACTACTGCGGCTCTGACTTTTCCTATCCCACATGCCCCTCTCCTTCTCTCCACCGATGCCAGCGACGTCGCTATTGGTGCAGTACTCGAGCAGGTGGTCAACGGCTCGCCCGCCCATTAGCCTTCTTCAGCAGAAAACTGTCCAAGGCAGAATCGGGTTATTCTACCTTTGATTGAGAATTGCTGGCGGTGCACTTGGCTGTCGGTCACTTTCGCTATTTCTTAGAAGGTAAGCCCTTCGTCATTCGCACAGACCACATGCCTCTGGTGCACTAGTCCTGGAGCCAAGGGGTGTTTGCATCCATTTTATGTCCACAAAATTACCCACCTGATTTTGATAGTGGACCACCTTGGACACATTTTTAGCGAGGGTGTTTGTTCTGAAACCCGGTAGTAATGGAGATATTCAATAGTTTGTTAGAAATGCTCTGATGCAAAATCGCTCCAAAAGTTAGGGGTACGGGAAATTAAAATTAACACAACATTGCACACAATTAACCTATGGTTTTGTGTTGGTGCTTAAATTGAAGCTAGTTTAGTTATCTACAACATGAAAACACGTTCAAGGTCATCAAATGAAAGTCAAGGTCACCAGAAGTCAAAGTGTTACGTAATTTTACTTATGCTTGAAATTAAGACTTTCTTTCATTTGAAGGCCAACAAAAAAACTCATGATGATATAACTGTTTATTTGAATGCACATCTGAATACCATACAATATTAGGTAATTTTAGAAAAAGAATTGAAGTCTCTAACACAAATAATAGTCCTTTGAGGTTGAGTTGAAAATAGCAAAAATTGGCAAAATTTCTCAATTGCATCCTTTTGATAGTGGACCTCATTGGACATCGAAAAATAGCTACTGTGACTTTTACATGGCTAATATCAATACAAAAATTGATATGAATGTAGTTTATATAACAACCATTAAATCCTGTGAAAATTATTTGGATATCTGTAAAACTCTAGGAGTAAATTGCTTCTCCTCACTGATTTTTTAGTTAAATGTCGTCACTTGCGACCAAAGTGACAGTCAGGTTATGCCTATAGCAGGCATGAACATGAAAATTTGCAGGACCAAATCTTATAAATATCTAAATAATCCCTTAAGATTTTATTTGAATATATGTATTGGTATAGGAGTTATTGACTCCACC
>NC_090739.1:117279820-117292320 GCF_036898095.1 Palaemon carinicauda | reverse complement strand
GTGTGTATACATATGCATATATACATGTGTGTATGTGTGTGTGAGTGAGTGTGCGTGTGAATGTGTGGGTGCAAATGTGAGTGTGTGCGTGTGCGTATAAGAGCAACTATGTGTTGGAGTCTATTTTGTAAATCAAATCAAATGTCAATAGCATAAAGTATCAGACCCAATGCATAAAAAGAACAGATTGCAAAGGACAATAGTTAATTAGCATTGCTTTAAAACAAGCATCTTCCCGTTCCGAAAACGACATAGCAATTGCTCAGGGGAACCTAATTCGTATAATGACAGAGCAATTACATAATTTCTCAAAAGCAAGTACCTGCAAGGAAGTTGGAATTGGCACGCCAGGAGTGATTGCTAATTTCAAGGCGTGAACGAGGTATTCTTGCAAAGAAAAACTGCAAGTAAAAATGAAGAATACATATGGGAATTGGAAGGGGGTTAGGGGAGCAACGGTTTGAGGAACAGTAGAACGGGGAAAGAAAAAAATAATGTATCAAAGACGACTATGAAAAGAATTCTGAGAGGAAATAGCATTATGGGGATATCTGGTGAGGGGTGGAATAGGGAAAATTTTAGAGGTAATCATAACAGGGGACGGAGAGGGATCTTTTTGTAGGAGTTTATCCAGTTTAGAATGGCTTATTATCAACGAAAGAGATTAAGAATTACCTTATCGATAAACTTTCGATTATAATTATAATCTGGTGATTCCAGGCTGTAATTCACGGTCGTTACTTGACCCCTATCGACTGCTAATGCCTATGGACATACCCTGGTCTCAGGAACACACCTGTGTCTCCTTCCGCAGTGAGGTTTAAGTTATTCTCTAGGAGAGCTGTGTCGACAGTGCACACTATGCAGTTGACCGTAGGCCTCCCTAGAGGGTGAGTTAAAGACACTGGGAAAAAAAGAAGAAATTTTAATAAAGTATTGAGAAGATATAAAGTTGAATAAGGGTGTTGGGAAAAAGAAGATAGATGAATAAAGGGTTGGGAAGAAACAAAGTTGGATAAAGGAGTAGAAAAAAAAGAAAATTTTATAAATGGATGGAAAGAAACAGAAAGGTTAATATAGTGGTGAGAAGAGATAGAGACGAATAAAGTTATGGGAAGAAACATAGATGCGAATAAAGTAGTTGGTAAGCTATTAAGAGATGGAAAAAGAGGCTGAAAAGAACCAAACTGATGACTAAAGTGATGGGAAGAAACAGAGACAAAATGGAGGGTTAGGAAGAAATGGGAATTTGAAAATAAGGTTTGAAAATAGAGAATGGTAGACAAGCTGTGGAAAGGAGCAAAGAGAAAGCTAAAGGGAAAAAGGGGAAGGCGGTGGAAGAATAAGGAAGAATAGGGAAGAGCGAAGCAAAGCCACCTGTAGCCAGTTGTGTGGGTGGTCCAGTGATGTCGAAATAAATGGACTTTTGGTAAACTCCAAAGTTTGAATGTTTCTTGTAAACTGTGGTGACCGGAACTTATTGGCCCCATCAATTGATCGGAGACTTTCCCTAAAAAAAATGTGACGTTGAGAAAATGCTGGACAAAACGTCATTAGTCAAGTGCAAAGGTTAAACGAATTTCATGGCTGCTTTGTGCCGCTTTTTACTTGGAGGGGGGAGGGGGCGTGAATTTTTTTTATGGAAAACAACAAGTTCTTAAACTCTTCTATTTTTCGAGTTTTAGATGAAAAACAACATTGGTAAAGATGACAATGCTAACAATAGTAACCAAAGGTATTCATATTATCATTATTATTAATGTTGTTGGTGGGGGTTTTCCTCTTGGTATTATAAAAGCTTGATCATAAAAGCTTGGTAGGATAATAACATCAGCAATAATTTATATAACCACTTTAACAGTATCACAACAACATTATTATTATTATTATTATTATTATTATTATTATTATTATTACTATTATTATTATTAATAATAATAACAATAATAATAATAACAGTAATAATAATAATCATGATAACAATAATAATAACTTTATTTATATTACCACCATTGTTATTGCAATTTTTATTATCCTAAGATTAGTCATTATTTTACTATACTTCCATGATTACTACAGTATTGCTAAGGATAATATATTATGACGGTATTAATACCGCAAGTAACAAAAAATAAATAGAAAAATGCGGTGTAAAAACATGCGGGTAGAGAAAGGGACGAATGGGGAAAAGTTGAAAGAAGATAGAGACGTAAAAGAAATACAACAGAGAAGCTGAGGCAGCAGGCAATAGTTGCATAGTTGCATGTAAAAGCGACTTCATGAGAGTGAGGCAAGAAAAAGATTCTTTCTTCTTCAATGAATAATTTGCCTCGGCTGAAAGAAGTTTCTCAAAATAGCCATGACACCCTTGGGAAGTCTTTAGAGAAGAAAGACTTGCGACAGACTAAGTTGGTCTTGGCATCTCTTTCCATGTAATTCAGATTTTTTTTTTTTTTTTTTTTTTTTGAAAGATCTTGGTTTTTTCAGACTTCCAGTGGAGAGGATGACGTAAATTAATATTGGTTTATTTCTCTATATTTTGGTGGGCATTACTTCTTAATAGATATAATGCTTGTAATTTTAGGCAAATGTAAAGGTTGATGGTTTTATTAAGTCCTTCACAAGAAAAGGTCATAATAATTGCCTATTTATATTTTTCTATGAATGATTGATTAGTCCTAATCACTTTAATGATCTGGAATTTCTATTTCAACTAAAATTAAAAGTGATTTCAATATATAAATGATAATTTCTACAAAACTTCCGAAAGGCAAAATTAGTAGTTAAATGGTTATTTTTTTTATCATATCTAAGCGGTTACTAAACATAACATTGAATTAGTTTTTTATATCAAAACAAATATATTGCTAGTTAATATAATTTTTGCATTAGAGTCTAAAATAACTTTCAAGTTGAGTAAATTAACAAGAATTGCAAATCAAATAATTTAGAATTCTCTTTTGTACCATTTATGTTGGCATCAATAACAGAAAGATCCTTTAGCTTGCGTATATTTGTATTATGTATGCTATTTTCCCTGTCATTGTATTTTCTCTTGTATCTGGCATTACGTGTTATTCTTCCTGGCATTTTATATGCTACCATTCAGGATACTGTGTATGTCATTTTACCTAGTTTGACGTACACAATTTTCTCTTGTATCGTGTACACTACTTTCCCTGACATTACATTTACTATCTATTTCTATAATGCTACTTATTTTACCTTGATTGATAAAATCAATTTATTTCCTTAGACGAATTTTGCAATGCAAAATTTCATGATTTTTTCATTCCTAACCCTTCCATCACCAACCCTTTATTTGGCACTTTTCATAATTTTTTATCCTTTCTCTTTAAACACAAATCAGAAGGTTGTAGACTTTCACAGTCCTTTCTGTGTCACTTTACTTTAAACAATCTAAATCAATTATCAAAATAATTTTTATTATAATTTTCATCTATTATCAGTTTCAGTCTTATAGAGTAATGAAAAACTTACACTAGATCTTTAGGTTACGTATGATTTTCCTCTAATATTAGTTAACAAGCATTTCAAATATGCCCTTTGATTTTATTGCTATTATAAAAGACTAGATTTTTTACGTATCTTAATTGCTGAGACTAAAAATATGTTTTCTGTAAAATATTTCTTATATTACCTTGAGTTTTCCACCATCCCTTTGTATTCCTGTGGCTTATCATTTTGATTCTTGTCTTCTTTTTTTCGGGAAGGGGCTAATGGTTTTTAAGCTTAACATTAATATTCACCAACATTTAAAACAGAAGACTTTCACTACCCTTCCTTCGGCTGTTAGCGTTCCCCATTAAAATAAAAAACAATAGCTAAATAATTATGTACGATCAAAAACTCTCTCATAAATCTATATGACTCTGGCAAATTTACCAAAATCAGGTATGAATTGCATTATCTATGAATTCTACTTTGGATGCCCAGGAAAACATAATATAAACAATCGCAAATACTATTAAAAAAAAAAAAAATACCAAATGCCTGGAAAACCCAGCGGCCATAGATGATAAAGAGCAGAAGCGTCATGGAAATCCAATTGGGAAATATATAAAAGACCTGTGCATGAAAATAACAAAACTGTGCATTATGAGTCTCATAATGGTTATGTCAAGCAATGCTAGGCTGGTTTAAGTATGCCATAAAGAGGCCTTAATATTCTCTTAGCCTTCACAGTGACGCAAGGAGAAGCCTCGTGGGTCTAAAAGGAGAAACACACTAAATATGAAATATTTTTAAGGCTTTTTGTTATGGCCGTTCGAAAGGGAAGCAAACGTTTCCTAATGGTTCTTTTATGCGAATATCATCAAAATTATGACCTGTTCTGCACTTGGGTCCACATATTTCCTTTATTTGATTTTGCTAACGATTTGAGAATCAATCTAAGGAGATGCAGTAAATATTGATAGTATTGGGTTTAACAATATGTTTTATATACATGAAAAGGAAACACATCGTTGTGTTCTATCGACAGAATATAAATTGAAGAAATATAATTGATTTCACTTCCTTTTTATATTCGGAAACTTTCTTTCACATTGAAAATCTGTTTCTGCCTTTCATTTATCAGTCATGATGTAATGATAAAATTATAAACCTAAATACATAATAATATTTGAAATATCTAAAAATAAAATTATTTTGTTTTTATCTATAGGTTAGATATGATGTTTTATTGATCATAAAGATTCAGAAATATTTTTCACATATCATTTAAAAATAAGAATGGATGAAATTCGTTATTCTCATCCTCAAAAGGGTAACCCCATTTTCGAGTTGTCAAAAGAAACGTTGAACTTATTTGACTTTTCTGAAAAGGCTTCTTCTGATAATCCTGTTTTAGCAAGTCTCTCTCTCTCTCTCTCTCTCTCTCTCTCTCTCTCTCTCTCTCTCTCTCTCTCTCTCTCTCTCTCTTATTTGACTTTTCTGAAAAGGCTTCTTCTGATAATCCTATTTTAGCAAGTCTCTCTCTCTCTCTCTCTCTCTCTCTCTCTCTCTCTCTCTCTCTCTCGGAGAGCCAGTGCTACTCAAAGAGAAAAAAAAAAGAATTATTAAGTTTTTAGCGATAAAAATGTCTAGGACTTTTTGATATTGTAGTGACTGAAAAATTCCTTATCAATTGTCGGATTATGAATAATAATAATAATAGTAATAATAATAATAATAATAATAATAATAATAATAATAATAACATCAAACTACAACAACAATAAAGATAATAATCATTAATTAATGCTAATATAAATTCATAAACACAAGCTTAATTCAGAAATAAAACTTTCCCCATTCAACAGATGGTAATAATATCTATAATTATCCTTTAACCTTTTGCAAAAGTATCAATTCACAGAGACTTAAGCTCACATAAAACTCGTTTGATTGAACCGAGTTCGATAGTTTGGTAATTGTTTCAAGCGCTTAGAACTAACAAGTTATTTGGTGCACAAAACACACCTTTAAAGATTTCGTATTGAACTTCGGAAATTCTATTACGTTGAAACAATAATTTCTATTTTAATCTTAGAAGATCATATGCTATTAGTTGCATGATTGGATAGCTGGCTCTGTGATTGACAGACAAATAAGTTTCATCAGACGAATATTTTTTATATTTTCCCTGTCAGTGCTGCAGACATACAGACGTATCTCGTAAAGGATAAGGGTTACGTAAATATTGAAGCCTTGTTAAATGGACGAAAAGGGAGAAATATCTGTAGATAAACAGTATGTCGGAATGAAGTGCTTTGGAGAATTGAGTCGGATGCGTGTATATCAAAGAGGTGGAGAAGGGTTCCTTCTGGATGTGGATATGAAAAATAACAAAAGTGAAATAAGGATAATTACAGGGAAACCCATGAGACAAGATAAATAGACAGGAGAAAGAGGAAAAAAAGAAAAAAGAAGATGACGAAGAATAAACGATCAGAGCATGATGGAGGAACACAGTAAACAATAAAGTAAATAAAAATGAAAGATAATGGATGGGTAATTGGGAGAGGGAAGATGAATAGTACGGATGGTATGTTTAAGGAGG
The DNA here is from genome assembly GCF_036898095.1 of Palaemon carinicauda. Classification (NCBI taxonomy): domain Eukaryota; kingdom Metazoa; phylum Arthropoda; class Malacostraca; order Decapoda; family Palaemonidae; genus Palaemon; species Palaemon carinicauda. The sequence goes on along the minus strand of NC_090739.1, from coordinate 117,286,256 downwards.
CATTAAAAAGGATCAAGAAACTTAAAAGCAAGCAAAAATGAGAACAATTTGATGAATACACATATGAGAGAGAGAGAGAGAGAGAGAGAGAGAGAGAGAGAGAGAGAGAGAGAGAGAGAGAGAGAGAGAGAGAGAGAGAGAGAGAGAGAGAGAGAGAGAGAGAGAGAGAGAGAGAGAGAGAGAGAGAGAGAGAGAGAGAGGTGCTATGATAAGACTCGTCGATTTGACAGAAACGATAGAGGGGAAATAAGAAAAAAAGACTGGCAATATGATAAGACTCCTCGAGTTGAAAGATACGAAAAACTAAGAAGAATAAAACTGGGAAGAGGAAAAAAAGAAAAAGGAGCGTTCATGGCCAAGTTTACCTTCCAAAATCATCAAAGTTGGATGAGAGGAAAACCGGCGGTGGTAGTCAGTTCCTAATGATGTTTGTTAGAGAGAGGAATTCTACAGAAGAGACGTCTGCGTCAGCCGAGTGTATTGATAAAAAAACATATGTCTGTGTATTTTTCTTTTTATTATGGCATTCTATGGATTTTTTTTTGTCTGTTTCTTCAAAGCTAGCCTTGCCCTTGTTTTTTTTATGATATAATTCGACGAAGATTTCCATTTTCATTTATTAATCAAAATAAAAATATAGCGCATATGGAGCTCCTATATTTTGAAAAGATAGCTAACCAACGCACATACATAGACATACAAGAGTTTAGGTACATTTATAAATACATGTACAGGTATATCCATACACACATACTTATATACTGTATAATGGTGATATATACATACATGCATATATAAATGATAATATATACACATATACATATATATATATATATATATATATATATATATATATATATATATATATATATATATATATATATATATATATATTATATATATACATATATATATATATAAAGTATATATATATATACACACATATATATATATCTATACATATATATATATATATATATATATATATATATATATATATATATATATATATATATATATATATATATATATATATTACTAGCTAAGCTAGAGCCCTAGTTGCAAAAGCATGACGCTATATATATATATATATATATATATATATATATATATATATATATATATATATATATATATATATATATATATATATATATATATATATATATATATATATATATATATATATATATATATATATATATATAAGCCCAAGAATTCCAACAGCAAATAATAGCCCAGTGGGAAAGGAAATAAGGAAATAAATGAACTATATAAGAAGTAATGACCAATTAAATTAAAATATTTTAAGGACAGTAGCAGCTAATATATATGTATATACATATATATATATATTTTTATATACATACATATATATATATATATATATATATATATATATATATATATATATATATATATATATATATATATAATATATGAAGTATATAAAGAGACTTATGTTAGCCTGTTCAACATATAAACATGTGCTGCAAGTTTGAACTTTTGAAGTTCTACCCATTCAATTACTAGTACCTGATTGGGTTGATCAGTCCACAATTTGGTCAAAGCTGGATTACAACTTCTAGGATGCTTTGTAGTATTGAGCCTCAAGATGGCGAAGGCACGACTATTAGAACTAATTGCATACTTAGTATTACAAACAGGATGGTACTGTCCAGGATGATCTGATTTTAAAGGATGGTCAGAATTATGAAAAATCTTATAGCAAACTGATTGAACAACGGTGTCAAAGATTAATATCTAGATCAGGAATAAGAAATTTAATCGACCGTAAGTTCTTGTCCAACAAATAAGGAGGAGAATTAGCAGCTAAAGACCAGAAAGGAGAACTATTCGGAATAAGGTAGAATGAAAGGATTAAAACATCTCTTCAGAATAGATTGGTCAACGAAGATCTTACAAGACTTTCTCAATAAGCCAATTTCTTGTGAAGAAGAGACAGACCTAACGTGTTTCTAAAAAATAAATTTGCTGTCGAGAAAGAAATATTATCAATGCTGAAATCCGGATGTTGAGGAGCCACTGTTCTTGACCTACTTATAATCATACTTCATGACCCCATAATTTGCACCATGCACTAATTTTAACTAGATCTCTATTAAGGGATTCAACAACCCCAGATCTACATTCAGGCGATGGAATTGATGCAAAGAGAGTCACCCCATCTGCATATGCAACGAGATTGTTTTCTAAGCCACACCACATGTCATGTGTATATAGTAGAAAAAGTAATGGGCCAAGAACACAACCCTGAGGAACACCAGATATCACATTCCTATACTCACTATCGTGACCATCAACAACAACTATTTGCGATCTATTACTTAAGAATTCAACAATGATGACAAGAAACGACCCACCCACTCCCAACGTTTTGAGTTTGAAAACAAGGACCTCATGATTAACAAGGTCAAAGGCAGCACTAAAATCAGGGTCAACCATACAAAGTTCTTGACCACAACCAATGGATTTCTGTACAGCATTAGAGATTGTAAGAAAGGCATCACATGCTCAAAGGCCTTTACAAAACCCAAACTGCCATCTAGGGAACAGATAATTACCTTCAGAAAATCTATTTAGACGTTTTTGCCGAAAGACTTTCAAAACTTTTGATGATACGGGAATTATGGAAATTGGGCAGCAATCAGCTGGACTTGAACTATCACGAACGCATTTATACAATGAAGTAACATTAATAATTCTCCAACAAGTGCTAAAAGCTCCTCTTCTTCCTAACTTGCACAAAATAATAGATAACTTTGGAACTAAGATATTTCCAGTCTTTATGGAAAAAAGAAAAATACCATTTGGGTCTTCACCTCCATAAGCATCAAGGTCCATCATGAGAGCTTTAATTGCACGAGATCGAAAAGCTAAACTAGTGAGTTTAGCCTCAGGAATGACTGATGTCAATAGTTTGTGTTTTTCCTTAGGCTCAGAAAAAGTGTAGGCATTACATACTCTGTCAGGCTACGAAGTAACTGGATGTTTGACAAGAAAAAGAAAAGCATCTATCTGCAAAGCATTCTAGATTTCAAATTAAGATGTTGTAGCTCCTTTTAAAAGACTTGTGTGCCAAGAAGAATTTACAAAGTTGATTGAGAAGTTTATTTGTCAGGTCTACATACCTGGCACAAACATTGCAAACATCGATGAACTTGGTTGGTACATCTTCACTTAAAAAGAATACAAGACAGAGTGATAACCTTGCCCCATCAAAAGCAGCTTTGGCATCATACATATTAAAAGCATATTAGAGCGGAAAAGGTCTGATAAACCATACCCAAATTTGCCAGTCACATCACATTTTAGTTGGGAGATGACGAAGCACAATAATTCCAACCCTTTGGACAGTGAATGAGAAAGCCATCTGGTTTAAGTAAAGGAGGAACTGTTGCATCTACACCAAAGATTTCAGATTTAAGGGTAGTCCACCACTTATGTTTCTGGGTTGTACAAGAAAGTTTTCTTTTATGGTTAAATTGTATTCCTTTTCAATTGAAACATAAACTCCTTGAGCAAAAGCTCCACGCTGATTATAGTTATTCGAAATCAAATCTGATCTATTACTCTTCCAAAGATGATAGGCCTCCTACTCCTCCAAATAAGCACGTCTACAATCAACATTGAACCTTGGTTTGTCTTTTACTCGGTACTTTAGCACACGAAAGGGGATACAACTACAATTATGTTGAGTAGATTCTCATTCAAAGGGGCGACAGGATCAACAATACTAATACCATACAATTGTGACCAATTCAAGCCCAAAATATCACTCAAAATCTCATTTCAATCTGTTTGAGATTTCATATAAATCTTACATGAGTATGATATATCAGGGACAGGCTGCTCAGTCTTCACTACTAATGAGATCAAGGCATGATTAGATGTCCCAACTGGAGAAACAACCTTACTTGTTATAACGCCAGGGGAGTCAGTGTATACGAGGTTAAAGCAGTTACCAGACTTGTGAGTAGCACTGTAGCTCTTAAGCCATGGCATCCGATAGAAGAAACAGAATTTAACCACTCCCTATGGTGAGCATTGAAATCACCAACAAAGACAAAAGAGGCCTTACTCTCATCTTGAACCTTAGCCGTAATGGTAAGAAGACAATTGGAGATAGAATCATCCATGTTTGGGTTCCGGTAGATCGAACACAAATAGTTGTTATGCCTGCCGCAAACTTATATTACCTGAATCTCATGACATCCAGATTGATAGCAGGAACTATGAGAAGCAGGGTACTCAGTCCTAATATACACCGACATTCCCCTTGGTCTAGTAATGGCATCCCATTTCAAAACTTTTGGCTTCTTAAAACAAGTTATAAGGAGTTCAGATATGTGCCTCATATTAGAAACCAAAGTTTCTGAGCACAAAAGAATATCATACTGTCTGGACGCAACTGTAAGGTCTTGAATATTTGCATGAAGACCACGAATATTGCAATGAAGTGGACGACATTGACGAAATCTACGAGGTACTGGTCCCGAATTTCACTCAATGTCTCCAAACAGCCTAAGAATTGATGGTAATAAAAAAGATATGTCATACTTAAAAAATAATTTAACAAGAACGATAACAAAAACAATATGTACAAAAATATAAATAAAGTGATTGATCAAACCCACAAACTATAGAAGAAAAGTCGGAAAAAATTGTCAACAGAGAAGAGCCAATACACTATGCAAGGCTAAATATCCTCCAGGATAGCCCCTTCAACAGAAGGGAGGACAGTAAGGATGTTTTTGAAAAGAAAAGAAAAAAAACAGATAAGTAAAAGACCAATTCTTGATAAACCACTAGGCATCCATGCCCCTTTTACTAAGCCTGCCCAATACACTTTTAAAAGTGACGCACCTTTTCTAGGCAATCTAGAATGCGTTTCAGGGCTGGTAAAGCCCGAAAAACCACTGACTGAATCCTCATCCCCAGGTAGATTAAGAGGAAAAAAATAAGATTGAATAGTGTACTTGAGTGTACCCTCACGCAAGAGAACTCTAACCCAAGAGTGGGGAAGACCATGGTACTGAGGCTATTGCACTACCCAAGACTAGAGAACAATAGTTTGATTTTGGAGTGTCCTCCTGGAAGAGCTGCCTACCATTGCTAAAAAGAGTCTTCTACCCTTACCAAGGGGAAAGTAGCCACTGAAAAATTACAATTACAATAATTAGCCCCTTGAGTGAAGAAGAATTGTTTGGTAATCTCAGTGTTGTCAGGTGTATGAGGGAAGACGAGAATTGGTTAAGAATGGGCCAGACTATTCGTTGTATGTGTAAGCAAAGACAAAATGGGCCGTAACTAGAGAGAGGGGTTCAATGTATCACTGTCTGGCCACTCAAAGGATCCAATAACTCTCTAGTGGTAGTATTTCAATGGGTGGCTGGTGGCCTGGCCAACATGCTACCAGTTCTAAATCATTAAGGGGACCTCACAATGCTTTGGTACATCAAGAGAACCTACCACTATTTTGACACATTAAGTACCCTTAGCAATGCTTTGACATCGAAAGACATAACACTGCATAAGCACATTACGAGGATCTAGCACACTTTTGACATATTGAAAGCTCAGTCGGTAGTGTCCCTGCAGGCATGGTTTCCAGCCGTACAGGTGGGAGTTCGAATCTCCACCCGGCCAGAAGCTGTTACCATAAAATGAATTCCAAGTGGAAGTATATTCCCAAGATAGAATTCGGTATTAAATGCCATTCGTGGGTGATATTTACATTGATTGAAATCACGTGTGCTTGTGATATATATTCATTTAAGATAACCACGTGTTGCAAACTTACGATTCAGCTATCATGGTGGAGATGGGTTTATTTCAAGTGTATGAACAGATTCCTGAATTCGACAGGATATGTACTGGGATTTGTCATAAACTTTTATCTCTCTTGATAGATCATTCGGTAGTGTCCTTGCAGGCATGGTTTCCAGCCATACAGGTGGGGGTTCGAATCTCCACCCAGCCAGAAGCTGTTACCATAAAATGAATTCCAGGTGGGAGTATATTCCCAAGATAGAATTCGGTATTAAATGCCATTCGTGGGTGATATTTACATTAATTGAAATCACGTGTGCTTGTGATATATATTCGTTTAAGATAACCACGTGTTGCAAACTTACGATTCAGCTATCATGGTGGAGATGGGTTTATTTCAAGAGTATGAACAGATTCCTGAATTCGACAGAAATATGTACTGGGACTTGTCATAAACTTTTATCTCTCTTGATAGCTCAGTCGGTAGTGTCCCTGCAGGTATGGTTTCCAGCCGTACAGGTGGGGGTTCGAATCTCCACCCGGCCAGAAGCTGTTACCATAAAATGAATTCCAAGTGGAAGTATATTCCCAAGATAGAATTCAGTATTAAATGACATTCGTGGGTGATATTTACATTGATTGA
>NC_090739.1:117231953-117279320 GCF_036898095.1 Palaemon carinicauda | reverse complement strand
ATCTGACGAGAGCACTACCTTAGGAAGCATAGCCAGAGCTAGTTACTCGAAGATGAAGTGATGATCAGGTGTTGCCAAGAGCGTACTTCTGAGGGACGGCAGTGACAGCAGATTCCCCAGGCATGAACAGAACAGCTCTGCTTCGTCGGCACTCTTAGTCGAACGAAGAAAACTGCATAGCTAACCGAGGAAAAACGAAATAAATTATGCAACAGAAAATTCCCTAGGGAGGAACACCTAGTCTGCGATGGGAAGAGGGACCACCAAGGGAACAAACATAAAATAATTATTGTGCCCTTCCTTCCCCAGTCGACATCAACGGGAGAACGGGGGCGGAGAGTAACTGTAATAAAACAATAATTACAATTATTTAAATCAGCTAAAAATATTCACTAAGGGGAAGAACCACTAATCCTCTGAAGGGAAGTGTTCCCCATGGAGAAGAAGCTAAGATTACAAACAATTATAACTTCACTTAAATAACTGAGAAAAACAATCAGAAGCGCAACCTAACCCGCGAACGGGAAAGGTGCTCCCCCGTTAGTACAATGTCGGAGGCCCATGAAAGGTGAACAGTCTTGAGAAGAGAAAGACCGTAGTCAGTCTCTGAGAGGCCACACTCCCTTCCCTCAGTAATCCATGTTTCCCGTAGGAAGAGGGAAAGGCGAAGACAACAGTTGAACGAGGAGGGTCCAAACGATGACGATTCCCGTTGCAGCGGCCAAGTCAATGGTAGGTTATAAGCCGATGGGAAGACCGATGGACAAGGGGGGGGGGGAGAGGTCGGAAGGGAAGCTTCCCTGGCCTTGCGCAAATGTCTTGAGAACCTTTCGTATATGTATCACATGCACAGTACAAACACTTTAAAGGAAACTTACATTTCTACACATATATTTACATAAACATTAAAAATGTTTTATTATATATATATACCTATAAGTAAAAGTAAGTTAAAAGACAAAAATTAATGGCAGTCCAGAATAGGCGAGGAGGAAAAGCGGAAACAACCGCTCTCCATCCGAGCCAAAAGTAAAGTGAGCTAAATCACCGGTGTGCAAGTGGGAGTGGTAGCAAGCTAACCCACCCCCCCTACTCCCCACTAACTAGCGGTGTAGGTAGTTAACCCTCGTTAAATTTTAATGGCTCATCATTTCAGCTTCGCCAAGAGTAATACCCCAAATAAACTGCGTGGTTTGTATTCCAGTTATGGAACAAATGATTATTCAACACTTGAGATTAGTGAATGGGTACAAAACCTGACATACTCACCTAACCTAACATGACAAAATCGTAGATAAAATGTATTTTTCCTAACTATACAAACCTTAGCTATTTAATAGGGGTTATTACTTTCGGCGTAGCTGAAATGATGAGCCATTAGAATTTTAACGAGGGTTTACTACCCCACCGCTAGTTAAGCGGGGGGTAGGGAGGGTAGCTTGCTATCCCCCCCCCCCCTCCCACACACACACTTGTGCTTGAGCTCACTTTCCTTGGAGGTATGACTTCAAGGGGGATAGGGCTGGCAGGCAAGTTTGATTAAATAGCTAAGGTTTGTATAGTTAGGAAAAATACAAATTATCTACGAATTTGTCATTTGTTTCGTAACTGGAATACAAACCACGCTATTTATTAGGGGTGACTCACCCATTAGGAAGGGTGGAGGTCACTGCCAATCTGGCTTTTGGCTTTGCCCGGGGACTCCTTTTCCAAGTATGTTAGTACTCAAAAATAAGGAGTCCCTACCCTCGCTAGAACCTTGCTATGCAAGGACTGCGGCCTATGCAAGCTGTGTGTGAAGGTATAATAAAGTGTGACTCATCCTAGGAAGTTGACCTGTAGTCCTTTAGATGGTAACTTTAGGCTAGGACTCTCCCAATACCACCTCGTCAGGGTTTGGGGAAGTGACAGTATTAGCTTAATATTAGGAACACAAGGAAACATGGTCTATCTGCAGTGGTTTGAGGTCCCCTGTGCAGAGAACCCAGGATGCTGCTTTCCCCAAGAGAGGGGAAGATGAAGAAAAGAATAAGGGCCAGACAAACCTTTTCATTCATGCAGACTAAGACCGGGTAACAATGCCCTCAACCTTCTGCTACTTGTCCACTAAGGAGCCTGAGGTTTTAAACCAGCTGTTGTGCAGCCACCACAGGGCCGATAAAGAATGTATCGAGCCTCCTGTGGGTCACGTCTTGCAGGTAGTGGGCTGTGAAGGTCATCTGACGCTTCCACACCCCAGCCTGAAGAACCTGCGTCACTGAGAAATTCTTCTTGAAGGCCCGGGGCGTAGCTCATGTGGTCTAGGGCGACGTGGCAGAGGAGGGTCTGGATTCAGGGACAGATGGATCACCCTACGAATCCATGCCGAGATGGTGTTCTTGGTGACCCTCCTCTTAGTCCTCCCAGTGCTAACAAACAATGCTTGCACCTGAGGACGGACTGCAGCCGTTCTTTTGAGATATAGCCTCAGACTCCTTACTAGGCACAGTAGGAGATGCTCTGGGTCATCTGTTACAGAACGAAGACTCGAAATCTGGATGAAGTCGAACCGAGGGTGCGCCACCCCCAGATTCTGAGTCTTAGCAATAAACTCAGGGACGAATTTGAACGTTACCTCCCCCCAATCCCCTTGAATGGGCGATGTCATAAGAGAGACCATGAAGTTCACAGACTCGCTTGGCCGATGCCAAAGCTAGTAGGAACACCGTCTTCCAAGTTAGGTGGCGATCTGAAGCCTGGCGTAATGGTTCATAGGGAGGTCTCTTAAGAGACCTGAGAACTCGAACCTCGTTCCATGAAGGAGGTCTCAATTCAGACTGAGGGCAGGTAAGTTCATAACTTCGTATAAGTAGGGAAAGTTCCAGAGAGGAAGAAATATCCATTCCTTTGAGCCTGAAGGCTAGACTTAAGGCTGAGAGATAGCCTTTCACCGCCGAGACTGAAAGGCGCATTTTCTTCCCCCAAATACACAAGGAACTCCGCTATTGTTGGAATAGTGGCATCAAGTGGAGAGATACCCCTTCCATGACACCAACCACAGAAGACTTTCCACTTTGCCTGGTAGACAGATGCGGATGATTTTCGCAGATGTCCAGACATCCTAATCGCAACTTGTTGCGAAAATCCTCTCTCAGCAAGGAGATGCTGGATAGTCTCCAGGCGTGAAGTCGTAGCGAAGCTACGGCTTTGTGGAAGATGTTGGCATGTGGTTGTCTGAGTAGATCATGTCGCAGAGAGAGTTCTCTCGGAAGTTCCGTTAGGAGTTGCAGAAGGTCCGAAAACCATTCCGCGTGATGCCATAGCGGAGCTATGAGGGTCATTGAAAGATTGACCGATATTCTGTTCTTGTTGAGCACCCTCATCATCAGACAGAATGGGGGAAAGGCGTACACGTTGATGTTGTTCCACCGTTGTTGGAAGGCATCTTGCCAGAGCGCCTTGGGATCCGGCAGTGGGGAGCAGTATAGCGGAAGCTTGAAATTCAATGCTGTCGTTAACAGATCCACAGTCGGGGAACCCCACAAAGTCAGGACTTTGTTGGCTACTAGACGATCCAAAAACCACTCGGTACTCACTATCTGAGACGCTCTGCTCAGATTGACGGCGAGCACATTCCTCTTGCCCGGAATGAAACGTGCCAATAGTGGAATCGAGTGGACTTCGGTCCGTCTCAGTATCTCTAATGCAAGATGGGATAGCTGCTTCGAAAAGGTACCTCCTTGCTTGTTGATGTAAGCCACTACCGTGGTGCTGTCGCTCATCACCACCACAGAGTGACCCGCCAGGTATTGTTGGAACTGTTGAAGGGCCAAGAAAACGGCCTTCATCTCTAGAAGATTTATATGGAGGCACTTTTTTTATTCTGATAACATGCCTGAGGTCCTGTAGTGCAGAACGTGGCCCTACCCCCCTTTCTTTGAGGCGTCCGAAAACAGCATCAAATCCTGGGGAGGACGAGAAGATCCACTCCTCTTCATAGGTTCTCGTCTGTCACCCACCACTGGAGGTCCGTCCGTTCCGCAGGTCCCATAGGGATCATGACTTCCGGGGAATCGTAACCTTGATTCCACCGGGACTTGAGTCGCCACTGGAGGGATCTCATCCTGAGGCGACCGTTGGGAACTAGACATGCCAAAGATGAGAGGTGACCGAGGAGACGTAACCACGATTGGGCTGGAAGTTCTTCTTGTCTGAGAAAAGGGCTTGCGACCTTCCTCAGCCTTGATATCCTGTCGTCTGATGGGAAGGCTTTGTGGAGATCGGTGTCTATAATCATGCCTAGGTATACCATTCTTTGAGTGGGAAGCAGAAAGGACTTCTCGAGACTTACCATGATCCCCAGATCCTGGCAAAGTCCCAGAAGTTTGTCTGGTGTTGAAGAAGGGATGACTCCGAGTCTGCTAGGATCAGCCAGTCGTCCAGATAACGGAGGAGACTGATGCCGATCCTGTGTGCCCACGACGATATTAGGGTGAACACTGGTGAAAACCTGTGGTGCTGTGGAGAGACCGAAACACAGCACCTTGAACTGGTACACCTTGTTGTCTAAGCTGAATCTTAAGTACTTCCTTGAAGACGGATGGACTGTGATCTGGAAGTACGCGTCCTTCAGATCCAGTGTACACATAAAGTCTTGCGGTCTCACTGCAAGTCTGACCATTTCTGCGGTCTCCATGCTGAACTGAGTTTGCTTGACAAACTTGTTCAGAGCCGAGAGGTCGATGACTGGTCTCCAGCCTCTAGACGCTTTCTTTACAAGAAAGAGTCGACTGAAGAAGCCTGGGGACCCGTCGAGGATCTCTTGGAGAGCGCCCTTCTTCAACATGGTCTGGACTTCTGCCCAAAGGGCCTGCCCTCTTGCTGATCCCATGGCAAGGGAGCTCAATGACACTGGATTCGTCGTCAGGGAAGGTAGAGGTGTTGTGAACGGGATGCGATATCCCCGACTGATTACGGAAATCGTCCAGGAATCGGCCCCGAGTTGCTGCCACCTGTCTGCGCAACTTTGTAGGCATCCCACACTGGTGGACATGCAGGGGTACTGCCAATCCTAGCGTTTGCGACCTCGGTTGCTCCCTCTAGGATTCTTCCCTCCCCTGGAGGACTTCTTGCCTTTCGTGTCCTTGACAGGAAAGGGCTTAGACACCAATGTCTTCGCTGCCGTTGTCGGTTTCGTGGTCTTGGTAGGACGGGGCTGCTGGGGGTGCTGGAGGCTTATAGGGCTTGGATGTCAAAGCCCTATGTAGGAGGGAGTCTTGGTGGGACTTCCTCCACCTCTCAGCAGCATGCTCCCCGTCTTTAGGCTCAAACAGGTTCTTTTCCATAACGGAAGAATCTCCGAGCCTGCTTATCTCAGTGCTAGGGACCTTCTGATGGAACCTCTCAGCCACGCCACCGCATCCTGACGTTTCAGGATGGTGTTCGCCCACAAGTTCGAGACTTGGTGGGCCAGAAACTTGAATGTGCAAGTGACTGAGAGTAGAAAGGTCTCCATAGCTTTCCTGGTACGTTCTTTGGATAAGTCCTCCGAACGTATCAGGATACCTAAGGTCTCTAACCAGATATCCAGCCACGAAGTGGCCTGCATAGCACACTTCGCAAACATCTCCTGATTAAGGATCTCAGTCGCCGAGAATGAGACCTGCCGGTTGGAGAGTCTCTCAAGAGGGACTCCCCGGGTAAGCTCTTCCAAAGAATGGTGAAGGGGAAGAGCTAAACAAGGCTCCTCTAAGATCTCGAAGTACCTCCTCTGCTGTACCCGAGGAGGTGGGAGAAGCTTGTTACCGGTACTGGATCGGCTGGAGGAGGCTAGCTCAGAGAGCTGGACCGCAATCTTGTCCCTGGTACTCTTAACCCCCTGAGACCAGGGCAAAGCCGCACTGGCCTTAGAGGGTTTTTGAGTCCCAAATACTCGGTTCAAGACCGTGTCTTTGCCCTCTCGAGGGGGGAATCTCTGGGTCAGCAAACCCATTGAGAGTCCCCATAAGGGTCAGAACCTGCCAAAATGCATGTTCTGACTTCTGCACGTCTCCTCCGGATGGACTAGCAGCGAAGTCTTCTGTCCCCAAAGGCTCTTCTTGGGGAGACTCGCGGACGTTCTCCGAGTGACTGGCTGGCTCCGTTCTAAGTCTTGACGAGGATTTCGGTACTGTTTTGGAGTCCTTCGACTCCCTCCTGGGAGGGATTCAAGACTCCAACAACGACGGGGGTAAGCTCTTCTCCGCCCCTACCCGAGAAGACTTTTCAGCTTCAGCGCGAGGTGGGGTTTCCCTCATTGGTGCGATGGGGGAACGTCTCACCTCTCGTGACTCCCCTGAGGACGGGTAATCCTCATCCGAAAGGGAGGGAGAAAAAGTCTGGGGGGGGAGGGGGCCTGCCTCGAAGGCTTACGAGGAGACAGCTTAGTCCTCGGAGAAGTCACCGCGTCCGAAACTCCTCTTTTTCTCTTCAGGGGAGTAGACGCAGCCAAGGACTTGTGGCCCAATTCAGAGAGAACAGGCTTGAAAGCCTGCGTAACCGCTCTGGTTAGTGCCCCAAACCGAGGCTGTTGGCTGACGGCTGCGCTGTCAGACACTCCCTCTGGAGGGACAGGGATCGACCAATCCCTGGGAGGAGTTTCCATAGGGAGGTTCGCCTGTAAAGAAAAAGAAGAAGAAATGTCCCTGACCTTTCAGGAACCTTTCCCCGTACCGGCGAGCGCACTGCTCTGCGCTTGCGGGGGGGGGGGGGGGGGGGGATGCAGCGATGGCGACCTAGCCGTGCGTTGTCCTGCAGCCTCACGCGATCGGGAATATCCAGGGTCACGCGCGGGAGACTGCTGGCACGCGCGGGCAAGCAATGGAGCGTAGAAGCGTGCGCAGGAGACATCGGAGGGTACGCAGGAGGCTGATTGTGCGCTCGCGCAGGAGGCTGATTGTGCGCTCACGCATGCGAGGGTGAATGTTCGCGGGCGCAGGATCAGGATGAAGGGCCCGTGGGCGTGCAGGCGAGAGATCGTGCGGCCCAGAAGATGTCGTCTGGCGCGCGCGCGTAGGAGAGATGTCCCTTGCGTGCGGGCGCGCAGCCGGAACCTGCGTTCGTTGGCGCGCCTCTTGTGGGCGCACGTCAGGCTGGCGGTGAGTAGCTGCTGTAGGAGGTGGGCATGGGCGCATGTAGGTGAACGTGCGCGATCGCGCGCTGGCGAAGGATGGCTCGCAGGAAAAAGCAGGTGGCGGGTTGGCGCGTGGGCGAGCGATGACGAGTAGGAGAAGTCTTAGACTTCCCTACCTCACCCAGATCCGAATATCGTGGGCGAGCAGAAGATCGTTGGCGCGTCGGCGAGCGCTGGCGCACAGGCGAGCACTGGCGCACAGGAGAGCGCTGGCGCGTTGGTGAGCGCTGACGCGTAGGAGAGCGCTGGCGCGCATGGGGCGCAGTAGGTTGAAGGCACGCACTGGCACATTATCTCAGGAACAGCAGCAGCAGGTGAGCACTGGCGCACTATCTCAGGAACCTCGATGAGGTCAGGAGATTGTTGGCGCGCATGCTTAGCATGGCGCGTAAGGGACGTGTGCGCTAGATGGCACGTACGCCCTTGTTGCCCTGAAGGGACCGGTGCCCGACTTTTAAAGACAGGTTTAGTCGGCGCATAAAGCGCATCAGCTGCCAGGAACGGCGACGGCAGGTCAGCAGGTCTGTCGGGTGGAAGGTCGACGTGTCCTTTGTAAGGACAACCTTCCACCGAAGGGGATCACGAACGATCCACAGAGAGGTCCAGGGTCGTAGCAGGAACAGTCAGTGATCGATGACGAGGCTCCTCTGCGGAGGACTGCAACGACGATGATGAACCGAAGAGGCGCCTCCTCACCGACTTGTAAGGTGAAGGAAGGCCTCTCCGGAGAAGAGGAAGGCGAGCTTTGCGCATATACGCCCTCTGGGGGCCGTTGGATCAGCAAGCTAACCTTCAGCAGTCCTCCAAAGAGGAGTCTCTGTGAGTGAACTCACCCGAGGGGAAGAATCACCGGCAGGAGAGACTGTTGGACTTAGTTTCTCCCTCGTAGGTTGAGCAGGAACGGGAGAAACTAAGCCTTCAGCTACTGCGGGGTGAGAAGATGCAGAGGTATTAGGAGATACCGCATTGGATACCTCTAACACCACAACGTCGACAATAGACAGAGGATCAACCTCTGCCAAAGTCGGTGATTGCTTGACAGCGGCACCCAATCGGTTGATGTCAATCAAAGCTTCCTTGGAGGGCAAACCCTCGAGCCCCAAGGAAGACCAAAGCTGGAATAAATTGGTTACATTTAAATCAGCATTTAAATCCTCCCCCGGGGGAAGAGGTGGATCTGCCTCACTAGGGGAGGCAACACCATCTCTCGAACCCCGAGATCGGGAAACAGAACCACAGAAAGAAACCGATCGAGTGGGAGCTTCGGAGAAGGTTTGGGCTACGGAAGAAGAGTCCTTGGGATTTTCTCCTTTCAAAAAAATCTTCGAAGGAGAAATATCCCGCCTAGACTTCTTCTTACATCGCCGAGAAAACCTCTCCCACTGGGAGGCAGACCACTCCCTACACTCACCACACTTATTACCACTATCACACTGTTGGCCCCTACAGTAGGGACAAAGGGTGTGATGGTCCGTCTCGACCACCGACATAAATGTATCACAAGGGCGGTCAGGTAATCCAGGACATTTGCGCATGTTCGCAGAGGCCAACTTCACACTCAAACCTGTAGGAGAGAAAGCAAAAGGACATTAATGGCTGTCAGAGAGGCGAGGGTGAGAGCGGACACGTCCGACTACCACCCGAGCCGAGAGCAAAGTGAGCTCAAGCACAGGTGTGGGGGGGGGGGGGTTAGCAAGCTACCCTCCCTACCCCCCGCTAACTAGCGATGGGGTAGTAAACCCTCGTTAAAATTCTAATGGCTCGTCATTTCAGCTATGCCGAAAGTAATAACCCCTATTAAATAGCGTGGTTTGTATGTCAGTTACGGAACAACTAGTAGTTCCCAGGTCACAACTCCTAGGCGGGGGCAAGCCCTGGACCCCCATCCCAGATCACAAACCTTCCAAGGTCACAACCCCCGGACGCCCTTCCCAGGTCGCAAACCTTCCCAGGTCACAATCACTAGCCGGGGGCAAGCCCGCCGACCCCCTTCCCAGGTCACAAACTAAAACGAAATCACAATTCACAAATAAATCCTTACCTCGAGTTTGGGAGGTCGAAGGCTGAGGGTATTCCGTTGACAAAGGAAGAACTGTCACTGACCCTGTTGTAGACGTAAACATAGATGGGTGGGGTTACAGTTTAGCGACTTGATGCAGGAAATAATGTAGGCGCTCAGACCTCTTGAGCTGAAAAAATAAGCACACTTTAGTTTGCTAATTACTGAAAAACGAAACTGGACATAAAAATATGATATTTTAATTATAAAATAAATATTTGAATATACTTACCCGGTGAATATATAATAGCTGAGCCTCCGGCGGCTCGACAGAAAAACACACAAAAACTCGCGAGCGATCGCTATGAAGGTTGCAGGTGTGCCCACTAGCGCCAACTATCGGCCAGATACCGCATATACATGTAAACAGACCCTATTTTTCTCATCCCGCTGGGTCTCTATCGGGGAGGAAGGGGGGCCTTTAATTTATATATTCACCGGGTAAGTATATTCAAAAATTTACTTTATAATTAAAATGATATTTTAATTATAAAATAAATTTTTGAATATACTTACCCGGTGAATATATAATAGCTGAGCCTCCGGCGGCTCGACAGAAAAACACACAAAAACTCGCGAGCGATCGCTATGAAGGTTGCGGGTGTGCCCACTAGCGCCAACTATCGGCCAGATACCGCATATACATGTAAACAGACCCAATTTTTCTCATCCCGCTGGGTCTCTATCGGGGAGGAAGGGTGGGGCCTTTAATTTATATATTCACCGGGTAAGTATATTCAAAAATGATATTTTAATTATAAAATAAATTTTTGAATATACTTACCCGGTGAATATATAATAGCTGCAACTCTGCGGCTCGACAGAAAACACACTCAAAAAACTCGCGAGCGATCGCTATGAAGGTTGCGGGTGTGCCCACCAGCGCCAACTGTCGGCCAGATACTACTCTTGTATGTAAACAAAACCTTCAATTCTTCTCCTCCCACTACGTCTCTATTGGGGTGGAAGGGAGGGTCATTTAATTTATATATTCACCGGGTAAGTATATTCAAAAATTTATTTTATAATTAAAATATCATTTTTAAATATTTAACTTAGCCGGTGAATATATAATAGCTGATTCACACCCAAGGAGGTGGGTAGAGACCAGAGTTAATTATGTTTACAGCGTATAAGCTAAGAGTTTTTTCATTTTGACAGTTATCAATATAACAAAACCAAAATAGATAGGTACCTGGTAAGGAAGTTGACTTAGAAGATTACTCTGCCTTGTAAGTCTGTCTTCCTCACGGAGCCCAGCGATCCTCTTAGGATGCTGACAGACTCCCAGGAGCTGAAGTATCAAGGGCTGCAACCCATACAACAGGACCTCATCAAACCCCTAATCTGGGCGCTCTCAAGAAATGACTTTGACCACCCGCCAAATCAACCAGGATGCGAAAGGCTTCTTAGCCTTCCGAACAACCCATAAAACAATATTAAAAACATTTCAAGAGACAGATTAAAAGGATATGGAATTAGGGAAGTGTAGTGGTTGAACCCTCACCCACTACTACACTCGCTGCTACGAATGGACCCAGTGTGTAGCAGTCCTCGTAAAGAGTCTGGACATCTTTCAAGTAAAATGACGCGAACATTGACTTGCTTCTCCAAAAGGTCGCGTCCATGATACTTTGCAGAGATCTATTTTGCTTGAAGGCCACGGAAGTTGCTATAGCTCTAATCTCGTGCGTCTTAACCTTAAGCAAAGATCGGTCTTCCTCACTCAAGTGGGAATGAGCTTCTCGTATTAAAAATCTGATAAAATATGACAAAGCATTCTTTGACATAGGTAAGGATGGTTTCTTAACAGAACACCATAACGCTTCAGATTTACCTCGTAAAGGCTTAGTACGAGCTAAATAGAAATTAAGAGCTCTAACGGGGCATAATACTCTCTCTAGTTCGTTGCCTACGATCTCTGATAAGCTAGGAATATCAAAAGATTTAGGCCAAGGACGAGAAGGCAGTTCATTCTTGGCCAGGAAACCAAGTTGAAGAGAACAAGTGGCTTTTTCTGTCGAAAAACCGATGTTCTTGTTGAAGGCATGAAGCTCACTGACTCTTTTAGCCGAGGCCAAGCACACCAGGAAAAGAGTCTTAAGAGTGAGATCCTTCAGGGAGGCTGAATGTAAAGGCTCAAACCTGTCTGACATGAGGAATCTTAGGACCACGTCTAAGTTCCATCCAGGTGTAGCCAAACGACGTTCCTTAGAGGTCTCAAAAGACTTAAGGAGATCTTGTAGATCTTTATTGTTGGAAAGATCTAAGCCTCTATGCCGGAAGACTGAAGCCAACATGCTCCTGTAGCCCTTGATCGTGGGAGCTGAAAGGGAGCGAACTCTTCTCAGGTATAAGAGAAAATCAGCGATTTGGGCTACAGAGGTACTGGACGAGGATACAGATACTGACTTGCACCAGTCTCGGAAGATTTCCCACTTCGATTGGTAAACTCTAATGGTAGAAGCTCTCCTCGCTCTTGCAATCGCACTGGCTGCCTCCTTCGAAAAGCCTCTAGCTCTAGAGAGTCTTTCGATAGTCTGAAGGCAGTCAGACGAAGAGCGTGGAGGCTTTGGTGTACCTTCTTTACGTGGGGCTGACGTAATAGGTCTACTCTTAGAGGAAGACTTCTTGGAAAGTCTACCAGCCATCGAAGTACCTTGGTGAACCATTCTCTCGCGGGCCAGAGGGGAGCAACTAACGTCAACCTTGTCCCTTCGTGAGAGGCGAATTTCTGCAGTACCTTGTTGACAATCTTGAATGGTGGGAATGCGTATAGGTCTAGGTGAGACCAATCTAGGAGAAAGGCATCTATATGTATTGCTGCTGGGTCTGGGACTGGAGAGCAATAGATTGGAAGCCTCTTGGTCATCGAGGTTGCAAAGAGGTCTATGGTGGGTTGACCCCAAGTCGCCCAAAGCCTCTTGCACACATCCTTGTGGAGGGCCCATTCGGTAGGAATTACCTGACCTCTCCGACTGAGGCAATCTGCTAGAACGTTGGAGTCGCCCTGGATAAACCTCGTTACCAGGGAGATGCCTCGATCTCTTGACCAGATGAGCAGGTCCCTTGCGATCTCGTACAGTGTCAGGGAGTGGGTGCCTCCTTGTTTGGAAATGTACGCCAAGGCTGTGGTGTTGTCCGAGTTGATCTCCACCACTTTGTCTCGAAGGAGACTCTCGAAGCTCATCAAGGCCAGGTGAACTGCCAAAAGCTCCTTGCTGTTGATGTGCATGCTCCTCTGACTTGCAGTCCACAGACCTGAGCATTCCCGACCGTCCAGTGTCGCACCCCAACCCAAATCCGATGCGTCTGAGAATAGAACGTGGTTTGGTTTCTGAACTGCTAGGGGAAGACCCTCTCGTAGACTGATATTGTCTTTCCACCAATTCAGGCAAGTCTTTACTGTTTCGGAAATCGGGATCGAGACCGCCTCTAGCGTCTTGTCCTTTTTCCAGTGAAAAGCTAGCTGGAATTGTAGAGGTCGGAGGTGTAGCCTTCCTAGCGAGACAAACTGCTCCAGGGATGATAGAGTTCCTACTAGACTCATCCAATTCCTGACTGAGCAACGTTCTCTCTTCAACATCCTTTGGATTACGAGCAGGGCTTGATCTATTCTGGAGGCAGATGGAAAAGCCCGAAAAACTGGACTGCGAATCTCCATCCCTAAATACAGTATAGTTTGGGATGGGAACAGCTGGGACTTTTCCAAGTTGACCAGAAGTCCCAATTCCTTGGTCAGATCCAATGTCCAATTGAGATCCTTCAGACAGCGATGACTGGACGAGGCTCTGAGAAGCCAGTCGTCCAAATAAAGGGAGGCTCGGATACCCGATAAATGGAGGAATTTTGCCACATTCCTCATAAGCCTCCTAAACACGAGAGGAGCAGGACTTACGCCAAAGCACAGGGCCCGAAACTGGTACACCCCATTGTCGAACACAAATCTCAGAAAAGGTTGGGAATCTGAGTGAATGGGGATGTGGAAGTAAGCGTCTCTTAGGTCAAGAGAGACCATTCAGTCTCCCTTTCTGACCGCTGCTAAGACTGACTTCGTGGTCTCCATGGTGAACTTTGTCTTTGTGACAAAGACGTTCAGAGCACTGACGTCTAGCACCGGTCTCCAACCTCCTGTCTTCTTCGGTACTAGGAAGAGACGGTTGTAAAACCCCGGTGATTGAAGGTCCGAGACTTTGACCACCGCTCCCTTCTCTAGCAAAAGAGACACTTCTAGTTTCAGGGCTTGTCTCTTTGCTTCCTCTCGGTACCTGGGAGAGAGATCGATGGGGGAAGTCGCTAGAGGAGGTTTGCGTACAAATGGGATTTTGTACCCCTCTCTGAGCAACCTCACAGACTGTTGATCTGCGCCTCTCTTCTCCCAGGCTCGGCAGAAGTTCTTGAGTCTGGCACCTACTGCTGTCTGAAGCTGAGGGCAGTCAGACTCTGCCACGCGAGGACTTGGCTCCTTTCCTCTTTCCTCTCTTTCCTTCGGCACGAGTACTTCCCCTGCTGGGGGCTCTGCCACGAAAGGGCGGAATAAACCTGGACGCTGGAGTGTCTATCCTAGGTCTAGCAGAAAAGGCAGACGAAGGGGTCCCTTTGCGAGCCGAGGACGCAACCAAGTCATGGGTGTCCTTCTGCACTAGAGACAACGCTATGTCCTTAACCAAAAGTTCAGGAAACAAGAACTTAGACAAAGGGGCAAAGAGTAGCTCAGATCGTTGACAGGGCGTCACTCCTGCTGACAGAAAAGAGCACAGAGACTCTCGTTTCTTTAGGACTCCTGAAGTAAACGAGGAGGAGAGCTCATTGGATCCATCGCGGATGGCCTTATCCATGCAGGACATAATGAGTAAAGAGACATCTCTATCGGCCGATGAGATTTTCCTACTCAAGGCTCCCAAACACCAGTCAAGGAAGTTGAAAACTTCAAACGCCCTAAAAAAGCCTTTAAGTAGATGGTCAAGGTCTGAGGATGACCAACTAATCCTCAAGCGTCTCATGGCTAGGCGGCGGGGAGAGTCTACAAGACTTGAGAAGTCGCCCTGGGCAGAGGCAGGAACTCCCAAGCCGAGAACTTCTCCCGTGGCATACCAGACGCTCAATCTAGACGAGAGTTTAGATGGGGGGAAGGCAAAGGCCGTCTTCCCTAAACTCCTCTTGGTTTCCAACCAATCGCCTAACAGCCGTAAAGCTCTCTTGGATGAGCGAGAGAGAACGAGTTTTGTAAAGGCTGGCATGTCAGCAGGTACGCCTAAAACAAACTCAGACGGCGGCGAACGAGGAGCCACAGAGACAAAGTGTTCAGGAAACAACTCTTTAAAAATGAGCATGACTTTTTTAAAGTCCATAGATGGCGGAAATGCTCTAGGCTCATCAATATCTGAAGGATGATCCTCAGGCTGAGGGTCAGCAACGTCCTCATCCGAAAGTTCCTCATCTGACAACTGATGAGAAACAAGCAAAGGGGTTGGCAATGCTTGACACGCAGCGTCCGCCCGCACTGGTGCATAAGTGGCGGAGCAGGACGTAGCGTCCTGAAACTGCTTGACAGTCTGGGAACTGTCAACAACAACAGGTGCGTGAGGATGCACAGCGTCCACCCGAGACTGCTTAGACCGCCTAGGTTGTGCAGTCAAAACAACTCTAGGTTGCGGAGGTTGACGCACCGCGTCAAAACAAGTCAACTCTGATGGTTGGCGAACATCCTGAACATCACCAGGCGCATCAGCGAGTTGCCTAATGTCCACATGCGGCTGAAAATCCACACGAGACCGCATCGAGTGTGGTACTAACCCAACCATTTGACGTGAGATGGCTACACCAACGTCAACTGGACGCACAACAGAACGCTTGGGTGGCTGAAGGCCAGGATCTCTATGAGATAAACGGCTAGGCTCAACGGAAACCTTATCTGCATTATAGTCTTCCATAAGGGACGCAAGCTTAGACTGCATGTCCTGCAGTATAACCCATTTAGGGTCTACGGTAACAGACGGGGTTAGCGTCTGAGACGGCACAACTTTGCCTTGCTTAGGCGGCGAGCAGTCATCCGATGACAGCAACGGGTCCGAACTGTCCCAATGACTACATCCAGGACGTTGGACCTGTCCTGAAGGGACCGACTTGCGTTTAAGAGGCCTAGAAACCTTGCTCCATGGTTTCTTGCGTGAAAAGCCTTCGGAAGACGAGGTAAAAATGGGCTCTCTCGTCTTATGGTAGGGGCGATCTTGACGAGATACGCCTGATACCATAGAGGGAACGTCTGTTCGCTGATCAAGGCCTCTCGAACCCATAAGTCGTACGACATTGCTTCTCCCCTGGGCTTGGGAGCTTGCAAGAGGTCCCGGACTAGGTGAACGACAGGCACGAACAGACGAACCCTCGGTCGCAACACTGTTCACAACACTTTGCGCACTAATCACTTTCCCACTTTCCGCCGTGGCACTATGGCTCTTAAGTTCCTTCACGTCAGCCTTGAGTTGATTACGGTCACTTGCTAACGCTTCAACTCTCTCCCCCAAGGCATGAATAGCACGTAACATGTTTTGCATAGACGGTTCCTGAGTGCTAGAAGGGGGGTTAGGAACAACCACTACAGGGGAAGGATTAGGTTCAGGGGCATGTGGAGAGGAAAAATCTACGGACCTAGATGAACTTCTCCTTACCCTATCTCTCTCTAGTCTACGTGTATATTTATCGTATTCGAGCCAATCGAATTCCGAAAGGCCCACGCATTCCTCACACCGATCTCCCAATTGACAGGTTTTACCCCGACAATTGGAACAAACAGTATGTGGGTCGAGAGAAGCCTTTGGAAGACGCCTATTACAGTCCCTAGCATTACACTTTCGAGATCTAGGTACTTGAGAAGGGTCAGCCATTTTGAATTAGTCAAAGAAAATTCCAAAAACAATCCAAGTCATCAACAAATAATCCGATTCAATAAAGAGTTCAAGAGTTTATGTTGAGGAAAAACACCTGCACTGCGAAAGCTCAAACCAAAATAAAGTACTTCACCAAATATGATGGGAAAACTCCAGGTTCTACAGCGAGTATGAATACGTCTTGTCGTCAACGTCGACAGAGAAGAATTGAAGGTTTTGTTTACATACAAGGGTGGTATCTGGCCGACAGTTGGCGCTGGTGGGCACACCCGCAACCTTCATAGCGATCGCTCGCGAGTTTTTTGCGTGTTTTCTGTCGAGCCGCAGAGTTGCAGCTATTATATATTCACCGGCTAAGTTAAATATTTAAAAATTTATTTTATAATTAAAATATCATTTTTAAATATTTAACTTAGCCGGTGAATATATAATAGCTGATTCACACCCATGGTGGTGAGTAGAGACCAGAGTTAATTAAGTTTACAGTGTATATGCTTAGAGTTTTTGACAGTTATATCATAACAAAATCCAAATATATAAAGGTACCTGCTAAGGAAGTTGACTTAGACGATTACTCTGCCTTATTAGTCTGTCTTCCTAACGAAGGCCAGCGATCCTCTTAGGATGCTGAAAGACTCCCAGGAGCTGAAGTATTAAGGGCTGCAACCCATACAACAGGACCTCATCAAACCCCTAATCTGGGCGCTCTCAAGAAATGACATTTGACCACCCGCCAAATCAAAAAAGGCTGCGAAAGGCTTCTTAGCCTTCCGTACAACCCAATTAATAAACATTTCAAGAGCAGATTAAAAGGATATTGGAATTAAGGGAATGTAGTGGTAGAACCCTTACCCACTACTGCATTCGCTGTAACGAATGGACCCAGTGTGTAGCAGTCCTCGTAAAGAGTCTGGACATCTTTTAAGTAAAATGACGCGAATACCGATTTGCTTCTCCAAACGGTCGCGTCCATAATACTTTGCAGAGATTTATTTTGCTTAAAGGTCACGGAAGTTGCTATAGCTCTTATTTCGTGCGTCTTAACCTTAAGCAAGCATCGGTCTTTTTCATTCAAGTGAGAATGAGCCTCTCGTATTAAAAGTCTGATAAAATATGACAAAGCATTCTTTGACATAGGCAATGATGGTTTCTTAACTGAGCACCATAATGCCTCAGATCCACCTCGTAAGGACTTAGTACGAGCTAATTAGAACTTAAGAGCTCTAACTGGACACAGCACTCTTTCAAGTTCGTTGCCTACAATCTCTGACAGGCAAGGTATATCAAAAGACTTAGGCCAAGGACGAGAAGGCAGTTCATTTTTGGCCAGGAAACCAAGTTGAAGTGAACATGTGGCTTTTTCTGTAGAAAAGCCGATGTTCTTACTGAAGGCATGAATTTCACTGACCCTTTTAGCCGAAGCCAAGCACACTAGGAAAAGCGTCTTGAGGGTGAGATCCTTCAGGGAGGCTGAATGTAATGGCTCAAACCTGTCTGTCATGAGGAACCTTAGGACCACGTCTAAGTTCCATCCAGGAGTTGCCAAACGACGTTCCTTAGAGGTCTCGAAAGACTTAAGGAGATCTTGGAGATCTTAATTGTTGGAAAGATCTAAGCCTCTATGACGAAAGACCGAAGCCAACATGCTCCTGTAGCCCTAAATCGTGGGAGCTGAGAGGGAGCGAACATTTCTCAGATGTAAAAGAAAATCTCCGATTGGGCTACAGAGGTACTGGAAGAGGACATAGATGCTGGCTTGCACCAATCTCGAAAGACTTCCCACTTTGACTGGTATACTCTGAAGGTAGAAGCTCTCCTAGCTCTCGCAATCGCACTGGCTGCCTCCTTCGAAAAGCCTCGAGCTCTTGAGAGTCTCTCGATAGTCTGAAGGCAGTCAGACGAAGCGCGGGGAGGCTTTGATGAACTTTCTTTACGTGGGGCTGACGTAAGAGACCTACCCTTAGAGGAAGACTTCTTGGAATGTCTACCAGCCATTGAAGTACCTCGGTGAACCACTCTCTCGCGGGCCAGCGGGTAGCAACCAACGTCAACCCTGTCCCTTCGTGAGAGGCGAACTTCTGCAGTACCTTGTTGACTATCTTGAATGGTGGGAATGCATATAAGTCCAGATGAGACCAATCCAGTAGAAACGCGTCTATGTGGATTGCTTCTGTATCTAGGACTGGAGAGCAATAGATTGGTAACCTTTTGGTCAACGAGGAGGCAAAGAGGTCTATGGTGGGTTGACCCCAAGTAGCCCAAAGACTCTTGCCCACGTCCTTGTGGAGGGTCCATTCCGTGGGTATCACCTGACCCCTCCGACTGAGACAGTCTGCCAAGACGTTCAAGTCCCCCTGGATGAATCTCGTCAACAGGGAGATGCCTCGATTTCTTGACCATATGAGAAGGTCCCTTGCGATCTCGAGCAGCGTGAAGGAGTGTGTGCCTCCTTGCTTGGAGATGTACGCCAAAGCTGTGGTGTTGTCTGAGTTGACCTCTACCACTTAGTTTCGAAGAAAGCTTTCGAATTTCATCAAGGCCAAGTGGACTGCTAATAGCTCCTTGCCGTTGATGTGCATGCTCTTCTGACTTGAGGTCCACAGACCCGAGCATTCCCGACCGTCCAGGGTCGCACCCCAACCCAAATCCGACGCGTCTGAGAACAACACGTAGTTTGGGTTCTTGACTGCTAGGGAAGTCCCTCTCTCAGACTGATATTGCTGTCCCACCATTTCAGGCATGCCTTTACTGGTTCGGAGACTGGGAATGATACCGTCTCTAACGTCTTGTCCTTGTTCCAGTGGGAGGCTAGATGGAACTGGAGGCGCCGAAGGTGTAGTCTCCCTAGCGAGACAAACTGCTCCAGGGATGAGAGAGTCCCTACGAGACTGTTCCAACTCCTGACTGAACAAACGTTCTCTTTTCAGCATTAGTTGGACTTCGAGCAGGGCTTGTTCTATTCGGGTGGCAGACGGAAAAGCCCGAAAAAACTGGACTGCGAATCTCCATCCCCAAATATAGAATAATCTGGGATGGGATCAGTTGGGACTTTTCTAGGTTGACCAAAAGTCCCAACTCCCTGGCTAGACTCAACGTCCAATGTAGATCCTGCAGACAGCGAAGACTGGACGATGCTCTGAGAAGCCAGTCGTCCAAGTACAGGGAGGCTCGGATTCCCGATAGATGGGGGGATTTTGCCACATTCCTCATGAGCCTCGTAAACACGAGAGCAGGAGGACTGAGGCCAAAGCACAGGGCTCGAAACTGGTACCCCACATTCCTGTAAACAAACCTCAGAAACGGTTGGGAATCCGGGTGTATAGGAATGTGGAAGTATGCCTCCTGAAGGTCGAGAGAGACCATCCAGTCGCCTTCCATTAATGCTGTCAAGACAGCCTGGTAGACTTCATCGTGAAGTTTGTCTTGACAATGAACACATTGAGCGCACTTGCCTCTTACGTACTCCTGCAGTAAACATGGCTGCCTGATCATTGGAGCCATCCCTGATACACTTGTTCCTGCAGAGAATGTGGCTGTCAAATTATTGGAGCCATCCCTGATAGCCTTGTTTATGCATGACATAATTGTACAGCAAAACTTCAAACGCTCGAAAAAACTCCTAACAGGAGATGGTCTAGCTCTGAAGCCGACCATAAAATCTTGGAGCGTCTCATGGCCAGGCGCCAGGGAGAGTCTATGAGGTTTGAGAAGTCTATCTGGGCAGAGGCAGGAACTCCCAAGCCGAGAACTTCTCCCGTGTCATATCAGACTCTCGCTCTATAAGCCAGCTTAAAAGTAGGGAAAGCAAAGGCTGTCTCCCCCAAACTCCTCCTGGTGATTAACCAGTCGCCTAGCAAACGTAAAGCTCTCTTAGAAGAGCGAGAGAGCACTAGCTTAGAAAACAACGGTTTCGAAGTAGCTAGGCCTAGTGTAAACTCTGACGTTTAGGCGAACGAGGAGCAGCAGTTATAAAAAGATCCGGACAAAGATCCTTAAAAATCAGCATGATTTATTTAAAGTCCATAGAGGGCTGAGCAGCTTTAGGCCCCTCTCCGTCTGACAGAGTCCTCAAGGGAATATCAGTAGGAGGGGGATCAGCAACTTCCTCATCTGAAGGAACCTTGTCCGACAATTGCCGAGTCTCAAGCAAGGGAGAGACCTGCCGTGGTGGCAATGCTTGACAAGCAGAGTCCACACGCAAAGGAGCAACAGTAGCAGTCAAGGACGCTATGTCATGTAACTGCTTAAAGGACTGACCAGCAACAACAACAGGTGCGGGAGGACGCTCGACGTCAACTCGAGACTGCCTTGACTGCCTAGACTGAGCAGTCAAAACAACTCTTGACTGCGGTGCTTGACGCTCAACGTCAAAACAAGTCAACTATGCTGGTTGGCGTACGTCCTGAACGTCAACAAGAGCAAACGGCAGCGGCTGAACGTCCACAAGCGGCTGAGAGTCAACACGGGACTGCATCGAGTGAGGCTCTACAAAACACGATTGACGTGACTTTGTAACGTCAATGTCAACAGGACGAGCAAAGGCTCGTTTGGGCGGCTGACGGCCAGGATCTCGATCAGCTAAGCGGTGAGGATCATCGTGAACCTGCTCAGCAGAATAGTCCTCCATAAGAGAGGCAAGCTTATTCTGCATGTCTTGCCGTACAACCCATTTAGGATCAACGGGAATGGGTGCGGTAAAAGACGAGGGTAACGTCTGTGACTGCAAAACCTTGCCTACAATAAGACTCTCGGAGCCTGTGTTACGCTTTTGTTTAGGCGGCGAGCAGTCTTCCGATGACTGCATAGGGTCAGAGCTGTCCCAATGGCTACAACCAGGACGCTGGACCTGTCCTGAAAGGACTGACTTTCGCTTTAAGGGCCTCGAAACCTTGCTCCACGGTTTCTTACGCGAAAAGCCTTCAGATGACGAGGAGAAAATCGTCTCGCTCGTCTTATGGTAGGGGCGGTCTTGATGAGACACGCCTGAAACCATAGAGGGAACGTCTGTTCGCTGATCAAGGCCTCTCGAACCCATAAGTCGTACGACATTACTTCTCCCCTGGGCTTGGGAGCTTGCAAGAGGTCTCGGACTAGGCGAACGACAGGCACGAACAGACGAACCCTCGGTCGCAACACTGATAACACTTTGCGCAATTATCACTTTATCACTACGATTTTCTGTTTTGCACTTCACTGAAATCGAATTTTTCAACAATTCACATTAGGCATGAATAAAACTGATTTCTACCTGAAGCACGCAATTCTACCCTCATCAAAAGGTTATAATTGTGAAGAATTTTCTTCACTCTTCTTCTTTTAATCGTATTTTTAGCTCTCTTCTACTAATACTATAGCCATCCCTTAAACATTCTCTCCTACATCTAGTTTTCTTTAACGAAATATAGGGAGGACTAATCTAAACTTGTTGACAGTGGCGCACGCCATGCTCGTGACGTCACAGCATAGATACGCACAACAGATGGCCTTAGTTGTAACCCCGGCGTATGTTGGTTCTTTCCTTAAACTACATGGGTCGAGATTAAATTCCTAAACTGCACATTTTATATAAATTCCAATACTGCTGAATTAATGCATCTTATATTTCTCAATACCAATTAAGGTTTGTTAATTTTAAGATGTAAGCCCATCGTACCAGTCCATTGCTAATTAATCATTTTAAATATTAATTTTTAGCAAGCCAGAATAGGTAGGATTGTTGTATATATAACCTCCCTCAGAGCAGCAAGATTTATCTGAGTATTTAGTACAAAATCCTGCCTCCTCTGCGCTCCTTGCAACAATATATTGCCCTGTCCTTAAGTCCCGATATGGCACCCCCAATGGATTACCGTGCGCATCAAGCTCTTCACCTGTCTGGAAAGGTGAAGCCAGGTGATCTCTTCGACCGTAGTGTCGACCCCATTCATCAAGAAGCTGTGGTGACCGACTGACTAGCCTGGTCAGTAGTTAATCCGTGCACTTCTGGCTCACCCCCATCCCCCTCTTCCAAAACGTGTCTCACCAACGAGTCCTGTTGCTGCCGGTCGGAGAGATTGAGAAGAAGAGGAACCTGGTGTACCTAGTTGCAGCCAAAGTGAGATTCTTTGGGGTGAACCAGGCAAGAGTGCAGCGTGCCAATTAGTGCAACAACCAGGTCAACAGCTATCACGGGCATAGGACTAATCTTCAAAGGAGTGCAGGTACTACATCAATGGCCATTTAGTTTTCCCCCATTTTTTATTAGCTTAGACTAATTTTAACTTGATAGGGAACCTGGCTAATTACACTATTCGGACTGTGTGCGGTGGGATTGTGTGTAAATATTTTTCCATTATTATTTCTTGCTTGGAGACTAGCATAGTCTCGGGGTCACGTGGGCCACGTGCCAGACCCCATTTGATTTTTGATTGTTGCAGACCACGTGTCTAACCCATCATTTTCATTATTTGAATTGCATTTCTTTTGATACCATTTTTTGTGTTGTTAAGATGTCCGTTTTGTTTTAATGTAAATTTGTGAATAAATCAATATTAGGTTAATTAAACCTCCTTAGTGTTTTTGCTCCCTCATTTATTTTAATGTGTGAAATGAATAGTTGATCACGGGACAAAGTACCCAATATTTAAAGAGAAAACCTAAGTAAGTCTATAGGTGGTAACAGCGAGGTACTTTGCATTAATATATTTGCTTCGAAGGTAAAGATCCTTATCTTTAAACTTTTAAACTACTTTACATCACTGCTCCCATTTTTGGATTTTGTCTTAATTACATTAACGTAAAATAACTGTCCAGCATTTCATTGGGGTAGCTGGGACGGAGCCGGAACAGAGCCTGAGAATGAGATGACTATAGACCTGACAAAGCTAGAGTAGGCCATAAATTATTGAGATTTCTACGTGTGGAGTTCTTCGGCCTCTGGACAGTAAAATTTCCCCCTTTTGTATTTAAGAGTGTTGGTTAGTGAATTGTGACAGTAAAGTATTAGCAGGGTGTTTGTGCCCCGAGAGTAAGTGCTCATATCCTCCCCTGTTGAACTTTATGTAACTGTTATAAGGAAACTTTCCCGGACTAAGTTCCCACTCAGAACACATACCATAAAAAATTCTCCACAATAATTGCGAAATAAGTCGTATAATGTAAGCACATTAATACAAGCAAAAAACAGTAAACATATATTAAGATAAAAAGATCAGTGGCTGGGGATGAGACTAAACACTAGTTCATTCAAAACTATGTTTTCAATCTCTCACCGTACAGTGCCTTGGGACGAGAATAAAAACTAAAAACGTATTATCCTTTCTCCCCGTACAGAGACTAGGGACGAGAGTAAAAAACTGACTCGAGAACAACGTTACTCGCTTGGGACGAGAATAAAGATCGGAACGTCCCCTCTCTCTCTCTCTCTCTCTCTCTCTCTCTCTCTCTCTCTCTCTCTCTCTCTCTCTCTCTCTTGATTTAGCACCGAAGAGAAAAGCCCACTTACCTATCGTCAATAAACATGTTATTTGACCAAAGGAAAAAACTGAAAGGACTAAGAAATTAAAAATTAACAAGTTCCTTTAAATTAGTATTTAAAACATTTAAGCTTGAAAGAAGAATGAACAAAACGTCAGAATCGATTTACTCTTTCTGCAAAGTGAAACCGTGATTCTCTCTCTCTCTCTCTCTATCGTAACGATAAAGCGCAAACTGCGTAGCATAAATAAACTAAACGTTAGTTCATCTTTGAAACAGTACGAAGACTATTCAAAGAAAATCTTTCATAAAATATCTACTAAAAAATATTCATTTAATAATTTTTAAATCATTTGCTCTGTAAAAGTTATTTACGATTGAAAGGGCTCAACGTTGTTTAACTTCGGTTTCCAAGTTAGGACCGCCTACTCTCGGATTAGGGGAGGAATAGGTAAGGTCGCATATAAACAAATCATTAAAATTTATCTTGATGTTTATTATAAATGGAAAGCTAATCGAAGAGGCCTAATAAAGGCGGTTGAGATATAAAATATATAGAGGAAAATCTATAATTAACAACAACAATTTATAACGTGATAAGATAATTGCTAAAAGCCTAAAACACACTTCCGTACTAAGGGAAGGGTCGGCCATTTAAAAGTCAAAGAAAGTCCAAAAAACAATCCACAGTCATCAACAATTAAATCTATCCAAAAACGAGTTCAAGATTTAAGTTGAAGATAAAACACCTGCACTGCGAAAGCTCAAACCAAAAGGAAGTACTTCACCAAGACTGTTGAAAAACTCCAGGTTAACAGCGAGTAATGGTACGTCTTGTCGATCAGACCGAGAGAAAAATTGGGTCTGTTTACATGTATATGCGGTATCTGGCCGATAGTTGGCGCTAGTGGGCACACCCGCACCCTTCATAGCGATCGCTCGCGAGTTTTTGTGTGTTTTTCTGTCGAACCGCCGGAGGCTCAGCTATTATATATTCACCGGCTAAGTTAAATATTTAAAAATGTATAATAATAATTTTTACCTGGCGGATAAAGACATAATGAGATAAATATTGAATAAAATATTCTTTTCGTATTCCACCAAGGAGAACGTAACTCTTGATATCCCGCCACAGCCTTTCGTTGTTTTGAGTATGTGCACCTGTCTTGGGATCCACAAAATTTTCTGAATGATTTACAGTGAGGTGCACATACCCCACAGTGGCGAGATCCTTGTATCCTTTTCATGAATCCCTGTGGATTACGCTCCCCACCTTGATATATCGTTGCATCAAGGGCACAAGGGTCTCGGCACTTCTTGGTTGGTCCACCGAAGGGACCACCAACATTTTCTTGCTCTCCCGCTCCATGTCACCGAACACCCACACACCAGATAATGTCCTACCTCTGTTATATTTCGACCTCCCAAACTTGGATTCATCCATTTCGACGACAATGCCAGGACCACCAATAGCCGGCAAGTTCTGGCAGTAATTTTCCATGACGTTCAAACAATAAGACCTCCAGTTAATCAAAGTTTGTAATGTCCAGCAAAGGTTATAGGTGACATTGCCGTGCAAAAAGGACCTTCCAAGGAAATGATTCACTAACAGCAGTATTTCTCAAGCTTGAACGTGAGCCGTTTCCAAGAAAGTGTCCTTAAATGCGGTTATGCAAAAACCGCATGCATGACGCTTTCCCTTCTTAGCAACCTTGACTGATCGATTACGAGCCCACTGATTAAATTAAGATCAAAGGACACACGACTGTTGGCAGGAAGGGCATTGTACGTCTGAAAGGATGACTCCATGTTTCTGTAGGAACTCATACACTCCTTTAATTTCTCTGAAAAAGAGGGAATGTATCTCCCACTCCCTCAGAGAAAAACCTTTAAATATCGAAACTATGATGAAACTGAAGAGAAAGGGGGGTGGGGATAGGTGTTGTAAAAGTACATCAGGGAACTTATGAAGAAGTACTTGTAAGCTGTTAATTGGGTTAAAAAAAAAACCACCTGACGTATACGTCAATGTAAATGAACAGAATGCTCCCCAAAGCGATTGGAAATAACGCATGCACAATAAGTCCCCTTCAGTCTCTCAGATATAAACAAAGGACTTAGAGTGAAAAACATACTTCACATTTAAATCGACCAATACGTAATTTATTATGCCGCAGCCCCCATTAAACATGCAAAGAAAAAACAACAAACTAGCCAGCACTCGTCCATTTTTTAAAGCAAATTTCATTTTCGCTAGCAATTAAACTATCATATATTAACCGAGAAAATGAGGTTAGGTTAGGTAAGGCAAGAGTAGGTAAAGTGAGGTTAGCTAAGGCAAGAGTAGGTAAAGTGAGGTTAGGTAAGGCAAGGGTAGGTAAAGTAGGGTTATGTAAGGTAAGGTTAGGCTAAGTGAAGTATGGGTATATAAAGTATGGGTAGATAGTGTAAGAGTAAGGTAAGGGCAAGTAAGTCAAGGGTAGGTAAAGTGAGGGTAGGTAAGGCAAGGTTAGCAAATTGATAGTGGACAACATATGCATATGCAAGGGAAGAATAGGTAAGAGAGTGAGGGTAGGTAAGATAAGGTTAGGTTGAGTGATGGTAGGCAAGGTATGAGTAGGTAAAGTAACATTAGGTAAAACACAGGTAGGTAAATTGAGGTTAGGTAACTACCATATTGACATTAGAGTGTATTTTTCAACTTTTACGTTAATTAGTTTAAGTTTCCTTTTCTAATGATATTTTAAAAAATTCCAAGTAACGTCCTATACAAATCTTTACTTTTGAGGCTTGGCATAATCTAGCATGAAATTGCTAGATCATGAAGAAAATAGGCCTAGGATATAAAATCCACTTCTATCAGATTAGTTTCACACTAAGAAAGAACACCACTCTAACTTTGAAATTATTTGAATATCAGTTGAATTATTATGTATTACCTTCACAGTAACGGGAAGCATAAGAATTGCACGGCAAAATTAAACTTATACTCGCTCTTTGTTGCCATGGAGAAGTAACAAATGACGGGAAACATTACTGTTACAAACATTCAGCAACAGCTACACGGTAACACAAGTCACTCACCCTCCAAAAGGTTCCAACAATGTTCAGCCAAATTTAACGCCCTTTTTCACTTATCTATTCCCTATTCTCAATCATCTTGACCATCATATTTCATCAAAATCTGCACTGAATTGCTGGTGTAAAATGGAACTAGAACAGGCAGTTGTGAAGTTGATAGTGGTAGATCAAATGATTGACATTGAAAGATATAATGAAAGACTTCGAAAGAAGAGAGAGAGAGAGAGAGAGAGAGAGAGAGAGAGAGAGAGAGAGAGAGAGAGAGAGAGAGAGAGAGAGAGAGAGAGATTCTCGTATACATATAAAGCAAAGTAACAAGAGTTTTATTTAATTTTTAGACGACCTATAGAAAATGGGAGGAAATATATATTAGCAGTAAAAATGCTGATAAAGAATCAAATTGCGGTATTAAAAAGTCTTATAATCATTAACTTCACAAACACACACACACACATATATATGTATGTATATATATATATATATATATATATATATATATATATATATATATATATATATATATATATATAGTTAGTGATATATATATATATATATATATATATATATATATATATATATATATATATATATATATATATATATATATATATATATATATATATACAGTTAGTGATATATATATATATATATATATATATATATATATATATATATATATATATATATATATATATATATATATATATATATATATATACAGTTAGTGATATATATATATATATATATATATATATATATATATATATATATATATATATATATATATATATATATATATATATATATATATAGTTAGTTAGTGATATATATATATATATATATATATATATATATATATATATATATATATATATATATATATATATATATATATATATATATATAGTTAGTTAGTGATATATATATATATATATATATATATATATATATATATATATATATATATATATATATATATATATATATATATATATCAAATCAATTAATCAATCAATAACAATAGTTAATTCAAACATTACCACAGCTGGTTTTAGTTCCAGGAGTGTGAAGAATTTTCTTCACTCTTCTTCTTTTAATCGTATTTTTAGCTCTCTTCTACTAATACTATAGCTACCCCTTAAACATTCTCTCCTACATCTAGTTTTCTTTAACGAAACATAGGGAGGACTAATCTAAACTTGTTGACAGTGGCGCACGCCATACTCGTGACGTCACAGCGTAGATACGCACAACAGATGGTCTTAGTTGTAACCCCGGCGTATGTTGGTTCTTTCCTTAAACTACATGGGTCGAGATTAAATTCCTAAACTACACATTTTATATAAATTCCAATACTGCTGAATTAATGCATCTTATATTTCTTAATACCAATTAAGGTTTGTTAATTTTAAGATGTATGCCCATCGTACCAGTCCATTGCTAATTAATCATTTAAAATATTATTTTTAGCAAGCCAGAATAGGTAGGATTGTTGTATATATAACCTCCCTCAGAGCAGCAAGATTTATCTGAGTATTTAGTACAAAATCCTGCCTCCTCTGCACTCCTTGCAACAATATATTGCCCTGTCCTGAAGTCCCGATATGGCAACCCCAATGGATTACCGTGCGCATCAAGCTCCTCACCTGTCTGGAAAGGTGAAGCCAGGTGATCTCTTCGACCGTAGAGTCAGCCCATTCATCAAGAAGCTGCCCTAGCCTGCTGACCTACCTGGTCATTGAACCCGTGCACTTCTGGCTCACCCCCATCCCATCCCACTCTCCCAAACGTGACTCACCAAGGAGTCCTGTTGCTGCCGGTCGGAGAGATTGAGAAGAAGAGGACCCTGGGATACTATAGTTGTAGCCAACGAGGATTCTTGGGGTGAGCCAGGCAAGAGGGCAACGTGCCAATTAGTGCGACAACCAGGTCAACAGACGGGCATAGGACTAATCTTCAAAGGAGTGCAGGTACTACATCAATGGCCATTTAGTTTTCCCCCATTTTTATTAGCTTTGACTAATTTTAACTTTATAGGGAACCTGGCTAATTACAATATTCGGACTGTGTGCGGTGGGATTGTGTGTAAATATTTTTCCATTATTATTTCTTGCTTGGAGACGAACACAGTCTCTGGGTCACATGGGCCACGTGTCCGACCCCATTTCGATTTTTTATTATTGCAGACCACGTGTCTAACTAACAAATTTTCATCATTTTGAATTGCATTTTTATGATTCCATTTTGCCTTTGTTAAGATGTCCGTTTCTTTGATGTAAATTTGTGAATAAATCAATAATAGGTTAATTAAACCTCTTTTGTATTTTTGCTCCCTCATTTATTTTAATATGTGAATTGAATAGTTGATCACGGGACAAAATGCCCAATATTTAAAGAGTAAGTCTATAGGTGGTAACAGCGAGGTACTTTGCATTAATATATTTGCTTCGAAGGTAAAGATCCTTATCTTTAAACTTTTAAACTACTTTACATCACTGCTCCCATTTTGGATTTTGTCTTAATTACATTAACGTAAATTACCTGTCCAGCATTTCATTGGGGTAGCTGGGACGGAGCCGGAACAGAGCCTGAGAATGAGATGACTATAGACCTGACAAAGCTAGAGTAGGCCATAAATTATTGACATTTCTACGTGTGGAGTACTCCGGCCTCTGGACAGTAAATTTCCCTTTTGTATGTGAGTGATGGTTAGTGAATTGTGACAGTAAAGTATTAGCAGGGTGTTTGTGCCCCGAGAGTAAGTGCTCATATCCCCCCCTGTTGAACTTTATGTAACTGTTATAAGGAGACTTTCCCGGACTAAGTTCCCACTCAGAACATAAACCATTAAAAAATTCTCCACACGAGTGGTCCTTCGAACCGGATCTTTTACCTTTGACTTATGAAGGATTAACGTAATTAATCAGCTTGATTAAGCATATAGTAACTCGCTATATCACTTACCCACACGCACACAGCCAGTTTGTCGAATATGTAATGCCCAGACTTTAATTGGGAAGAGAAATTTGTGATCAACATGATCCTTTTGTATCGACCACGTGTTTAAGGAAAGAGCTACGTAACCAGGTTAATTTGTTGCTTGAATGTTCTCTACAGAAAGACTAGAATTTGTCGTAGGAACTTCACTTTATCTCGGATCCGTTCACCCACGTGTGGCGGAATCCACTCATGCCAGAAAGTTCTAAGCTACTTGAACTAAGGTTTTGTTGTTCAGACGCCCGTGTTTACTGCTCAGCTAGAGCGCCGGTGTACTCGTTCTGTCAACTAATTTTGCTAGCTAAGCATCTAATTTGTAACATTTTGTACCTTGGTCTACCTTCCTTTGTGTCGTTTACCTTCCCTAACCAACCTTAACCTTTTTAACTAACGTTCCCGTATACCTAGCACATGTCCTTGTCCTACAGAGTGAATTGGCGTAACATAATTTTAAGTCTTCTTACGAGTAACGTAGAAACTTAATTTCACCAAATCCGTTTCATTCCACGTGTTTGTTCCGAGATGGCGGATCTTGTCTACAGCCCAAACTAAGGGTGCGTAATTGTTTGCTACCGTAAGTAAATAACTTCGTGTAGTTCATTTAATTTCCTTTAGCGAGGATATTTTTGTTTTACCTCCGCGTGAGGGAAATTTTATATTTGTTTAGCCTCCACGAGAGTGCACTTTAAAGTCGTTGCCTTGTGCGCCTATCTACATTTTGAACAGATCAGTGGTCGCCTTAGTGCGCCCGTAATTGTGAAATCGTCACAACAGTGTCAGCCTCGACCTGTTATTCTAACTTTTAACTTAATACTTTGCATTCATAAGCCCATGTGCTTTCTAATGTTTTACTTTAAAGTAACTTAATTAGTCATTATCGCCACGTGCGTATATAATTCATTTTAGTGAATTCTAAATCACGTGACCTGGGCATCGTCTGCTTTGTTAGGCCCCAGTCACTTTGAATTCTAAAGTAATTTCATGATTTATATGTTTTTTGTCCATTTAACCATTTTCCTCCCATCATGAGTAATTTTAAATGTTCAATTATCAACCTTGTAAATTTGTAAAGTTTCATTTTTACATTCCTTTAAAATTCAGATTTATCCCTTGTTTTGTTTTACGAATCCGTTCATCATACGTGGTCATTCCAAGATGGCGAACTTCATGTTTAACGTAAACAACCCTCCACCGCCTAAGGCGGAATCGCTCAGCCCCGAGGAGATTAACGCTAGGCTTAAGGAGCAGGAATTAACATTCACCTTTGTTTGTGAGGACGCAGACCTAGCACTTCATGCTCTGGCTTCTGTGGATTTTCCCAGTATGGGTCCTGAAGCCGTGGGTCATTTTAAAAGTGAAATTGGTAAAGTAAGAGACGAGCTTTGCAATTATAAGAATTTTTTGAGACGTCATTACGACCATCCTATTGTCAAATTAAATTATCCCGTACTTGCTGCCTGTTCAAGTAAAATTGAGATTGCTTTTAATAGCCTCATGGCTCATCCCAATTTAATAATTAAACCTAATCAGTCTTGTTCTTCAACGAGGACGACACCTTCAGTGACACGTCCCGTTGAAATTGTCATTAATGATCCCTTAGTTGATCCTTTTAATGTCTTGGCAGTCAAGCACAATGTTCATAATTTTGTCTCAATTCCCCAACCAGTAAAATCATCACATTTCAATACTATGTTGCCAACACAGCATACGATTAGTGAATTTGTGTCAGTCCCACGTGCTCTGTCCTCATCTCCAAACCTTAAGCCGCCAGTGTTTGATCACCCTCAACCCTTTGTCTTTGCCGTCGGTGACAGTCCGTCCCGGAGAAAACCCCATTCATTGTCTTAAAATGGACCCCCCTCGTGGTAGCGCAAATACCACTCAACTTAACCGTGTGCGCGATGGCCAGCAGAGGCCTGTACCGGTAAATTCAATAATTAAAACTGTACCATCCCATGGACCAGTGCTCACGTTGCCTGATTGTCCTATTCTTAAGCCCGTAACTTCCGCTCCAATCCGTGTTGACGCTAAAACATCCACGTCAAAATTTGAAACCCGCCCTCAGAAAGAGCTGCGTGATCGTAACCTAAAGACTTCAGCAGTCATAAAGGAACCTTGTGCACTGACGGTGGATTTAGCGAAGGTCACACACGTAGACCTAGCACCGGAGCTAAGAGCCTGTTTACGATTCACCTTGCTTGAGGATAACGGTACATTGAACGTTATTCAGTGTTTTTATTCAGTCATATATGACGTCACATTAAACTTTTATTATTTTTGCCAGGTCATTCAGCAGCATTTTTTCAGCCAATCCCTTGCTTTAACTTCAAAGCGTGAATTTAATTTTTGCCTTGACAACTTGTCATGTTGCTATAATCCCCCTGACATCCTTCAGCTCGTGCTGAATATAAGCTTTGTTTTTAATGTTCTCCTTGCAAAAATTTCCCTTAAAGATGACATCCAAGACCTTAGCTGTCAGAAATACAATGTCCCCATGGACCTAGTTCGTCTCACTTTGTCATTCAAACTAGAGTCAGATGATTTTTCAAATTTTAACGCTGAGAATAAGGTAACTTTTCTCCCTTTGTCACTCGACGAATTCAAAGCTTTCATCACGATCATGCCAGTCACTTTATATGTAAAATCATTTCATGTAAAACGTTGGGTGTCAGACCGGGATTGGGATTCACCCCCATAATTTTTAATTTGTCATTTGGCCGACTTGTTGCTGAACTCGACCGTAATTGGCTTACGTTTTGTTTGCTCTATCTGTACCCCTAGGGTCGGAAGAATTGAGTACTTTTAATCGTTTAATTGCCATTGCATCGTACGTTTAAAGTTAAACTTGATCATATGCTTAACTTAACCCTTCCGTGAAACATTGCCTGCGTGGTTCAATATTCCCCAAATTCACGTGAAAGCATAACCTTTGACTCGATTGATTTAAATTAACGTTAATAGCGTTTTGTTAACTTTAAACGGACGTTGATGTGAAGAACAACTTCACTCATCATTCAGCCAGTAACCTTATCTCACTCATACTAACAAGTAGTTGAATCACATTTGCCGGAACTAACCCCTCTCCCTTTTTTCTCCCCTTTATCCCCAGGGTGTGAAGAATTTTCTTCACTCTTCTTCTTTTAATCGTATTTTTAGCTCTCTTCTACTAATACTATAGCTACCCCTTAAACATTCTCTCCTACATCTAGTTTTCTTTAACGAAACATAGGGAGGACTAATCTAAACTTGTTGACAGTGGCGCACGCCATGCTCGTGACGTCACAGCGTAGATACGCACAACAGATGGTCTTAGTTGTAACCCCGGCGTATGTTGGTTCTTTCCTTAAACTACATGGGTCGAGATTAAATTCCTAAACTGCACATTTTATATAAATTCCAATACTGCTGAATTAATGCATCTTATATTTCTCAATACCAATTAAGGTTTGTTAATTTTAAGATGTATGCCCATCGTACCAGTCCATTGCTAATTAATCATTTAAAATATTATTTTTAGCAAGCCAGAATAGGTAGGATTGTTGTATATATAACTTCCCTCAGAGCAGCAAGATTTATCTGAGTATTTAGTACAAAATCCTGCCTCCTCTGCACTCCTTGCAACAATATATTGCCCTGTCCTGAAGTCCCGATATGGCAACCCCAATGGATTACCGTGCGCATCAAGCTCCTCACCTGTCTGGAAAGGTGAAGCCAGGTGATCTCTTCGACCGTAGAGTCAGCCCATTCATCAAGAAGCTGCCCTAGCCTGCTGACCCATCCCACTCTCCCAAACGTGACTCACCAAGGAGTCCTGTTGCTGCCGGTCGGAGAGATTGAGAAGAAGAGGACCCTGGGATACCATAGTTGTAGCCAACGAGGATTCTTGGGGTGAGCCAGGCAAGAGGGCAACGTGCCAATTAGTGCGACAACCAGGTCAACAGACGGGCATAGGACTAATCTTCAAAGGAGTGCAGGTACTACATCAATGGCCATTTAGTTTTCCCCCATTTTTATTAGCTTAGACTAATTTTAACTTTATAGGGAACCTGGCTAAATACAATATTCGGACTGTGTGCGGTGGGATTGTGTAAATATTTTTCCATTATTATTTCTTGCTTGGAGACTAACACAGTCTCTGGGTCACATGGGCCACGTGTCCGACCCCATTTCGATTTTTTATTATTGCAGACCACGTGTCTAACTAACTAATTTTCATCATTTTGAATTGCATTTTTATGATTCCATTTTGCCTTTGTTAAGATGTCCGTTTCTTTGATGTAAATTTGTGAATAAATCAATAATAGGTTAATTAAACCTCTTTTGTATTTTTGCTCCCTCATTTATTTTAATATGTGAATTGAATAGTTGATCACAGGACAAAATGCCCAATATTTAAAGAGTAAGTCTATAGGTGGTAACAGCGAGGTACTTTGCATTAATATATTTGCTTCGAAGGTAAAGATCCTTATCTTTAAACTTTTAAACTACTTTACATCACTGCTCCCATTTTGGATTTTGTCTTAATTACATTAACGTAAATTACCTGTCCAGCATTTCATTGGGGTAGCTGGGACGGAGCCGGAACAGAGCCTGAGAATGAGATGACTATAGACCTGACAAAGCTAGAGTAGGCCATAAATTATTGACATTTCTACGTGTGGAGTACTCCGGCCTCTGGACAGTAAATTTCCCTTTTGTATGTGAGTGATGGTTAGTGAATTGTGACAGTAAAGTATTAGCAGGGTGTTTGTGCCCCGAGAGTAAGTGCTCATATCCTCCCCTGTTGAACTTTATGTAACTGTTATAAGGAGACTTTCCCGGACTAAGTTCCCACTCATAACATAAACTATTAAAAAATTCTCCACAAGGAGAGAGAGAGAGAGAGAGAGAGAGAGAGAGAGAGAGAGAGAGAGAGAGAGAGAGAGAGAGAGCTTTTTGGGTTGTTATTCTTTGGAATAGTATGGCCTTATTGCAGTAGCCTATCTGTCACAAAATTATGTAGGATGCTTAAATAGCTTATCAAAATTAGTGTGGACATCCTGTATGTTCTGTATCAATGGAGCGAGAGAAAATGGTTGGTTGTCTTTTTGCCTTAAAAAGACTTGTGTCACCCTGGGCACTTGTCCTAAGTCTGATGTAGACCTCAAGACTATGAACAACAGATGTATCCTTTTCATATCATTAACCAAAGTTGTAACTAAACATTCTGTTTGGCCCTATCAGTAACCCCCCCCCCCCCTCCTCCCAATCCTTCATGACCCAAACTCATTCAAGAGAATAAGAATAAGCGGAGCAATATTTTTATCCATTAATGATCATTGTGCTATAAAGTGAAGAAATACCATGGGCTACTAATACGAAAAGTTTTCTTGTATGTTATAAACATGTACCCTTTTGTCATCAACTTTACGTTAGCATCCTATTCAATTGGTTGTTCTGACATATTTGGAATAACCAATACGAGAAATCAAAACCACACACCAATCCAAATTGTATATATATTTGTGGACACGACTCACGACCTTTCCTTGAGATTTAGGGGAGAAAGTCTACTGCATATTTCATGTCCTAAACAATAATGTTTATGAAAATTATTTGTATTGCCAAATAAGTCCCATTCAATCAAGTTTTCTTCAAAAATTTCAAGGAAAGATATCTATTTTAGTATCCCGCATACAGCAACACTACCATTTTCTATGATTTCATGAACCGTAAATTGTTAGTTTTCTTATATTCTCTATGATTCTCTTAAATAAACATATGCTCGTTTATATATTTACAATTTCTGTGTTGTGATTATTCTGACGTCACACAAAGTGTCAGAAATGGTAAGGGAATATGCCAAAAGAGTTAAATTTTACTCCAAAATTACGTAGATGAGACTATATTATGCTAGACGCATCTTGCCAATGTGTGTACATTTGGTACATGTAAGGTATTATACTCTTGACTTTAGCGAAGGGTCCCACAGTTCCTTAGTAAATAACCTTGAATTATGATGCTTATGCCCTTATGATACCCAATGGCAAGGAAAATTACCGTTAAATCCCATACTTAAACTTACTAACAATTTCTAAGAATGATTGCTATTTCCTTTTTGCTTATAGGTCGTTATTTGTCATTTAAT
The DNA here is from genome assembly GCF_036898095.1 of Palaemon carinicauda. Lineage (NCBI taxonomy): Eukaryota > Metazoa > Arthropoda > Malacostraca > Decapoda > Palaemonidae > Palaemon > Palaemon carinicauda. The sequence continues at coordinate 117,243,564 of NC_090739.1, read as the reverse complement.
ATAAAAAGATAGGAAATCTCTTAACCTACAATCTGTACATTCACTTTTTGATAAAAAACAAAAAAAAATTCCCCTCTGAAATGTCGGGAATTTCGAACTGATCACTCGAAATTCCCGCCATTTAACTCCACCTACGTTCCGTCAAATTGGAGGGAGGGTTGAGAGAACTCGCGGGCGAATGAATGTGGTTTAAGACGAGACTGTTTTAGAACCTAGAGAGCAACCGCCTGGTAGGGGAGGCGCTGAGGCTAAAGAAATCGAGCATTTGTAATTTATGATTACGAAATTTGATGTCAATTTATTGTAACATGATGAAAAAATCCCATCTAGAAATTTAGGTTAACAGAAAAAACGCGGGAACAAGATGACGTCGGGGGGTGCAGAGACCAGCTCTGCCTCTTTGATCTGACGTCCTCAGTCGAAGTAAGTCCTTAATTGTTCTCTCTCTCCCCCCCCCCGCCCCCTATTGTACCCAGGCCGGTTTCCATATAGGTTTTGCTAGTGTTCTGTAAAATTTGTATCTGTGAATATTTAATCGATCTTTGTGATTGGGGATCAGTGTTGTCTTGTAAATTACGTATGAAGGCCTCGGTATGCCGTTTATCGAGGTAACTTACTAAAAGATTAATTAATTTTGCTTGATTTTGAGTCCGGTGCGGACTTAGTTTTTTTTCAGTAACGCATGTGGTCATTTAGTCAAGTGTCTCTTTTGTATGTCGAGTAAAGGTTTATTTTTTGTATTTCCCTCGTATTAGATGATTATTTTTATGATAAACTTGTTAAAATATAGCCGTATTTTAGTAATTCCTGAAGGGTTTTGGGAGGCTAGCCTCTTCAAGGCCTTGCGATCCACCCAGTACTTCGGGCAGATTTAGTATACTGGTGAAATTCACAACATTTGGTCCTTCGAACCGGATCGCAAGCGCTTCCCAGAGCCGGACAGGACTAAATTAAAATATGAGCTTTTGAGGGTGGGACTGGGAGAGAAGTAACAATTAAAGGTCGTCTATGTCCCGATGTGCGATCGTCCACGTGGGTCAGTTTCTTTGAGTCCTTTCCTAACGTAAAATTACCTTTCTTTCCTTGCTTTGCCAACCCCCCCCCAAACGTAAAGTAAAGTTAATTAAGATGGCGGTGGCCACGATCGTGCACATCGAGGCGTCGATGGGCCTAGTGAAAGACTTACTTAGCGAAACGCAAAGGGCGCTATTAGAGACCTACTCTGAGTCCATTTACCAGAATTTGGTAACGGAGTTGCAGGCAGAGGTCCGACAGCTAAAAGAGCTATACAAAAGCCAGCGCGTGAAACTAGAATCTAGTATTGAAGCCCGAATCAGGCACACGTTAGGTGAAGCTACACATGCTTCCACCCTACTGTATAATAGGATAGACAAAGTGAAAAGCACTTCAACGGGGAATGTTGCCCTCCCCAGGTTGAAGCCGCTGCCTCTCCCCACGTTTGAAGGGGAAGTGCAAGAGTACGCATCGTACCGTGAGCTATTCACAATCCACGTGGATAGAAGAGCTGATTTAGACGAAGTGTCTAAATTTACTTATTTGCTGGGGACGTTGGACAAAGAGCCGCTTAGAGTCGTAAAATCTTTAAGTGTAACCGCCGCGAACTATAGATTAGCGTTAGATCTATTAGACAAACAATATGGTAACGTACATCAGACGCTTGTGATTCTGCACCGAAAGCTAGCTTATATATTTGTGCCATCGCTAGACCCCGTACAGCTCAAAAGGTTCCGTTTCGAGTTAACTATTATCATTGAACAAATTAAAAGGTTGAGTAAAGACGATATAGGCCAGGCATGGTCATGAGTCTCGTAAATCAAAAATTGTCAGAGGGAAAGCTCTATCGGAAAGTGGTCGAACATTTGAGAAAATGTGATTATACGTTGGATGAGTTCTTTGACGCAATAGATTTCATTATAAGAATGCTCGAAGACGATGCGTTACAAAGAGGCGACAAACTCGAGCATGATAAAAGAAAAGACAACAGTGTAAGACCGAAATCCACACCTGTCCCCAATAATACTTGCCCATTTTGTAACGAACGGTACCCGCCTCACGGCTGTCGCCAAGTAACTGACGTAGCTGCCAGACGTCGCATTTTGCTTAAAAGGCCTTTGCTTTAATTGTACAAAGTCAGGTCATCGTAGTGATAAATGTCCCATCCAAAGTTCTTGTAAGATTTGTAATGCCAAACACCACACCGCAATTTGCGATGATTACAATGCGGGAAGACGACCACAATCTAACCCCCATAGTAGTAATAGTCAATTAACAACGTCCCGCCCCGTAGTAAATGCGACGCCTACACAGAACGAAACTGCCCCCCGTCCATCCAAAGTTAAAGTAGAATCTAAACCATACAAAAGTGCAAAGATTGCACAGAAATCTGATGTAGACCTCCCATGTACCCTCTTGCCAACCGCGATGGCAGACATATATCGAAAACAAGGTAGCAAGCGAGTCCGCCTATTCCTTGACTCCGGGAGCCAAAGAAGCTTCATATCAGCGAAAGTCGCTAGTCAATTAGGCCTACCGGTGGTAGGGCAAGTTTCATTGAATATAGCTCCATTCGGCTCCGCGGAAATAAGTGGACAGTACAACGTGGTGAGTTGTAGGGTTGAGATGGGAAAAAGATCAGTGAGGATGAAGTTAGTGGCACACGAACACGTGGAGGTCCCAATACATAACGCTGGTTATGTAAAGGTCAGACAGCATCTGTTGAGCAAGGGAGTCACGTTAGCCGATCCAGCAAACCAATCAGATACCATGAAAAACGTACACATATTAGTAGGGGCTTATTATTTTAGCTATTTTATTATAGGTGTTGAAAAAGTGGATGGGATAAATCTTTTCTTGACTCATAATGGTATGTCCCCATATGGGAAGGTGCCACAGTGGCTATTCCAAGGGGAAAAGGTCGAACAAGTAAGAACGCTCAGAGTGTGCAAAATCATGAGCGAACCATATCAGTTTGATGTAGATGAATGGTGGCGTTTGGACCGTATTGGCATCGCCCCATCTGAGCAATACACCGTGCGCGAGGTGGAAGCCGTGCGGAAGGTATCGCGAAGTGTTGTGAAAAAACCTGAGGGATATCAGGTTAGCCTACCATTCGGATCAAATGCTAGGCCAGATACCAACTATAGAAACGCTATGGCACAGTTAGAGTCGTTGCAAACTAAATTTAGGAAGGACAGGGAATATTTCGAACAATACCAGGGAGTGATAGACAAATATATTGAAGCGGGTTTTATATCTGAAGTAAAAGAACCTAAGGTTGAAGGTTATTATATGTCGCACTTTGGAATCAGGAAAGAAAGTCGCACCCCCCCCCCCTTAGAATTGTGTTCAATGCTTCCGCGAAATCGAAAGGTGGTAAATCCTTGAATGGGTGCCTATTGCCTGGCCCCAATCTAGTGGAACTAGCACATAACTTAATCATAAGGTTTAGGTTGAACAGATATGCCATGTTAGCTGATATCAGCAAAGCCTTCCATCGTGTCTTGTTGGATTCTCGTGATGCCAAATACACACAATTTCTGTGGCGCAAGGCAGCAGGTCGAGCGCTTACCTTCGCCTTTAGAGTCGTGGTGTTCGGCATCACAACAAGTCCATTTTTGTTACAAGTGTTAAATTATCATTTTAAAGGGGAAGGTAGGCCCGATTTGGTAAAGTCCTTTTATGTTGATAATTATCTAGCCACTTTCGAGAATCTGGAGAGCATGAAGCAGGAGCATGAGTCTTTTAATAACATCTTAACAGGGGTGGGTATGCCTTTAGAAGGATGGGCATCCAATCACTTGGCCTTTGATAGCGAGAAAGAATGGAGAGAGCCTGTGAGTGTGAACATGCTTGGGTTGCGATGGACCCGAGACGTGGACCAATTGTGTGTGAAAGAAAGTAAGAAGATCTGTGAGTTGGGGGAGGGATGGGTGCCTACGAAGCGTAGGGTACTTTCCCTGTTAGTCTCAATTTACGATCCGATAGGTTTGATAAGCCCATTGTTTGTAAGAGGAAAACTTTTCCTCCAACAATTATGGGAGACTGACGTGGGTTGGGATGATGTGTTGAAAGGAGAAAAGGCTAGAGAAGCGAGTGAGTTGTTGAGTGATTTGAAAGCCGTGAGCGAAATCACTTTTCCAAGAACAATAGGTAGGAAAGGTTTAGAACTCCATATATTCACCGATGCCAGCAGTAAGGCATACGGCGCAGTAGCGTATACCAGGGACGATTGCAATCACGTAACCATAGTCACAAGCAAATTGAGGATCACTCCGAAGGGAATGAACAAATTGACAATTCCAAAGCTAGAACTGCTAGCATTGTTGCTAGGCAGCCGATTAGCCAAAACCCTCAAAGAGCTGATAGAACCCCGAGAGGTAGTCCTATGTACGGACAGTAAGGTCACGAGGCCAAGGACCACAAGAATGTTTTTATATCTAACCGAGTAGCGGAGATTGTTTTTATTCAGCAGATTTGTCATTTGAGATTGATGCATGTCCCCAGTAAACAGAACCCTGCTGATATCCTGTCCAGAGGTGCAACGACGCAACAACTGCTAAATAACTCTCTGTGGAGGAGCGGTCCAGAATTCCTCCGGACCACGGGAAAGCCTGTTCCTGACAAGGAAGAAGATCCAACCCAGGAAAAAGCCACAGTCACAGCGGTGCAGGAGTTAAGAGAGGAAATGAATCCTTCCCCTCCAGGCGAGATATGGGAAATTCTGCAAAGGAAGTAGATTTCCAATTCTTGTTAAGAGTTGTAGAAGTAATCAAAAGGTTTACAAAGATAGAACGGCATCCGTTCAGTATTGTTGTCCAATTAGAGCAAAAACATTATTTGCCTACCGTTTATGCCTACTTAGAGGGCGGAGTCAGACCCCCTCGTGAAGTTGCTAATTTTGTCAGACAATTGAATCTAGTCTTAATAGATAGTCTCATTTGCACTAGGGGACGAGTGGCCCAAGTACAAGAAACTGATCAGTTAATTCTCTTGCCAGCCAAAGGGCATTTAGTCAGGATGTATTTAAATTATTTACATCAGTTACATTTGCATTGTGGGGTGAATACTCTAATAGGTATCTTTCGACAGAAATGCTGGGTGGCGGGTCTACGTTCCATTGCGAAGCGAACCGTGCGACAATGTCCCGAATGCAAGCTGGCCTTCCAACCTCTCACGAAACAGCCACCACCACCCCCCCCCCCTGCCAAAGGAAAGGATCACCCTCACAAAACCCTTCACAGCAGTCGGAGTGGACCACACTGCAGCCATACAGACCGAAATGCGGCCAGGCTACATACTCATCATAACCTGCATGGCTAGCAGAGCCATGTACCTTGACTTTTGTCCCTCCCTGGAAGCAGAAGAATTCGTGTTAGCACTAAGACGGTTTAGTGCCACCAATGGTGCCCCGCAGCTCATCATGTCCGATAACCATCAAACCTTCAAAACTGCCAGCCACCTCCTTCAGGGACTTTACGAAGAAGATGAAGTCCAGCCGTTCTTGAGGCATAAAGTGGCGGTTTCAGACGCCCCGTGCACCTTGGAAAGGTGGGTTCTTCGAGCGTTTGATAGGGGTAACGAAACGGACCCTCCAGATAGCCCTCGCAAAGAAGTACCTGCCGGACCCCCACGTGCTAATCCTCGTGAAAGAAGCAGAAGCAGTGGTGAACAATTGGCTGCTTATGTACAGCGGTGACGAGCGCGAGGATGAAGTCCTCACCCCCTCCCATTTGCTAAGAGGACACCAAGTCCACCTCATCGCACCGATCTTGCCGGACGACCATCTCAACGCAACCTTCACCTCTCGGAGGCTACGTGATCATTACCTAAGACTGACAGATTCCTTGAAAGCCTTTCGAGAACGGTGAAGGGAATACTTGAGTGCTTTGAGAGCCCGGCACGACTGTCGGTCCGGGGAACCCTCCAAGCTGCACCCCGGAGACATCGTGCTAGTTAAACAAGAGAATAAGAAAAGAGCTACATGGCCTCTTTCGACGTGTCGTGGAGACGTATCCTGACGACGACGGAGTCGTGCGTTCGGCCAAAGTGTTGTTCGAGGGTGTCTAGTCGCTGCGACCTGTCAGCCACCTGGTTCCCCTAGAAATAGCCCCCTCTGAGGATGATGATGGAGGAGAAGACGACGACGACAGCTGCGATGACGGAGAAGAGGGCGCGTACAGTTCGACAGCAGGAATGCCAGGGATAGTGGAGACGTCTGGGGATAACCAGGATATGGCACCAGCTACGACAACTCAACAACCAGTCACAGGAACGGTCGACAACGACGATGAAGGTGAGAACTATGCAGTTAGTTAGAGAAGTGAAAATGAAACTGAATCAGAGCAGACGAACGCACAAGGACGTTCTGTGCGCCCATCGAGAAGGGCTGCCACGAAGCAGCGAGAATTGATGGACTGTCTGCTGAAAGGTGACGATATATAAAACATAACTGCAAACAGTGAGTGAAAAAGGGAAGTGTCCTATCTGGAAGGTAGGGAGGGTGGAGAAACCGTTTGTAAGGTGTGCATGAATCTGCGGAAGTTAGAAGTGCGTAGGGCGTGGAGAACGGGGACGGGATGGTCTCTCGTGCGTACAGACCGAGCGTTGCACAGAACCAGCCCCCTCCCTCATGTACTCCATCAAGTAATAGCCTGTATGTAACAGCGCTATAAAAGTATCGATTAATGTGAGTAAAGGCAGACTGACTTTGGTATTGTGTGAATACATTTCAATTGCGATTTTTCAATTGTCTTAGGCCCATTGCCTAATTGCCTTTACATTTGAATTGTTATGTATGCATTTCCATTGCGAATTTTTGCCATTTTCCGATTGTCTTAGGCCCATTGCCTAATTGCCTTTACATTTGAATTGTTATGTATGCATTTCCATTGCTATTTCTTGATTTGTTTTAGGCCCATTGCCTACTTGCTTGCCATTTGAATTGTCTGTAATATGTATGTGTACATGACTGCTATTTTCTGCTGTTTTTTTTTTTTTTTTTTTTTTTTTTGACAAGCTGATTTGTCTTAGGCCCATTGCCTAATTGCCATTCCATTTGATTCCTTATATGTATTATACACGAGTATATTTCAATTGCTAGGCCCATTGCCTAATTTGAGCTCTTGTATAGGTACATTTGGATTGTTATTTTGTGTACACCTGTAAGAGTTTATTGCCCCGGGGTAACATTGTTGTGTGTTGTACATTGTGTGTACTCTGTTCGAGTCGTTGCGGAGCGCTACGCAGCGACCCTAATAGAGTCTTGGAGTAAGTCACTCCCCCCACCCCGAGTCCAGCCTCGTCCAATTGACCGACGCTTCATCGCTCCTTTATTTTGGGGCGTGGAGGATGTCGGGAATTTCAAACTGATCACTCGAAATTCCCGCCATTTAACTCCACCTACGTTCCGTCAAATTGGAGGGAGGGTTGAGAGAACTCGCGGGCGAATGAATGTGGTTTAAGACGAGACTGTTTTAGAACCTAGAGAGCAACCGCCTGGTAGGGGAGGCGCTGAGGCTAAAGAAATCGAGCATTCGTAATTTATGATTAAGAAATTTGATGTCAATTTATTGTAACATGATGAAAAAATCCCATCTAGAAATTTAGGTTAACAGAAAAAAACGCGGGAACAAGATGACGTCGGGGGGTGCAGAGACCAGCTCTGCCTCTTTGATCAGACGTCCTCAGTTGAAGTAAGTCCTTAATTGTTCTCTCCCCCCCCCCTATTGTACCCAGGCCGGTTTCCATATAGGTTTTGCTAGTGTTTGTAAAATTTGTATCTGTGAATATTTAATCGATCTTTGTGATTGGGGATCAGTGTTGTCTTGTAAATTACGTATGAAGGCCTCGGTATGCCGTTTATCGAGGTAACTTACTGAAAGATTAATTAATTTTCCTTGATTTTGAGTCCGGTGCGGACTTAGTTTTTTTTCAGTAACGCATGTGGTCATTTAGTCAAGTGTCTCTTTTGTATGTCGAGTAAAGGTTTATTTTTTGTATTTCCCTCGTATTAGATGATTATTTTCATAATGAACTTGTTAAAATATAGCCGTATTTTAATCATTCCTGAAGAGTTCTGGGAGGCTAGCCTCTTCAAGGCCTTGCGATCTGCCCAGTACATCGGGCAGATTTAATGAACTGGTGAAATTCACAACATGAAAAATGGTCACATTTGAAAGGGACAAAATCAGTCAAGAAACAAAAATGTAAGAGGGAGTTTGAAGTAACCCCAAATAATATTGTTCTTGTAGAGCTGAGTTGTGCCCCTTAAAGGATGTCTTCGTTTATTACTGCAACAACAGTAATGATGATGATGATGATGATGATGATGATATTAATAATAATTTATTAAGGATGGTGATCTTAGTATTGTTGATACTACTACTACTACTACTACTACTACTACTACTACTACTACTATTAATAATAATAATAATAATAAAAATAATAATAATAATAATGATGATAACACTTATAATAATAATAATAATAATAATAATAATAATAATAATGCTTTCAAATAAATCACTGGTAAGGGTTATGAATTATCCATTGTTCTTAATATTGTTATCATTCTTCAGGCTGTGGAGTTTGAAAGCCAAGCTTGTTATATCAAAGGTTATTATCTAATAATCCATAGTTGATGGTTTCACTAATTACTATATTCAGGAAAAAGAGTCTTCAGTCAATTTAGAAAATCTGTCTCGTTAATTCAAGCGCTTTAATTAAGCAGGGGAAATTTCGTTACATGAAAAATTCCTATTCTAGTGTACCAACCGTGTTTCACACAATTGTACATAATTCCTTTTGTATATATTATGCTTGTATCTTCGCTCTTCCCTCGCACTTAAACGAACATGAAAATTCATGTCTGGTTTTTCCTCTGTAATATTGTCTGTCTTGTGAACTTGTTATGTCCTGTTGCCTTGAGGTTTTGTATATAAGGAGAATGTTCTACAATAATATAACTCGGTCGTTTCCAACCTGCCTTTGAATTCACAGCCTTACTCGGCGCCGTCACACTAGAATGTTGAAACAGGTTTAAGAGAATAATTATTTGATATATATATATATATATATATATATATATATATATATATATATATATATATCAAATAATTATTCTCTTAAAACCATATATCATATATATATATATATATATATATATATATATATATATATATATATATATATATATATATATATATATATATATATATATCTATATATATATGTCTATATGAGTGAATATATAATATACATATACACATTTTATACATACACACACACACACACACATATATATATATATATATATATATATATATATATATATATATATATATATATATATATATATATATATATATATCAAGAAATTATTTGATTATGGTCATCCATGAAAACTAAAAATATATACAATGGAAGTTAACACAAATATATACATATACCAAGGCACTTCCCCCAATTTTGGGGGGTAGCCATCAACAAATGAAACAAACCAAATAGGGGACCTCTACTCTATACGTTCCTCCCAGCCTGACAAGGGACTCAACCGAGTTCAGCTGGTACTGCTAGGATGCCACAGGCCACCCTCCCCCGTTATCCACCACAGATGAAGCTTCATAATGCTCAACCCCGTACTGCTGCTACCTCCGCGGTCATCTAAGGCACCGGAGGAAGCAGCAGGGCCTACTGGAACAGCGTCACAATCGCTCGCCATTCATTCCTATTTCTAGCACGCTCTCTTGCCTGTCTCACATCTATCCTCTATCACCCACAGCTTTCTTCACACCATCCATCCACCCAAACCTTGGCCTTCCTCTTGTACTTCTCCCATCAACTCTTGCATTCATCACCTTCTTTAGCAGACAGCCATTTTCCATTCTCTCAACATGGCCAAACCACCTCAACACATTCATATCCACTCTAGCCGCTAACTCATTTCTTACACCCGTTCTCACCCTCACCACTTCGTTCCTAACCCTATCTACTCGAGATACACCAGCCATACTCCTTAGACACTTCATCTCAAACACATTCAATTTCTGTCTCTCCATTACTTTCATTCCCCACAACTCCGATCCATACATCACAGTTGTTACAATCACTTTCTCATATAGAACTCTCTTAACATTCATGCCCAACCCTCTATTTTTTACTATTCCCTTAACTGCCCCCAACACTTTGCAACCTTCATTCACTCTCTGACGTACATCTGCTTCCACTCCACCATTTTCTGCAACAACAGACCCCAAGTACTTAAACTGATCCACCTCCTCAAGTAACTCTCCATTCAACATGACATTCAACCTTGCACCACCTTCCCTTCTCGTACATCTCATAACCTTACTCTTACCCACATTAACTCTCAACTTCCTTCTCTCACACACCCTTCCAAATTCTGTCACTAGTCGGTCAAGCTTCTCTTCTGTGTCTGCTACCAGTACAGTATCATCCGCAAACAACAACTGATTTACCTCCCATTCATGATCATTCTCGCCTACCAGTTATATATATATATATATATATATATATATATATATATATATATATATATATATGTATATATATATATATATATATATATATATATATATATATATATATATATATATATATATATATATATGCAATGTAATAGTGGTGACTAAAAGTCGGAGACAGCATCTCTCAGGAGAAACAAAACTTAAGGTTCAAGAAAAGACGGAAACGGGTTTTATGATATTCCATGTAATATCTGGTGCCGATACAAAAGATAGACGGAGTTGGTGTATCAGAAGAATAAGAAAAAAGTAAAAACAGAAAAACCACATATTGTTCTGGGATTAGATTCTGTATCCTTTGCAGTCTCTAAGAGTGATATTGTTGAGAGCAATTGCCAATTATCTGATGTGATACCGGAAGACAGATAAAATCGGCTCATTTAAATGTCCTTAAAATGGAAATTCATATGTCTACGTGAATCCCAGAAGAGTTCCTTTTAAAAGAGTGAAAAATACATCTTTCACAACTTAGTCAGAAATTTACTTTAATAAAACGATACTATTCACAAAAACTATTCTGGTCCTTGAGAACTTAGTTTTCATTTGAACGTCCAATCCACTTCAGGAAAATGAATCTATTCTCATATATTTGTTCTTATCATAAAAACTATTATGCTTATGTTTCTGCTGCCTAGAGAAATGAACAATTTTGATAATGTCAGATGGTGTTGTTAACTCCCATCTAACAATTGTGAGAAGTATAATTTTTTTTCGATATCTGATTTTTCCAAATATAAACATTTCAAAGAATATATACTGTATACCCTATGACGCAGAGCTTCATAATATTGTAGTTAGAGAGCACTTCTGGAACCAACCTCTTCTCTCTCTCTCTCTCTCTCTCTCTCTCTCTCTCTCTCTCTCTCTCTCTCTCTCTCTCTCTCTCTCTCTCTGTTAGATATCCATAAAACCATTCAACGCCCAAGTCTGCCTAAGCTACATGCGTTATAGTTTAGATATAAAAAATATGAAAGAGATGAAATTTAATGGCTTTTCATGGGGCTAGAGATTATCACACCAGCTACAATAGAAAGATAAAAATAGCT
>NC_090739.1:117192072-117216453 GCF_036898095.1 Palaemon carinicauda | reverse complement strand
AGACCAAACATGATTATTTAATACATTTTAGATTTGTAAAAGGGTACAGAACCTAACAAACCCACCTAACCTAACCTAGTAGTTCCCAGGTCACAACCCCTAGCCGGGGGCAAGGCCCCGGACCCCCTTCCCAGATTGCAGCCCCTAGTAGGACCCCCTTCCCAGGTTACAAACCTTCCCAGGTCACAACCCCTAGATGGGGGCAAGCCCCCGGACCCCCTTCCCAGGTCACAAACTAAAACGAAATCACAATTCACAAATAAATCCTTACCTTAAGGTTGGGATGTCGAAGGCTGAGGGTCTTTTGTGACAAAGGAAGAACTGTCATTGACCCTGTCGTAGACGTAGATGGGTGAGGGTACAGTTTGGCGGCTTGAAGCAGGAAATTATGTAGGCACTTGGACCTCTTGTGCTGGAAAAATAAGCACACTTTAGCTTGCTAATTATTGAAAAAAACGAAGCTGAATATTGAAATATGTATTATAATTTTTACCTGACGGATAAAGACGTAACGAGATGAATATTGAATAAAATATTCTTTTAAAATTTTGCTACGGAGAACATAACTCTTGATATCCCACCACAGTCTTTCGATATTTCAATTATGTACACCTGTCTTGGGATCCATAAAATTTTGTGAATGATTCACAGTGAGGTGCACATACCCCGTAGTGGCGAGATCTTTGTATCCTTTCCATGTGGATTACGCTCCCCGCCTTGATGTAACGTTGTATCAAGGGCCCAAGGGTCTCGGCATTTCTTGGTTGGTCCACCAAAGGGACAACAGACATTTTTAACTCTCTCGCTCCATGCCACCGAACACCCACACACCGGACAAAGGCCTACCGCCGTTATATTTCGACCTCCCAAACTTGGATTCATCCACTTCGACGACAATGGAAGGACCACCTATAGCCAGCAAGTTTTGGCAATAATTTTCCGTCACTTCCAAACAATAAGACCTCCAGTTAACCGGAGTTTGTTAGGTCCAGCCAAGGTTATAGGTTACATTGCTGTGCGATAAGGCCCTTTCAAGGAAATGATTCACGAAAGGCAGTATTTCTCATGCTTGAACGTGAGCCTTTTCCAAGAAAGTGTCCTTAAATGCGGTTACGGAAAAAACCGCATGCAAGACGCTTTCCCTGCTTAGCAACCTTGACTGATCGATTACAAGACCACTGATTAACTTGAGATCTAAAGACACATGGCTGTTGGCAGGAAGGGCATTGAATGTCTGAAGGGATGACTCCATGGTTCTGTAGGAACTCATATGCCCGTTTATTTTATCTGATAAAGAGGGAATGTATCTCCCACTCCCTCTGAGAACGACCTTGACATATGGAAGCCATAATGAAACTGAATAGAAAGGGGGGTTGGGATAAGTGTTGTAAAAGAATATCCGGGAACTTATGAAGAACTACTCGTAAGCTAGTAAGTGGTGTAAAAAACCACCTGACAGATACGTCATTGTAAATGCATAGAAAGCTCGCAATCATGGAAAAAAACACATGTGCAGAAGTCCCCTTTTAGCTCTCAAATGTAAATAATGGACTTAAGAGTAAAAAACATACTTCACATTTAAATCTACCGATACTTCAGTTATTATGCCCCAGCCCCCATTAAACATATGGAGGAAAACAACAAGCTAGCCAGCACTCGTCCATTTCTTATTGTGAATTTCATTTTTGCTAGCAATTAAACTATCATATATTAACTGGCTTTTCTTTTAGTCTTAGAGTCTTTTCTTTTACTTATCTTTACCCAAAGTTGGTGACAAGCTTAGGTTGTGAATCACACGAGGTCAGGTAGGAATTAGAAAAGCTTGTAGGCTAGTTTTAGTAAATAAAGGAGCATGTAAAGTAGGTTAGTTTAAGGAATAAAAGGCTAAGATGCATCCTTACTTTCATTCTATATTTCTATATTTACTGCATTCAATTAAAGCTCAAATATGATATTGTAGAATAGGGTAGTTAAGCTAAGGCAAGATGTGCTAAGCAAAGGTAAGTTGTACTAAGCTAAGGTAAGCTGTGCTAGGCTAAGGTATGTTGTGCTAAGCTAAGTAAGCTGGGCTGTGCTAAGCTAAGGTAAAGTAATCTACTGTAAGCCAAGCCTGGGTAGGTTAGCGAGAGTAAGGTAAGGTAAAATAAATGTAGGCTGGAAAAGGTAAGCTCAGGGTAGGTAAGGTAAGGTCAGGGTAGGTAAGGTAAGGTCAGGGTAGGTCAGGGTAGGTAAGGTAAGGTAAGGTAAGGTCAGGGTAGGTAAGGTAAGGTCAGGGTAGGTAAGGTCAGGTAGGTAAGGTCAGGTAGGTAAGGTAGGTAAGGTCAGGTAGGTAGGGTAGGTAAGGGTAGGGTAGGTAAGGGTAGTCAAGGCAAGGTCAGGTTAGGCGAGGTAAGGTCAGGGTAGGTAAGGTAAGGTCAGGGTAGGCAAGGTAAGGATAGGCTACATAACGTTAAGCAAGATGAATGTACGGAAGGTAAGCTTATGGTAAGGAAGGTAAGGCAAGGGTAAGGTAGGGATGGTCTGGCAAGGGTAGGGATATTGATTGATTGATTGATTTAAAGTTTTCAGGCATCCTGACATCTAGGGTAGGGAGAAGTTATGGTAGATAAGGTAGGGTAAGGGTTGATAAAGTATGGGTAGATAAGGAAAGGGTTGATAAAATATGGGTAGATAGGGTAAGGATAGATAAAGTAAGGGTTGGTAAGGTATTGATAAAGTAAGGGTAAAGTATGTGTAAGTTAGGTACGGGTAGGTAATGTAAGAATTAATAAAGTAAGGCCAAGTAAGGTAAAGGTAGACAAAGTGAGGTTAGGTTAGGTAAGGCAAGGGTAGGTAAAGTGAGATTAGGTTAGGCAAGGGTAGGTAAAGTAAGGTTAGGTATGGTAAGGTTAGGTATGGTAAGGTTAGGCAAAGTGAAGTATGGGTATATATGTAATGATTAGAATAGTTATTATTACCTGTTTAAAACAAATGACGTAATATGTCATGTTGGTTGGAAGAGCTAACCCTGGGATTTGCTGTAGTCATTCAAATTGTAAACAGGACATATAATGCAAACCTATGCAAACCTCAGCAATTTGACATTCTTCTTAAACGTCAACACATTGTCTCATCGTGTGAAAGTTTGTGACGTCACCGGATGCAGGTGTCTTCCGATTTCATCACGTGTCTAAAGTAAACCAAGCATACGATATCTGTGATATCGATAATTTATTCAGTTCATATCTAAACTTCACCAGAATTGGTCATCTGGACCAACACAGCTTCCTCCAGTGATGGAGATGTTTAACTCTGTTGTTTTTATATAATAAAGACTTAAAAACTATTAAGATGTATTCATGTACCATTTAAATACATCTGAAAAACAACTCATACTCAATGTGTGCTTATAACAGTAGCACGCCAATATATAAAGTACAGGTAGATAATGTTAGAGTAAGGTAAGGGCAAGTAAGGCAAGGGTAGGTAAAGTGAGGGTAGGTAAGGGAAGGCTAGAAAATTGATGGTGGACAATGTATGAGTATGCAAGGTAAGAGTAGGTAAGATAAGGCAAGGTAGAGTCAAGGTAGGTAAGGTAAGGTTAGATTGGGTGATGGTAGGGAAGGTATGAGTAGGTAAAGTAACAGCAGGTAAAACACGGGTAGGTAAATTGAGGTTAGGTAACTACAATATTAACATTAGAGTGTATTTTTCAACTTTGTCTTTGTTATTTGGTTTTATGTTTCCTTTTCTAACGGTATTTCTAAAAATTCCAAGTAACGTCCTAAGCAAATCTTTACACTGTTGAAGGATAGCCTAATCTAGCATGAAATTGCTAGATCTTGAAAAAAAATAGGCCTTGACTATAAAATACACTTCTATCAGATTAGTTTCACACTAAGAAAGATCACCAATCTAACTTTAAAATTGTTTGAATATCAGTTGAATTATTACGTATTACCTTCACAGTTATGGGAAGCATAATAATTGCACAGCAAAATCAAACTTAAAAGTAACTCTCTGTTGCCATGGAAAAGTAACAAATGACGGGAAATATTACTGTTACAAACGTTCTGCAACAGCTACACGGTAACACAGGTCACTCACCCTCCAAAAGGTTCCAACAATGTTCAGCCAAATTTAACGCCCTTTTTCACTTATTTATTCCCTATTATGAATCATCTTGACCATCGTATTTCATTAAAATCTGCACTGAATTGCTGGTGTAAAATGGAACTAGAACTAGCAGGTGTGAAGTTGATAGTAGTAGATCAAATGATTGACTTTGAGATATAATGAAAGACTTCGAAAGAAAAGAGAGAGAGAGAGAGAGAGAGAGAGAGAGAGAGAGAGAGAGAGAGAGAGAGAGAGAGAGAGAGAGAGAGCTTTTTGGGTTGTTATTCTTTGGAATAGTATGGCCTTATTGCAGTAACCTATCTGTCACAAAATTCTGTAGAATGCTTAAATAGCTTATCACAGTAAGTGTGGACATCCTGTCTGTTCTCTAGTATCACTGGAGCGAGAGAAAATGGTTGGTCGTCTTTTTGCCTTAAAAAAGACCCGTGTCACCCTGGGCACTTGTCCTAAGTCTGATGTAGACCTCAAGACTATGAACAACAGATGTGTCCTTTTTATATCATTAACGAAAGTTGTAACTAAACATTCTGTTGCCAGTATCAGCAACCACCCTCAACAATCCTTCATGACCCAAAATCATTCAAGAGAATAAGAATAAGCGGAGCAAGATTTTTATCTATTAATGATCATTGTGATATAAAGTGAGTAAATACCATGGGCTACTAATACGAAAATTTTTTTGAGTGTTATAAACATGTACTCTTTTGTCCTCAACTTCACGTTAGCATCCTATTCAATTGGTTGTTCAGACATATTTGGAATAATTTATAAATTAACCAATATGACAAATCAAAAGCAAAACAACAATCCCAATTGTATATATATTTGTGGACACGACTCGCGACCTTTTCTTGAGATTTGGGGGAGAAAGTCTACTGTATATTTCATGTCTTAAACAATAATCCTTTTTTAATGAAAATTATTTGTATTGCTAAATAAGTCCCATTTATTTAAGTTTTCTTCAGTAATTCTAAAGAAAGATATCTGTTTTAGTATCTCACATACAGCAACACTATCATTTTCTATGATTTCATAAGTAAATTATTAGTTTTCTTATATTCTCTAAGATTTTGATGCTGCACAACCTACGGGCCAACCAAGGGAAAGGCCCGTGCCACCAACAAGTGTTGGCTTTAATACCCCAAGAAGAAGATGCTGCACGTCTCTCTAAGTTATGTTCATCGTATTTCTTTTCCTGCTCGTTTATATATTTACAATTTCTGTGTTGTGATTATTCTGACGTCACACAGTGTCAGAAATGGTAGGAGAATATCCCAAAAGAGTAAAATTTTACCCCAAAATTACGTAGTAGACTATATTATGCTAGACGCATCTTGCTAATGTACTTACATTTGGTATATGTAAGGTATTATACTCTTAATTTTAACGAAGGGTCTGATAGTTCCTTAGTAAATAACCTTGAAATGTGATGCTTATGTCCTTATGACATCCAATGGCGAGGAAAACTACCGCTAAATCCCATACTTAAACATACTAAAGTCTATTCAATCATTAAAACCAAAAAACTTAAAAACCCGATTTCTCGAAACAGGAAAATTTCGGAAAATGATTGCCACTTCTTTTTTTCTTATAGGTCGTTATTTGTCAATTAATATAAAAAAAGATAGGGAATCCCAGAGCCTACAATCTGTACATTCTCATTTTGAAAAAACATAAAAAAAAAAAAAACTTCCCTATGAAAAAAAGACAGGTTTGAAAGGGACAAAATCAGTCGAGAAACTAAAATGTAAGAGGGATTTTCAAGTAACCCCAAACAATATTGTTCTTATGGAGCTGAGTTGTGCCCCTTAAAGGATGTGTCTTCATTTATTACTGCAACAACAGTAATGATGATGATGATGTTAATAATAATTTACTAAGCATGGTAATATTAGTATTGTTGATACTACTACTACTACTACTACTACTACTACTACTACTACTACTACTACTACTACTAATAATAATAATAATAATAATAATGATTTCAAATGAATCGCTAGTAAGGGTTATGAATTATCCATTGTTCTCTATTATCGTTATCATTCTTCAGACTGTGGAGTTTGAAAGCCAAGCTCGTTATATCAAAGGCTATTATCTAATAATCCCTAGTTGATGGTTTCACTAATTATTATATTCAGGAAAAAGAGTCTTCAATCAGTTTAGAAAATCTGTTTTGTTAATTCAAGCACCTTAATTAAGCAGGGGGAAATTCGTTACATGAAAAATTCCTATTCTAGAATGTTGAAACGGTTTTAAGAGAATAATTATGTGATATATATACATATATACACACACACAGACACACACACACACACACACACACACACACACACACATATATATATATATATATATATATATGTATGTATGTATATATATCACATAATTATTCTCTTAAAACCATATATCATATATATAGTGTATGTATGTATGTATATATATCACATAATTATTCTCTTAAAACCATATATCATATATATAGTGTATGTATGTATGTATATATATATATATATATATATATATATATATATAGAGAGAGAGAGAGAGAGAGAGAGAGAGAGAGAGAGAGAGAGAGAGAGAGAGAGAGAAATTATTTGAATATAGTCATCCATGAAAACTAAAAATATATACAACGGAAGTTAACACAAATATATTTGAAAAATATGAAAAAGCAAATTTCTTCCTCATATGGATATGCTTTTGATATTATCCCATGCTTATGTTCCCTTTTTCCTTTATTACACGAAATCCAAACAAACCCACTTATGTCAAATGAGAATCTCCAAAGTCCATAGGCTCAGTGCCAATTTGCTGATACAAATTGAGCAATGGATAATCCTTGGCAGAGCCGATCCAACCCGAATTTAGATGGTGACAATAATTAAGGACCCAGGGAAGAATATTTATCTTGTTTAGTTTATTATTATTATTATTATTATTATTATTATTATTATTATTATTATTAATATTATTATTATCATTATTGAATATGCGAAGAAGACCCTCTTTCAGCCATGTATTGTTGAAGGTTACGATTGCATCAGCTGCACTGATCTTGTACAGTGTTTTATCTATTATTTTTTAACTATTTCTATTTGTGTGTGTTGAGAATAAGAGACCTCTTCTCATTGTATTTCAACAGGAGGTAAAGGAGATATTCTTGTTTTCATAAGTATACTTTACTTCTTCAAGTTGACAAAGATCTTGGAGCAGCCATGCTAGGTGATCCATTTCAAAAGTTTCCGGAGATAATGCGATAAATATATTTTATAAGGCATGGGTACATCAGCAGTACAGAAAAGACATTGCCATTAAAAGTGTTACGGTATCAGGACAGCGGAAATCATCTCCCCTTTATTTATCACACAACCAAGTAGACAGCTACCCTGGTTATGAAGAATGAAAAGCCCCCTTCAGTTGAAGATCACTTTAAGAGGTGTAACATGGTCTACAATTTTAAATTACTGTTCGTGGATACCTTTTCGAATATAAAGGGATAAACACTACAAGCTGCTCAAAGTTCCCGTCTTGCCATAACCAAGGCCCTATCGTAAAGAACATGGCCGACGCACACAACACTGAAATCTCACCTAACGTCCTAGTTAATAAAACATAGATATTCGACAACGACCCGGAACCCCATTTTAGTCTTAAACACCACCGAAGAAACATTCCTATTCCAGACGCTGGGTAGGGGAAATCCCGGTATTATTATTGCGGGAAATGATCACATATTACAAACTGTAGGAAATTCTGATGGCGAAGATGGCCCCCTTGGAGAGGTTTAAAAAGTACTGAGACACGAAATCCCATCCATCAATTAACAAACTTCTACTGCCAACAGACACCGCCCCATACAAAGATCAGAAAGGCTAAACTTACGGTTCCTATATGATGTCACAGTCAATCTTTTACGGTTTGCAACACCCAACACACACAGGAAAAATCCTTCAAATTCTTGGATTCTGTAGTGATCATAATCCTGTTCGTAATAATAAAACGTTTGGACCCAGCAGCGCTACTTAAGGGATTTCCAGATCAGTGACCCTGCGTGTTCCAAGTACCTGCCCGGAATAACAACATGACTTTCTTAGCCTGTTAAAGTTCTACATATGGAACACAAGAATATCCAATTTACCTCCTGAAGAATTATAATGGACATACATATCTTACTGTCGACACAAGTAAAAAAAGAAAAAAAAAAAAAACACTAAGGAAAAAACCTATATGAGATCAAAGTTTCTGATGTAGTCATAACAATATACCTTGAAGAAAACTCACACCTATACTCTAGTTTTATGAGACATTATACCAAACATATATACTTTGACATTTTAAATAAAGTCGGTTTCGTGACATGGAGACGATATTTAGTTTGCTCTCGTATCCATATTTCTCTTTTTCTGTCTCTTAGTGTAATCCCTATCATTATTTTTTCCACAGCACTTTGATGAGTAGGACAGACAATAAATGGACATTAAGGATAACGCAATGAGTCCCTAGAGATTAAATAAAGAAGCAAGGGAAGCAAGACAAGACTTGGATGGACATGTCTGACGCCTTTGTTCAGCAGTGGACTAGTAACGGGTGATGATGATGATATATATATATATATATATATATATATATATATATATATATATATATATATATATATATATATATATATATATATATATATATACATATGTATGTATATATATATATACACATTAAAATACACAATTTTCCGTGTATTTATGATAAATAAAATAACCCACAATGTATGAAAAATAGATTATTTAGCTTTCGAAGGGACCATGTCCCTTCCTCTTCAGAATACAAATGGTTACAGATTTTTGAAAAAGAGGTACAGAAAGGTTCTTAGAGATAAAAAACGGATTTTGAGCGAAGCGAAAAATCTACTTTTGGGTGAGATGGCCATGTCGTCCTGATGGAAGTTCCTATTGGGTAGCTTCCTAGGGTATATTACAACTACGGCCATATTCCCAGAGAATTTACCTTAAGGTACCAGAATTCTAACTCCTGGAGCGAATATCCCTCGTGAAAGGGATATCGCGACATATCAGAGGACGTATTCTTGACACGCTATATGGCAATCTACACCCCGAACAGAGATTACGTATCGCAGGGGTCAATTGGCAAGAAACGAAATCGGGAAAGAAAAAGGGGGAGCCGCTCCCAAGGCTCCCTATCTCTCGTTTCGTAAGCGTGCCTGGTGCCAATCCTGACGACATCTGTATTCCTTGTAGCGTACACGAGGTGCTACAGATACTGTATGTAGGGAGGGGTCCTACAGCCCTTTTTTAGAAAGGGAAGGGCGGGTTCATCAGGACGACAGGGCCATCTCACCCAAAAATAGATTTTTCGCTTCGCTCAAAATCCGTTTTTTGGGCTCAAGCCATGTCGTCCTGATGGAAGTATACCAGAGCATTACTGTATCTGTGGATTCTCAGAACGTTCCGTACTCCCCGCAGGTAATTTTTCCCCGGTCGACTAGACCTAGAGACCTAAGATGTTACCGTTATACATCTTTTCAGCTAACTATAAACCATGTTAGAGCTTCCTGCCCTCTACAGGGAAGAGTCCTACTGGACTCTGGAAAAGTCACGAAGAGTACATATACCTATGTATGAATACCAGGCAAGCTAATATAGTGGTCTCACCCTATATTAAGTAAAGCATAGTTTGTAAAGAACCACTGCGTCAATATGAAATATCGACCAGTTATCCGCACAATACTTGTATTGGACAAAGGTTTATATCCGCATAGGAAGAAACTAGTAAAACCGCCCTCATCCCCTTATGGGACGGAGTCCTCCCGTTAAGGGAAATCATAAACCAATGCAACATAGCTTGCATAAAGGAACAATTCTATTAGAATTATCCCAGATAAGGTGCATAGAATGAATGCTCAATTATACCAATAAATTGACACAGGTGAAAGAGACGCAAGGTTCTCAAGAACAAGTTTATTGACAGACAATAAATAGACAAGTTAACAACAATTATATATATATATATATATATATATATATATATATATATATATATATATATATATATATATATATATATATATATATATATATATATATATATATATATATATATATATATATATATGTATATAAGAAGAGGATAACCCAAAACTTTAAGCATAAGTATGATAGTAAACAGAACTTGTTTATCTAAAAGAAAAAACATTAAATGCCACTTTTAAGATACCGAGGTATCAAAGTCATAAAAGTCTGTATTACAAATCATTCACATTATCGTTAGAAACGCTCGGCACACATGTCTGCACTTATGCTAGGTTCACCTTTGGAAATGGAACAGTCTACATGGGCAACTCAGTGCCCTCACTTAGTTTGTAGTACAGTATGTAACTACACACTCACCCTGGAATTAATCGTCCCAATTAAAACCACTGTTCCTCGCAGAGTTAAACAGTAGGGTTAACGACGTGACCCACTGCTACCACAGATCTCTTTAGTTCCTCTACTTGCTTCGCATAGTGGCGAAAGAACACTCTGGAAGACTTCCAGCCAGTGTATGAACGGAGATGTTCAAAATCCATACAATTAAAGAAATTTAAGGATGAGGCAACTTTCCTCGGATCGTGACCTGCGGGTGTACTGTCAGGATCCGCTCTGCGAATAAAATATGTGATTTTCGCTCTGAGTTGATTCAGAGATAAATTTGAGCCTGATGTTTCTTCCCTGAATAGTTGACCACCCCTGAAGTCTGAAGTTCTATGAAGATAGACCTTTAGGCATTCTACTGGACATAGAGATGCATCTTCTTTCAGAGGGCAGATTCTCCAGGGACCCCACCTGTTGGTGGGTAACTCATTCTTGGCGAGAAACGTAGGATCCGGAAACAGGTTCAGTTCTCCACCATCCAGGAACTGAACACGACCGGCCTCTCTCGAGAGGGCTACGACCTCACTAACCCTGGCCCCGGACGTGAGTGCAAATAGGAAAATAACTTTTTATGTCAAATCCTTTAACGGACACTCTTCATTGCTCAACAGAGAAGCGAAATGAAGAACTTTGTCTAAAGACCATGAAATGGGCTTTGGAGGTGCTGAAGGTCTGAGCCTAGCGCAGGCTTTCGGAACTTTATTAAAGATCTCGTTACCTAGGTCGACCTGGAAGGCATATAGAATGGGTCTTGTCAAAGCAGACTTACACGCTGAAATCGTGTTAGTTGCCAACCCTTGACCATAGAGGTGGATGAAGAAAGATAAGCAGAAGTCTGTCGAGATCTCCTGCGGATTCTTCGCCTTGACAAAGGCCACCCATTTTCTCCAAGATGACTCATATTGCCTTCTAGTAGATTTGCACTTATTTTCCTCTAGGAAGTCTATGCTGGCTTTCGAAATCCCGAAACGCTTTCTCACCGCTAGGGAGAGAAAATCATGAGCTGCAGGGTCCGGGTTTTCTGTAATGAAGCGCAGACAGTCGACTTCTGAACTCGCTGGGTCAGAACTGGATCTGGTAGCAGTAAAAACTTCAGCTGTAGTTCCAATGCCAGGGGGAACCACACGCTGTTCGGCCACTTGTGGGCCACTATTGCCGCTACCCCCTTGAAGGATTTCAATTTGTTGAGGACCCTCAACAGAAGGTTGTGAGGAGGGAACAGATAAATCCTGGACCATCTGTTCCAGTCGAGGGACATCGCGTCCACTGCTTCCGCTAAGGGGTCCTCGTACGGGGACACGTACAGGGGCAACTTCTTGTTGTCTTTCGTCGCAAAGAGGTCTATCTGCAGTTCTGGGACTTGATTCAGAATGAAGGAGAATGATCCTGCGTCTAAGGACCATTCCGACTCTATCGGTGTGAACCTGGATAGAGCGTACGCTGTCACATTGCGGACTCCTTGAAGGTGAACTGCCGACAGGTACCACTTCTTCTTTTCCGCCAATCGGAAGATAGCCAACATCACCTGGTTGAGAGGTGGTGACCTCGATCCTTGTCGATTCAAGCATCTCACAACTACCTCGCTGTCCATCACCAACCTTATGTGGATCGAGTGACGCGGGGAGACTTTCTTTAAGGTAAGGAGCACTGCCATAGCTTCTAGAAAGTTTATGTGAAAGGTCTTGAATAGCTTGGACCAAGTCCCCTGGACTTTTTTCCGATGAGAGTGACCTCCCCATCCCTCCTTCGAGGCGTTTGAGTGAATCGTCACCGACGGGGGAGGTGGCTGAAGAAGAACCGACTTCTTTAGATGTCTGGCTTGGGACCAATGCCTGAGAAGAGTACGTAGCCGAAGCGGAACTGGTCTTCTCAGATCTCTTCGCGTGTTTGATGCAAAACTTCTCCAAACTCCGGTTGCATCCTTTAGCTGTGCTCTTAGCACTGGGTCTGTCACCGAAGCAAACTGGAGAGAGCCCAGTACCATCTCCTGTTCGCGTCTTGATATCCTTTCGGAATCTAGAAGTCTCTTGACAGAACCCGCTATCTCCTTCCTTTTCTTCGCCGGGATGGAGAAACGGTGTGACAAAAGGTCCCAGTGGATTCCCAGCCACTGGAACTTTTGAGATGGAGAAAGTCGAGACTTTTTTCTGTTGATCTTGAAGCCTAGGTACTCTAGGAACTGGATCACTTGACTGGAAGCTTGCAAGCATTCTGTCTCGGATGCTGCCCACACCAACCAGTCGTCCAGGTAGGCTACTACCTGAATTCCCTTTAGGCGTAATTGTTTGAGAGCTACGCTCGAAAGCTTCGTGAAAATCCTTGGGGCTATGTTTAGCCCGAATGGCATGGCTCTGAAGGCGTATAGTCTTCGTTGTAGCCTGAACCCTAGGTAGGGGGAGAGTCGACGGTTGATTGGAATATGCCAATAGGCGTCTGACAAGTCTATAGAGACGGAATATGCCCTGTTGGGCAGTAAGGTCCTTATGTGTTGCAGTGTTAGCATCTTGAATTTGCAATTCACTATGAACTTGTTGAGTGGCGACAAGTCCAGAATGACTCTGAGCTTTTCCGAGTCTTTCTTGGGAACACAAAACAGCCTCCCTTGGAATTTGATGGACTTCACCTTTCGGATCACATTTTTCTCCAACAGTTCTTGAACGTACTCCTCCAGAACATGGGTGGAGTGTTGGAAAAACCGAAGGCACGGGGGTGGAGTGGTGTACCAGCTCCAGCCCAGTCCATTCTTGAGTAGGCTGTGGGCCCAGGGATCGAAGGTCCACCGATCCCGAAATTTCAGAAGTCTCCCTCCTACCGGTATCATCTCACTTGGACTGCCGTTCTGAGGTCTTGCCTCCCTGACCACGACCACCCCTGAATTCCCTTCCCCTTGAGGGGCGCCTAGACGAGCCTCTGGCTGCTCCTCTAGGCTTTGCTCGAAAGGAAGTAGACTGGCCTTCGAACGTTGGGGTGAATGCCGTGGACTGTGTCGACACAGCCTGGGGTACCCACTGAAAAGTGGTCGGGGTTTGTGCCACCATCTGGGGCACTGGAGGCAATGGCAATTGAAGTTGCTGTTGCTGTCTAAAAGGCTTGGCTGGCCGAGACGGTAGCCTAGTCCTCATAGTCTTCCTCTTTGGTTGAGGACCCTCATCCGGGGAAGACTTTCTTTTGATAGCCAGGCCCCACTTCTGGAGAAGGTTTCTATTCTCCAAGGCGGCCTTATCAACAACTTCTTTGACCAAATCGGTAGGGAAAAGGTCTTTGCCCCAAATGTTGGAGGAGATTAGTTTCCTTGGCTCGTGCCTCACCGTAGCCGAGGTGAACACGAACTCCCTACAAGCTCTCCTCGCCTTGACGAAGCCATAAAGGTCCTTCGTCACTGTGGCCAGATGAGTCTTGGCCACCACCATGAACATTTCATGGACCTTGGGGTCACTTGCCATCGTCTCAAGAGTAGTCTGAAGAGACATTGAGGCAGCCAGTCTTTCTTTTGTCTCGAACTCTCTCCGCAAAAGAATGTCAGAGAGCTTAGGGAGGTCCTCGCCGAACTGACGTCCGGCAATATCAGCCTCCAACTTCCCAACTGAGAACGTAAGATGGACGTCCTTCCAGTCTTTGTGGTCCATAGGCAGGGTCAGCGACAAGGGTTTACACTCTTCCAGGGAGGGGCAAGGCTTGCCGGCCTCGACTGCTTTTAGTACAGCCGCAAACCCTTCCTGTAAAAAGGGGAAGGCTCTAGCAGGAGAGGACACAAAAGAAGGGAGCTTCTTGCTCAATGCAGCTACCTTTGAGTTAGAGAAGCCCCTCTCTTTCATCGAGGATGAAAGCAGAGCTTGAGCCTTAGCATGGTCCATCACTATGACCTCCTTCGGCTCTGTCTCCTCCTTTGAAGCTGGTTCCTTCTTCAGCCGGACATAACAGTCCGGATAAGATGCCTTGCTGGGCCAGAATTCCACCTCCTCTAGGGGAACTGAGCCCAACTTATCCGAGATGACGATCTTTCCAGTCGTCATCGGCATGTGCTCAGCATATCTCCATGGGTTAGCATCTGAGCACAAGGGAAGGTCTTTCACATTGAGCCTTTTCTGGGGCCCATGTGATTCTGGAAGGCTCTGCATCCGCAGTTCCATTGCAGCCGCCTTCTCCTGATTCTCCTTCTGCATTTGTTGGATCATTCAAACAATAGAAGAGAGGGCCTGTCCCAGCTCTACTGGGAGACCGGCCGATGTTGAGGGAATAGGCTCCGGAATCTGAACCGGAGTAGCCGACACCTCGTCGACCTCTTCCTCTACAACGTCTGGGGCTTGAACTTCATCCTGGGCTTCTGCCAGGAGGTCTTCCTCCAGACGCTCGTCCACGTCAGACATCCTGTCATCTAACTGGATGTCTTGCATAGTGACCGCGACTTCAGCATCCACCTGGATCTGAACTTGGGGGATCTACTCTTGAGGCTGGGGAATCACTGCATCAGCTGATGCCTTAGGGAAAAGATACGCCCTCATCTTCTCACTTGGAAGATAAGGTCCAGAGGTGTTCTTCTGGAAGCCCCTTACCCAAGTACGAAGCTTCTCCCTTGCTATATCCCTTGATTCCGCCGTCCTAGGGGAATCAAAGGCCTCAGTAATCAGGTTAGTGCACACAGTACATACCTGAGGGTCCCAATACCGGAGATCATCCTTGGAGACAGCGCATGCTGCGTGTCTCCTACAAAACTCATGTCTGCAGAGGTTCTTACTGCGGACGTTGCAGAAAACACTTCCGCACTTCGGAGGGTCCTCCTGTAAAGAGAAGAAATTTCCATGAGTATCAAGTGAACTATGTGTCACTGGATATGCATAGTATAGCATAATGATTCATAAAGGAAAGAAACACACTTGTGTTTCCCTCACAACCAATTGTTGTAGCCTTCCAGATAATAAAATCGAATGGTTAATCTCTTCTAGAATAACCAATGCAAAGTTTCCAGAGGAAAAGGTGGAGCTCACACCTAAGCAATGATTTTAAAATCCTGGATAATAGACAAGAAAGAACTCACTTTCTTATCTGTAGGGCAACAGCAAAGGGCTGTGCAAGAAAACACAAAAGTGTTAGAACACAGTGCTGTACCAAAACCTATACTATAGTTTTCTTCTTACAGTATATGTTATATTGAAGAATACTGGTACAGTATAGGAGGTTATGTGCCGGCCGGCACACACCCTAACTAGCTTTAAAGTATACTACTTAACAGCTATAAGGCGGCAGAACGCTGGTTCAAATGCATGTGCCGGCCGACAGTAACTGCCGGCCGGCAACAGCCAATGTCAGCCGGCAATGACTGCCGGCCGGCCACTACACAAGGTATTACCCGGCTGCCGGCCACACTCTTGGCAACTGGCAGACAAGGGCAGACATTAGCCGGCCGGCAAAGGTACACGACCGATGCCAGCCGGCAGCAAAAGAACCAGAGGACTACAACCGCCCGGCTGCCGGCCTCATAGGCCGGCAGCCAGGTCGGGTACAGCACTAGAAGAAAAACAGAATGGATGCCGGGATAAGAGCGTATACTACCTCCAAGCCCGGCAATCCGAAAGAGTGCATATAAGGATGGGGAGAATCTAATTCAGGCTACCTGACCAGTGCCGTCTGGTTCTACAGGCAGGCATAGATGAGGGACCAAGAGAGGTCCGGGCAGCACTCAAAGCAGAAGACCCTTGCCGGCCGGCAAGGGACTGAGTCAATTCCACATCCTAACCTATCCTAGGTTCAGATGTAGAATGACGTACAGTACTGTAATGGCTAGGCCATTACGGAGATAGAGGGGGAAGGGACAAAAGAGGGTCCTACCAACCTTGCTTTAGTGAAGGATCACCCGCAGCCAAGAAACTCATCTTAGCCTAAGGGAGGTCCAAGGAGGGAGGCCAGCAATACTTGCCAGCTCCCAGAGAACCAAAGCAAGGAAGGTGTTGCTACTCCCAGGGAAAGAATCTTATCCTCCCCCAAGAACAGCAACAAGGACTAGTCTGGTAGATCACAAAAGAAGGAATCATCTCGTATAGAAACCTTCGGTAGTGACCTAAGGAGGCTAAGCCTCCTATGTCTGTGTCAGGCCAGCTAGGGAGACTCTACCCCAAGCCAGACAAACACAGACTCAGACTAAAAACTCTGTTGTTCTGTCCCTCTCTGAAACCAGACTTACTGGAACAGGAAGGTACCGTAACACCCCAGTATAGTTTTATCGAAAGTTAATTCAGATAAACCACTTAGGGATAAGCCCAAGGCTTAAACAGAGGGAAAGGGATTGCATACCTTCTCCGAAGAAAAGAAAGCAACCGGGGAGTATGAGAAAGTATACCAAGGCTCCATAAGCAACTTAGCCTAGGCCCCAAGAGAATCGATTACCTAAATCACCGAAACTCACTCGTATACTATCTTGGAAATATTCAACATAATCTTAAATGTATAAAAAACAGCCTAAAGCTTCAATAAAATCTTAATACACTCGGAAAAACCAAAATCATGCATGAAGTACTAGGACCAAACGACTAGGCTACATGGCCTAGCGTAGGCCAGAATTGGCGAATACTTCGCCAAAATAATACTAAAGCACGAAAGGAAATCCTATGTAACGCTAAATAGCTAAAATTTATTAAAGCAAAACAACCGGGAATGTCGCTCTGGCTAACTAAACTTATACCTAGCGAGCGACAGCGTCAATGACGCCTCCGGTAGGCTACGGCTCTTGTAACAAAGATTAAACCTATTAATCACTTTAAAAATTACCAAGAGCCTACATTTATACATAAAAGACATGTTACTCAACTTATCAGAGGCCGACGAAGTTGGAGAAGCCATGAAAAGTAGAATAAATCCAAGATTTATGAGAAACACAGGAAAAAACACCGAGTTGTTAAGCTACGCAAAAAGGAATACAGATGGCGTCAGGATTGGCGCCAGGCACGCTTACGAAACGGGAGATAGGGAGCCTTGGGAGCGGCTCCCCCTTTTTCTTTCCCGATTTCGTTTCTTGCCAATTGACCCCTGCGATACGTAATCTCTGTTCGGGGTGTAGATTGCCATGTAGCGTGTCAAGAATACGTCCTCTGATATGTCGCGATATCCCTTTCACGAGGGATATTCGCTCCAGGAGTTAGAATTATGGTACCTTAAGGTAAATTCTCTGGGAATATGGCCGTAGTTGTAATATACCCTAGGAAGCTACCCAATAGGAACTTCCATCAGGACGACATGGCTTGAGCCCAAAAAGCCCGTTACAGTCTTAGCGATGTGGAGGATTTATTTTTTGTTTTATTTTATTTTTGGTTTTGCCAAATCCTGAGAGAGAGAGAGAGAGAGAGAGAGAGAGAGAGAGAGAGAGAAAGAGAGAGAGAGATATTGTGTTAGCGAGCGAAAGTAGTTAGGTTAACGATCGTTTGTGGTGAGAAAGACTGTTGGTTTAAATGAGATTGTTTGTTTACATTTTTTAGTTAGGTTACGACAGTGGTGAATGTTTCGGAGCGAATGCTTTTTTTGATTGACTGCGTCCTGAAGCAGTTGTGTGGTTGAATGCTGGATTATTATTTTTTTGACCAGCGTGAAAGTGTCTTTTTGATTTTCTGAGCTGTGATTCCTCCTTTGGGGAGAGATTTATGTGAATGTGATTGTTGACGACCTGGCTTGTTTAAGGAATTTGATACGACTGCTCAGATTTGGAATGAATTATTGATGACCTGGATTGTTTAAGGACCTGATTGGATTGCTCTGTGGATTTTGATGAAATAGATGCTGTAACGACCCCGCCCGGTTGAAGGAATTGGTTTGGCGTATTGATTTTGATGATGATGATAATGATGATGACGATGATGATAAGTGCAATTGTGCATTAACATTTTTCAGCGGTCCGGTTGCTGCAGAGTTGTGTTTTTTTGGCTATAAAAGACTGTTGGCCTTGTGTGGACGAAAGTGTCCACTCAGAATTACATATTGGTTGTGCGGTTTAGTTTTAAGTTTTGTTAGGGTTTAAATTTGGTTTATTTGAATTATGTTACGTTTATTGTATGTTTTGTAAGTTGTTAATCGTTATTTATTTTGAGGGTTTGAGTGAATGATGGTATGATTGAGGCCTGTTTTGTGTTAAGTGTATGATTATTGATAAGTGTTTTTTTGTTTATGTTGAGCGTTATAGTTTGTAAGAAATATATAGTTTTAAGGTTATGTTTAGTTTTTTTTCCTTCTGTTAAAGAGTCTGGTATAGATAACGTAAGGGGAAAGTTTGTTTTGTTGAGACAATTGTCTGTAGGTGTGGTTCAGGGTGTGGGGCTTGTTTTTTAAACATCCCGCCACATTATTTTGGCGCCCGAACAGGGACAGTCGAGGTGGGATTGAACCAGACTCTTTCACAAAGGTTATATTTAGGATTTAGATTTAAGGTTAACGACAATGGAAGGTAAATTAAAGGCATTGGAGGAGGAATTGCGGCTGAGTAAGGAGCGTGAGGAGAGGTTGCTAATAGAGAATGAGAGGTTGAACTGGGAGAATGCGGCGATGCAGAAGGAGCTTAGGGAGTTAAAGGGGACAGTAGAGAGAGTGGAAGAATGTGTTGAGATGAGGATGAAACAGAATGAAGAACGAATGGAGAAACGAATGGAAGATATGATGGGGCAAGTCATGGGGATGATGAAAACTATAATGGGTGAAGGTGCAGTCGGAGGAGTGTCCTCAGCTTTGGGTAATGGGTTGGTAGTGGAAGAGAAGGCTAAGGTTAGTGATAATGGGAGAGGAAGTGATAGTGATAGTAATAGTAATAGTGATAGTGAGATTGAAGATAAGGGAATTAGACATAATAGGGATGAACAGAAAGGTGAGAGGAAAGATGAAAGGAAAGGTAAAAGTGATGTGAAGAAACAGAAAAAAAGTATCAGGCTGATAGCAAGGATGATCGTGAATGGGTGAAGGTGGTAAGTAAGAAAAAGGGTAAGAAGGGAATGGTTAAGGATAGGAATTTAAGTGTGGAAGTGGATTCATTATATTCGAATGAGGAAGAAGGTAACAAGGGAGTAGACAGTGATGATAGCAGTGAGAATGAACGTGATGTGTGTAAGACTGTGTTTATGAGAGAGGTACCTCGGTGTGAAAGGTTCAATGAGCATAGCAGTAGGGATGTATATGATTTTTTCAAGGAGTATGAGAGGTATTGTCAGGATAAGTATGGTGATAGTAAAAGAGTTTGGGCTAGGGAGTTAGGAGAATATTTGACTGGGTATTTGTTGACGATGTATGGAGTGATAATGAGTGTAGGGGACGTTGATTATGAAAGTGTGAAACAGAGAATAATTGAGCAGGTAAAACGTATGAAAGGGAGTGTTAAGTATAAGCGTAAGAATGATTTTGATGATGCACGGATGAATGTAGGAGAAGCGATATCAATGTACGTATGTAGGTTGGAAACTTTAGCTAGGAAGAAGTATGGGGATGAAGGTATAAATGAGAATAAGGAGTTAATGAAGAAGTTTTTGGCAACTGTACCCGAGAATGTGGCTGAGTTTGTTAATTTGAAACGGAAGGAGAAAATGAGGTGGACGAAAGAAAGATTGACATGGGATGATATTTTAGAGATAGTTGAGGATTACGAGTTGGATAGGTGTATGAAAGAAAGTAAATCTGTGAGTGTAAGAGCTGGAATGGAAGAAAGTGTAATAGAATTTGGTAGTTATAAGGACGCAATTTTGAGAGGACCAATGAGGGTAGCTGATAATGTAGTAGATAGGAGTGTTAGGGCGAGTAATGTGGGAATACCTGTAAGGACAAATGAAGGATTTAGGCAGGGTAATTGGCGCAATAGGGATAGGAGTGTGAGTGCACATCGAGGTATGTCAGATAGCCGTGTCCGTGATGAAAAGTGTTATAGGTGTGGGAAAGTAGGTCATAAGAAGAATGAATGTAGATGGGCTCTAGGTGCTTGTTTTGGATGTGGTGAGGTAGGGCATAGAATTAGCGAGTGCAAGAAAGAGAAAGGGGTAAAATGTTATCGGTGTGGTATGACTGGGCACAGCGAGTGGATGTCGTAGTAATCATATGAATGTAATTTGTGGTAATTGTGGTAAGGATGGTCATTATGCTAGAATGTGCAAGGAGCCGCGGGGTAAGTGTACTGAATGTGGTGTAGATGGGCATGTAGCTAGGGTATGTAGGAAGAAGGGAGTAAATCAGCCAGGATGTTCGGGAAACTAGAGTGTAAGAGGGTTCAGCTGGGTGAGTCCTCCTGTGTGTGTGGAAGGAATAGGATTAATGTTTGTGAGAATGGGATGAGTAATTGGTTGGAAATGAGCAAGTATGAACCTAGTATGCATGAGAAATTAGGGCTGGAAAATAAACAATTAGTGTTAGTTGAATATAGGAAAAAGAGGCGTTTGAAAGTTTTAAGTAAAGATGAAAGAAGGGGAAATTTTATAAGTAAAAGTGAGAATAGAAATAAGTATGACAAGGGTGTAAATGTGCAAGTGTGTATGGAAGATAAATGTGTTAATACAGATGAATCATGGCTGAGTATGAATGATACCTATAGTGTGTGTGGCTTTTCCTTAGGTGATGTAAAAGAAAGGATGACGAATGCGAGAGTGAGAGATAAGAGAATGATTAGTAGTATGAATGAATCTTTTACTAAAGTTGAGAATGTTTTTGATGAAATGGATGAACTGTTTACAGAAATGAGTGTAATTATAGGGCCAGATGAGAACGAGGTAGATATGATTGTACATGATATATTAGATGATAAGGATTTAGATAGGAATAGTGTTAATGTAGCGAATGATTGTGATAAGGAAGAAGTGAATGAGAGAGTATATGGAGGCCCAGTTACTCGGAGTAGAGGTCCCGTTCCCGACTGCGACTGGGTTATGAAAAAATAATGTAAGTGTTGTGTGAGAGGATTTGGCAAAGTAAGGGGGGAGGAATGTGGAGGATTTATTTTTTGTTTTATTTTATTTTTGGTTTTGCCAAATCCTGAGAGAGAGAGAGAGAGAGAGAGAGAGAGAGAGAGAGAGAGAGAGAGAGAGAGATATTGTGTTAGCGAGCGAAAGTAGTTAGGTTAACGATCGTTTGTGGTGAGAAAGACTGTTGGTTTAAATGAGATTGTTTGTTTACATTTTTTAGTTAGGTTACGACAGTGGTGAATGTTTCGGAGCGAATGCTTTTTTTGATTGACTGCGTCCTGAAGCAGTTGTGTGGTTGAATGCTGGATTATTATTTTTTTGACCAGCGTGAAAGTGTTTTTTTGATTTTCTGAGCTGTGATTCCTCCTTTGGGGAGAGATTTATGTGAATGTGATTGTTGACGACCTGGCTTGTTTAAGGAATTTGATACGACTGCTCAGATTTGGAATGAATTATTGATGACCTGGATTGTTTAAGGACCTGATTGGATTGCTCTGTGGATTTTGATGAAATAGATGCTGTAACGACCCCGCCCGGTTGAAGGAATTGGTTTGGCGTATTGATTTTGATGATGATGATAATGATGATGACGATGATAAGTGCAATTGTGCATTAACATTTTTCAGCGGTCCGGTTGCTGCAGAGTTGTGTTTTTTTGGCTATAAAAGACTGTTGGCCTTGTGTGGACGAAAGTGTCCACTCAGAATTACATATTGGTTGTGCGGTTTAGTTTTAAGTTTTGTTAGGGTTTAAATTTGGTTTATTTGAATTATGTTACGTTTATTGTATGTTTTGTAAGTTGTTAAGCGTTATTTATTTTGAGGGTTTAATTGAATGATGGTATGATTGGGGCCTGTTTTGTGTTAAGTGTATGATTATTGATAAGTGTTTTTTTGTTTATGTTGAGCGTTATAGTTTGTAAGAAATATATATTTTTAAGGTTATGTTTAGTTTTTTTTCCTTCTGTTAAAGAGTCTGGTATAGATAACGTAAGGGGAAAGTTTGTTTTGTTGAGACAATTGTCTGTAGGTGTGGTTCAGGGTGTGGGGCTTGTTTTTTAAACATCCCGCCACAGCGAATATTAACAGCATTTCACGCTGGTTTGTTTATATCTTTTAACAATTCCTTAACAATAGTTACATTGGTTTTTACAATATTATTTAAAAACCGATCCAATTTAAAATTACTTTGATATATATTAAAATTATTGGAATTCTGAATTAAAACAGCTTCAATCAGTTTCCGTCTATGTGTATCAGGCATTGATATCAATTTGTCCATATTCTTAAAATCTATTGGGTGATTTTCCCGTGTCATATGTTTAAAAACAGCGCTATTTTCATCACCTCTTCTAATGGAATCTCTGTTCTCTTTTTCTTCTCTCAAAATCTACTGATTCTCCTATGAATACTTTATCACATGAACCACATGGTAGTTTATATATACATGCTTGTTTGGCAGCCTTTCCTTTCCCTGATTTTGTCAACACCTTTTTAATCGTTAAATTATTTTTATATACCCCAACTACTTTTACAACTTTTTAGGCAGGTGTCAAGTAATTTGTTGTCTTGGCCTATTTTAGGAATGATAAGAAGACATTCATCATCTTTTAGAAATGGTTCTCTTTCTTTTGCAACATAATATGTCTTCCTTGCTTTTAAGTGTGCCTTTTCGATAAACCCAGAATCATAGCCATGATTTTTTAAAACCTTTTTAAGATAACTTATTTCAAATTCAAGGAATTCGTGGTCACAAACTTTATATGCTCTTAAAAATAAGTTAGAAATAACCCCCAATTTTTTAGTTCTTGTATGGTTTGAAAATGCATGTATATAAGAATCTGAATACGTTTCTTTCCTGTAAACCTTGAATTTAGGACAGCCAACTTCCGGACGGATTACCAGTGTGTCCAAGAAGGGTAATTCATTATTATTTTCTATTTCAACTTTAAATTTAATTGAAGGGTGGAGATTGTTTAAAGACTCTAAAAAGTTATCAATATTAAGAGAACATGGAACAACAGCAAAAATATCATCTACATATCTCACCCATGTAATAGAGATTCCATAAGAAGAGGTGATGAAAATAGCGCTGTTTTTAAACATATGACACGGGAAAATCACCCAATAGATTTTAAGAATATGGACAAATTGATATCAATGCCTGATACACATAGACGGAAACTGATTGAAGCTGTTTTAATTCAGAATTCTAATAATTCTAATATATATCAAAGTAATTCTAAATTGGATCAGTTTTTAAATAATATTGTAAAAAACAATGTAACTATTGTTAAGGAATTGTTAAAAGATGTAAACAAACCACCGTGAAATGCTGTTAATATTCGCTAAGACTGTAACGGGCTTTTTATCTCTAAGAACCTTTCTGTACCTCTTTTTCAAAAAATTTTAACCATTTGTATTCTGAAGAGGAAGGGACATGGTCCCTTCGAAAGCTAAATAAACTTCTATTTTTCATACATTGTGGGTTATTTTATTTATCATAAATACACGGAAAATTGTTTATTTTAATGTATATGTATATATATATATATATATATATATATATATATATATATATATATATATATATATATATATATATGTATATATATATATGTATATATATATATGTGTATATATATATATGTATATATATATATGTATATATATATATATGTATATATATATATGTATATATATATATATATATATATATATATATATATATATATATATATATATATATATATATATATATATGTATATATATATCATCACCCGTTACTAGTCCACTGCTGAACAAAGGCGTCAGACATGTCCATCCAAGTCTTCTCTTGCTTCCCTTGCTTCTTTTTTTTAATCTCTAGGGACTCATTGTGTTATCCTTAATGTCCATTTATTGTCTGTCCTACTCATCAAAGTGCT
>NC_090739.1:117179572-117187072 GCF_036898095.1 Palaemon carinicauda | reverse complement strand
CTCCCACATTATCCACCACAGATGAAGCTTCATAATGCTGAATCCCCTACTGCTGCAACCTCCGCGGTCATCTAAGGCACCGGAGGAAGCAGCAGGGCCTACCAGAACTGCGTCACAATCCCTCGCCATTCATTCCTATTTATAGGACGCTCTCTTGCCTTTCTCACATCTATCCTCCTTTCACCCACAGCTTTCTTCACACCATCCATCCACCCAAACATTGGCCTTCCTCTTGTACTTATCCCATCAACTCTTGCATTCATCACCTTCTTTAGCAGACAGCCATTTTCCATTCTCTCAATATGGCCAAACCACCTCAACACATTTATAATATATGGATGCTTAGGTAGGAAGTTCTATTAACCATAATAATTACCTGGAACATAGATGAAGTATCATTAGTAATTATTTCTCAGCTGATCCCATCTGACGTCGTCGAATATGGCTTGATGGGTAATAATACGTTGGTATTATAAAATATACCTTTAATGTATAAAAGACTACATAATGAACTTCACTCTGTGACAGCTGACTCCCAAGTGCATATGGAGCGTCTTACACAAATCTCATAAACCAAAACATTGCTAAACAAAAGAGCATCGCTCTGAAAAGACTTAAATCCTACTCCAGTACAAATCATAAAGAATCACATTCTATCTTTGAGGTAATCAACAAATGTTTGAATCCTAATACCAAAACAAATCATTACTCTTATGATCAAAGCATAACATGTCTTATTCATGCAATATGATGCAATGTTGTGCAATACCTGAAACACTTGAAATAATAAAGTACATTGTTACAATAATACATAACAGTCTCCTCCCCCTTAACTTGACATTGTAAAAATATTCATAAATCTAATCTCTCAGGGGGCTTTCCTCTGTTAATCCTATTAGGAAGCACTTTAACCTCATCTTGTACTGGTACATGAATTGGTTCTGAATCTACATCGGATGTTGGACCATCTTGGTTAATACTTGACTCATTTGATCTAACTACTTCTTTAAGTTTCTCATCTCTAACATTCACATGCTCTACTGTCTTTCTGTTTAACGGCTGTAATTGATCAACATGACGTTTTACAACATTATCACCAACTCGAACATCATAATGTAAACTTCCTATCTCTCTTAAAATCTCTCCTGGTACCCACTTCTCTGGAGTGTTGTACGATCTTACCATGACATCAGACAAAGGTAAAAAATGTCTTACATTAGGAAGCTTTGCTACTTGTTTATACCCTTTATCTTCTAAATCACTTTGCAAACTTGGATACAACAAATCTAACTTACACCTTATCCTCCTTCCCATTAACAAATTTGAGGGTGCCACGCCTGTTGTGCTGTGCGGCGTTGTTCTATAAGACAATAAAAATTTTGACACTTGCAAAAATATATTACCTGAATTTGCTTTTCTACACTTCATATTGTGTTTAAACGTTTGAACAAATCTTTCAGCCTCTCCATTAGTGGATGGATGATATGTAGCTGAAAATGTATGCTTTATACCATTGACATTACAAAATTCTTTAAACTCTTGTGAGGTAAACTGTGGACCATTATCTGTAACAATTCTTTCTGGAATACCATGCGTTGAAAAAATTTGCATTAACTCTTTTATTGTGGCATAAGACGTTGTCGTCTTCATTGGGATAATTTCTGGCCACTTACTGTAAGCATCTACTACTATCAAAAACAAATAATTCAAAAAAGGACCTGCAAAATCTATATGCACTCTTTGCCATGGATACCTGGGTAACTCCCACGGGTGCATTCTAGCAAATTGAGGATTGTTTTGTTGCATAACACAATTCATACAATTCTTTATATAACATTCCACATCTTTATCTACACCTGGCCACCATACAAAAGTTCTCGCAATTGACTTTGATCTTACAATACCTTGGTGATCAGCATGTATTTCAGACAAAACCTTATTTCTCAGTGAATTAGGAATAACTACCCTGGAACCTCTCATCACTATTCCTTGTGTCACACTCAGTTCATACCATATATCCTTATACGGTTTACAATTTTCCTCCTTTCCACATAAGTCCCTACCTGTCATTAAACTCTCCAAAACCTTACTAAGTACTGGGTCTTGCTTGGTACTGTGTGCTACATCTTTTGCAGTTATTGGTACATTATATACTGAAATTAACAGAACACTGTCATCATACTCTTCTGGAGCTTTGTCTACGGGTAATCTGGATAAAGCATCTGCATTACCCATATTTGATGTTGGACGGTATTCTATATCATAATGGTACGCTGCTAACGTAACTGCCCAACGTTGTAGTCTTGCAGCTACCAACGTAGGTAAACTTGCTTTTGGACCCAATATTGCTAATAAAGGTTTATGATCTGTAACAAGTGTGAACTTTTTCCTACCATAAAGATACATATGGAATTTTTTAACTCCATAAACTAATGCTAAACCTTCCTTTTCTATTTGAGAGTAATTCCTTTCTGCCTTGTTCAATACTCTAGAAGTGAATGCAATTGGTTTTTCTGTTCCATCTGGCATTACATGAGATAATACTGCACCTAAACCTATGTTTGATGCATCACATACTAATTTAACTGGTAAATCCATTTGATAATTTACTAAGAATGTAGGTGATGTTATTTCCTGCTTAATTCTTTCAAAAGATTCCTGACACTCTTTTGTCCACTTCCATTCTACACCCTTATTCAACAGATTATACAATGGATGTGCAATTGTAGACAAATTCTGAATGAAATTCCCATAAAATGTTACTAAACCTAGAAATGATTGTAATTCCTTAACATTTTCTGGCACTTTTGTTGATTGTACAGCTTTAATCTTCTCTTTAGTTTTGTGAATACCCTTGCCATTTATTACAAAACCTAAGTATTCCACTGAATCAACTTCTAAAATACATTTGTTCTTATTTACTCTAATATTATGTTCCTTCAACTTCTTCAGAACTGTTCGCAATCTTTCTCTATGTTCTCTTGTGTCTTTACCCGCAATTAAAATATCATCTATAAAAATGAATACTCCTTGCATTCCTGAAAAAATCTTATCCATAGTTTGTTGCCATATAGCTGGACTACTTGCAACTCCATAAGGTAATCTCTTTGGCCTAAACAAACCTAAGGATGTATTTACTGTACATAATTCTTGTGAAGTTTCATCCATGGGAAGCTGTTGAAATGCTTGTCTTAAATCTAATTTAGAAAAAACACTGCATCCTGACATAGTTGCAAACATGTCTTTCAGATTTGGTAAGGGATGTTGAGCTACTTGCAGTTGTGGATTTAACGTTACTTTGTAATCTCCACATAACCTAACCTGTCCACTTTCCTTCACAATAGGAACTAATGGTGTAGCCCAATCTGAATATGTAACCTTTTGCCAAGAACCTTCACTTTCTAATCTCTTGATTTCTGTTTCAACTGCACTTTTCAATGCATACGGTACTGGTCTCGGAGCAAAAAATCTAGGAGAACTGTCAGGTTTCAAAACTAAAATTGCCTTTGCGTTCCTTACTGTACCTATTTTATCTTCAAATACGTCTTGAAACTCTGATAGGATATCATCCATAGACATTTCATTTTTGTTTTCATCTTGTCTACCTGCAACCTTCAAAATACTAGGCCAATCTAACTTCAAATACTGTAGCTAATCTAAACCTAGCAAAGTTTGTCCATTACCTTTTACTACTGTTAATAGCATTCTCTCTAATTTCTGTTCTTTGTACTGTACTTCCACGTTCGAAGCACCTATTACCTGAATATCAAAACCATTATAACTTTTCAAAACTCTATTTGTACCTTCTAACAACAAATTAGGAATGCTTTTAGCCATTTTCTCAGACATAATTGATACATCGGCTGCTGTGTCAACTTGCATCAAAATTGGTTTACCATTTATGATTACTTCTACCATGATATGTTTCTTTGCACCTTTGTTGACTGAGTTTATGTGAAACGCAAAATCAGTTTCTGAACTAACCTGATTATCATGAACATTTTCCTCATTATTCTCTTGACCCATAGTATCAACTGTAGCATTTATTTTCTTTGCGTACTGTTTAGGAAATCTACAAGCAGTTGCAAAATGACCCAGCTTTCTGCAATTCTGGCATGTCTGTCCAGTAGCAGGGCATTTCTTTGCTTCGTATGCAAGATGATCAGTTTTACCACACCTAAAACTCTTGGGTTTTTCCTGTTGTTTCTGTGTATAAGCCTGATTCTGATATTTATGAACATTAGTGTTAGGCACTTTTCTATGACTAGGCTTTGTCATATTCCTTCTCTGATTCTCATTGGTTTTCCACTTAGAACCTACTGTATTAATTTTAGAGTGTTCCATTCTATTGCTTGTAGAACTACCTATTATGTGACTTTGCCTATTTGATGTTTCTAAAGCTCTGCCTGTTATCAATACCTTTTCTAATGTTAAATCTTTATCTTGCAATAATTTCTTTCTTAGCTCTTCTGATGTGCAATGTGCAATTACTTGATCTATGATAACATTTTCTAACTCTAGAAATTCACATGAAACGGCTAAATTCTTTAGTCTAGTCACAAAGGCATCTAAACTTTCATTTTCTTTCTGATAAGCTTGCGCTGAAAACTGGTATCTTTCAAAAAATTTATTGACCTGAGGAGCAAAATATGTGGTAAGTGCCTTAATTGCAGCTTCACTTGTGTCATCTGTAGGCTGCAAAGTCTTAAACACTTCCCGAACTTCCCTACCTGCTGTATGAAGTAATAATGCCTTCTTTTGTGCATCCTTCATGTTCCCTAATGCTTCTAAATAAATCTTAAATTCCTCACACCACTGTTGCCATCGTGTTGCAACAGAATTAGGCTCAGCAGTGACGCTAAAAGCTTGAGGTGGTTCAATATTAAAAGGCATTTTGTTTGCTTACCTTAATAACTGTGGTAGGTTAAGTTACTTTTCTGCAGTCACAAGTATACTTCCTACCTACCCAACTTTAAATTTTACCCTTTTTGTGTATTTGATGAAATTCCTATTCTGCTGCTGGTAAAATCTTCATTGGGCGATTTTACTCTTGTTTCCCGATGTACAAAGACCTTCTCTTGTGCTGGCCGTCTTTGTGCATAGGCTCCAATGCTTCTCCCTGCTTGCTTCTCCCTGCTTGTCCGTCGTCCTCAAACGTCGCCAAATATAATATATGGATGCTTAGGTAGGAAGTTCTATTAACCATAATAATTACCTGGAACATAGATGAAGTATCATTAGTAATTATTTCTCAGCTGATCCCATCTGACGTCGTCAAATATAATATATGGATGCTTATGTAGGAAGTTCTATTAACCATAATAATTACCTGGAACATAGATGAAGTATCATTAGTAATTATTTCTCAGCTGATCCCATCTGACGTCGTCGAATATGGCTTGATGGGTAATAATACGTTGGTATTATAAAATATACCTTTAATGTATAAAAGACTACATAATGAACTTCACTCTGTGACAGCTGACTCCCAAGTGCATATGGAGCGTCTTACACAAATCTCATAAACCAAAACATTGCTAAACAAAAGAGCATCGCTCTGAAAAGACTTAAATCCTACTCCAGTACAAATCATAAAGAATCACATTCTATCTTTGAGGTAATCAACAAATGTTTGAATCCTAATACCAAAACAAATCATTACTCTTATGATCAAAGCATAACATGTCTTATTCATGCAATATGATGCAATGTTGCGCAATACCTGAAACACTTGAAATAATATAGTACATTGTTACAATAATACATAACAACATTCATATCCACTCTAGCCGCTAACTCATTTCTTACACCCGTTCTCACCCTCACCACTTCGTTCCTAACCCTATCTACTCGAGATACACCAGCCATACTCCTTAGACACTTCATCTCAAACACATTCAATTTCTGTCTCTCCATCACTTTCATTCCCCACAACTCCGATCCATACATCACAGTTGTTACAATCACTTTCTCATATAGAACTCTCTTAACATTCATGCCCAACCCTCTATTTTTTACTACTCCCTTAACTGCCCCCAACACTTTGCAACCTTCATTCACTCTCTGACGTACATTTGCTTCCACTCCACCATTTGCTGCAACAACAGACCCCAAGTACTTAAACTGATCCACCTCCTCAAGTAACTCTCCATTCAACATGACATTCAACCTTGCACCACCTTCCCTTCTCGTACATCTCATAACCTTACTCTTACCCACATTAACTCTCAACTTCCTTCTCTAACACACCCTTCCAAATTCTGTCACTAGTCGGTCAAGCTTCTCTTCTGTGTCTGCTACCAGTACAGTATCATACGCAAACAACAACTGATTTATCTCCCATTCATGATCATTTTCGTCTACCAGTTTTAATCCTCGTCCAAACACTCGAGCATTCACCTCTCTCACCACTCCATCAACATACAAGTTAAACAACCACGGCGACATCACACATCCCTGTCTCAGCCCCACTCTCACCGGAAACCAATCGCTCACTTCATTTCCTATTCTAACACATGCTTTACTACCTTTGTAGAAACTTTTCACTGCTTGCAACAACCTTCCACCAACTCCATATAACCTCATCACATTCCACATTGCATCCCTATCAACTCTATCATATGCTTTCTCCAGATCCATAAACGCAACATACACCTCCTTACCTTTTGCTAAATATTTCTCGCATATCTGCCTAACTGTAAAAATCTGATTCATACAACCCCTACATCTTCTAAAACCACCCTGTACTTTCAAAATTTCATTCTCTGTTTTATCCTTAATCCTATTAATCAATACTCTACCATACACTTTTCCAACTACACTCAACAAACTAATACCTCTTGAATTACAACACTCATGCACATCTCCCTTACCCTTATATAGTGGTACAATACACCCACAAACCCAATCTACTGGTACCATTGACAACACAAAATACATATTAAACAATCTCACCAACCATTCAAGTACAGTCCTTCAACCTCTCAGCTTTCACACCATCCATACCCGATACTTTTCCTACTCTCGTTTAATCTAGTGCTCTCCTCACTTCCTCTATTGTAATCTCTCTCTCATTCTCATCTCCCATCACTGGCACCTCAACACCTGGAACTGCAATTATATCTGCCTCCCTATTATCCTCAACATTCAGCAAACTTTCAAAATATTCCGCCCGCCTTTTCCTTGCCTCCTCTCCTTTTAAAAACCTTCCATTTCCATCTTTCACTGTCTCTTCAATTCTTGCGCCAGCCTTCCTTACTCTCTTCACTTCTTTCCAAACCTTCTTCTTATTCTCTTCATATGACTGACCCAGTCCCTGACCCCACCTCAGGTCAGCTGCCCTCTTTGCCTCACGTACCTTGTGCTTTACTTCCACCTTTTTCTCTCTATATTTTTCATACTTCTCTATACTATTACTCTGCAGCCATTCTTCAAAAACCCTCTTTTTCTCTTCCACTTTTACCTTCACTCCTTCATTCCACCATTCACTGCCCTTCCTCA
>NC_090739.1:117169572-117177072 GCF_036898095.1 Palaemon carinicauda | reverse complement strand
TATATATATATATATATATATATATATATACACACACACACACACACACATATATATATATATATATATATATATATATATATATATATATATATATATATATATATATATTACTTTTGGCGTGTATATACGTTCTCGTTTTCTTCCTTTATGTTGCCTCAAAACATGAACTCGAGAGCATAATTTGCAAAGCTGCATCGGAACTGGCGGAAACTTTGCAAACTTAATTCTCTCTCTCTCTCTCTCTCTCTCTCTCTCTCTCTCTCTCTCTCTCTCTCTCTCTCTTCGCAAGTCTTAAATGATATGGTCCACGAGAGAGAGAGAGAGAGAGAGAGAGAGAGAGAGAGAGAGAGAGAGAGAGAGAGAGAGAGAGAGAGAGAGAGTCGATCTTAAACATCGTCTCGGATATTGTCTGTATTCGTAGGACACCCGGAGGAAGATATTCGAATAAACAGCGGGACAAGGAAAGGGAGGATATTTGGATTTAAGAGACAACGATACTAGAATAAAGGTTCTCGCAGAGTTCTTGCTTTGTAATGTATTCTGTTGATTGCTTTCGCTTATTTTCATCTGTTACTTATGTTTTATTCAGGATTTTGTGATTTCATTGAAGGTGAGTTTTTATTTTTGAAGCTAAGAATAGCTTTTAATTGATAATAATTTTCTTCATCTCATTTCACTATAATAATAATAATAATAATAATAATAATAATAATAATAATAATAATAATAATAATAATAATAATAATAATAATAAAAGCCTGAATAATAATAATAATAATAATAATAATAATAATAATAATAATAATAAAAATAATAATAATAATAATAATAATAATAATAATAATAATAACTAACTAACTTACTTTACTTTGATGGCTGCTTTCCCGGTCCCATACAGCAGGGGAACCCCACTCTCTACAGGACGTCCACTGTCGTTTTACCTTGTTCGTTCACAGTATTTATCTTTTCAAGTCACATATAGTTCATTTACCATTAAATCGTCACTGTCAAAAGACTCATGAAATAAGAAAGTCTTCAGTTTCCTCTTGAGAGCCTTAATGTCTTCAATCATTCGAATGTTTCGTGAGAGCTTATTATAGTCTCGGGGCCGCATATTTAAAGGCTCTAGAGCTTAAAGTAGACATAAATCTAGGTTCCAACAGTTTGAAGCCATCTGTAACTATTCTCGTGTCGACACGATTTGTTGGCTGCGCAATATGTAGCAATTCTCTTAAGTATTTTGGACGACCGGTTCTGATAACTTGGTGGGTTATTGTACATATTCTAAATTCAATTCTCGCTTTAA
Source organism: Palaemon carinicauda (assembly GCF_036898095.1). Taxonomy (NCBI): domain Eukaryota; kingdom Metazoa; phylum Arthropoda; class Malacostraca; order Decapoda; family Palaemonidae; genus Palaemon; species Palaemon carinicauda. The sequence continues at coordinate 117,175,763 of NC_090739.1, read as the reverse complement.
TCGGAAGCCAGTGTAAATCAATTAGTATAGGGGTGATCCTTTCTCTAGGTGGGACACCTTTTATCAGTCTTGCTCCTCTTTTTATTATGTTTTGTAATTTCTTAAGTTGCACTTTTGGTAAATTGTAGTAGATAGAGTTGCAGTAATTAATCCTGGTAATAACACAGTTTATCATAAGTTTCTTAACAGATTTTACGTCCAGGTACTTTTTTATAAACGCAATATTTCTTAGATGATAACCAGCACTTTTTAGTACATTATTTATTTGGGCATTGGGAGACAGGTTACAGTCAAGAAATACACCTAGATCTCAAACTTTACTAGATATCGGCAACGAGTCATTATTTATATTCATTTGAATATCACCTAAGTTTCTCACACTGTTTCTCTTGCCCACCATCATGAATTCAGTTTTGTTCTCATTTAATTTTAGTTTTTTTTTTAAATGTCATCTATTCTCTAACACTATCAAGAATTCGGTTTAGAGTTTCAGTAGTGTCATGTATATCATTTAGGGAGAAGTAAAATTGTGTGTCATCTGCAAATAGTTTAAATTTCACGCCATGCCTTTGTAGAATTTTCGATAGACCAATAGTATAGATGCAGAATAAGATTGGACCAAGTACTCTCCCCTGGGGTACCCCTCTGCTTAAGGGTTCATATGATGAATAAGAGTTTCCAATTTGTACACAGTAATTTTTACCAACTAAGTAGTCTTTTAGGTATGCGAAAGCTTGATCTTCAACGCCGATGGACCGTAGATCATTTAGTAGCATTTCATGCACAACTGTATCAAAAGCAGCACTGAGATCGAGCAATATTAAAATACCACATTTATTTTCAGCCATCATTTCTGGCATATCATTTACAACAGAGCAGATGGCTGTCTCTGTAAAGTATAGTTTTCTGTAAGCAGATTGGTTGTCAGGCAAAGCTTCTATTACTTCTAAGTGGCTGACTAGTTGTTCAAGAATTACATATTCAAGCACTTTTGAGACAAAGGATAGATTTTAAATAGGTCTATATGAGCTTAATTCCTGGTAGTCCTGTGCATTTTTCAGAACTGGTGTGACTATAGCCATTTTCTCAGATTTCGGAAACTTACATTCATCAATGCTTGCATTTGCTATTCGCATTATTATTTCGGCTAGACTAGAGAGGTCTCTCTCTCCAATTACTTCAGATATTGGCATAGGATCGATCGCGCAGTTTGTTTTCTTTGTTCTTTTGATAATTCTGGTGATGTTTTCTTGTGTTAAGTTGTTAAATCGTATTAATTTTGTCTATTTTCTAGTTCCTGGTCACTGTATCCATCAGGTAGCTTCTTTTCTTTTACATTTCCCCTTATACCATTCAGGAGACGATATAACTTATTTATGTCTGTTGCTGCTTCGAGGATCTTTCTCTTATAGTATTCACTTTTTTTCCTTCTTAGTAGGTAGTTATATTGACACGCAGCAGTCTTTTACGGTTATAGTCTTTTCCATCGGTGGGCATATGGTATCATACTCACTTTTACTCACTTTATTGTAAGTGGTCGTAAGACAGTTAGCATACTTAGCTCCTAACAGACGTTGGTCATCATGATCACAGGGGATGGGGATATTGATAGCATCATTTATTTTCTTTGTAAATTCTTCAATAAATACGGTAGGAGAAAAATTTGATTTATGTCTAAAGTTTATTTTCTTTACTAATGCATGTTTCTGTAGAGGTAGACTAAACGTAATAAGTTTGTGTACCGGGGAGATAGTACATTTCTCTTTGACTTTTATATCAGATACAATATTATTCATGTCATCACTTATAATTATGTCTAACGTATGACCAGTTAAAGTAGTTGTGCAGTCGACATTGTTCAATAGTCGATATGATTCTAGTAACTCACTAAATGATAAAGCTTCAGGATTTGATGCGTCATCCATCCAAAAATTGAAGTCTCCACAGATAACTAATTCGTTTTTTTTCTATGATAATCATCTCAATGAGAGCACCGAATTCTTCAAAAAAGATGCTAGAGTTTTTTCTAGGAGGTTTAAAGATTGTTACAAAGGATATTCTTCTATTTTTTGGCATAAATTTTGTTTCTATAAATTCAAAGCTTGTTACACTAATTATTTTCTACGTTTTGAGATTTGAGTAACTTTTATGAATAAAGAGTCCGACACCCCCACCAGACCTACCTTCTCTCGGTATGTGAAAGAAGGCATGTGTGGGGGGCGTCATTTCAGTGATCTTTGCCTTGTCAAAGTCATTTAGCCATGTTTCAGATAATGCTAGTATATCTAAATATTTCTTGTTTATCAATTCTCTAATTTGAAGAGTCTTATTACCTACAGATTGTATATTTACATAGCCACAGTTTATGACATCCCTAGTAGCCATGATCAGTATTTTCCGCTAGTCTTTTCAATTCCAAATCAAAAGCATTGCAGTCTCTAGAATTTACTGTATGGTCACTTGGTCTGTTTAACTTTGTGCAGTTTATACACTTTGACACTTCCGAATTACACTCTCTGGTGGAGTGACTCCCTTAACATTTCCCGCAGACTTTATCTTTATTCTTAGACTTGCAATCTTTTTCAAAATGTCCGTACCTCTGACAGTGGTAGCAGGTGATCACGTGGTACTTATCACATATGCTATAGATACCCCATCGTAACGAAACTTTGTCTCCATTATCATGAATAGCCCTCCGGACTTCAGGATCACATTTCAGCACATGATGGGTGGTCCCCCCACCCCCCCACCCCGGCACTTTTCTTCAGGACTACACTTATCTTATCTTCTATATTTTGGATTTGGTCCAGGCAGCGATTTCTTTGAAGCAAAGCAGTTAGTACATCATCTTCATCATTGTATACATTGCATATCATTATTTTGGGTTTTAGTTTTCCGATTTTTCTCGTTTCGGTGTCAGTCACCAATGTCTGAATTTTATTTGCTGCCTCTTGTCTGATCATATTGTTTGCAAATTTTACGACAACATTTCCATTCGTAGTTGACCTCGTGTTAAGTATAGGAATGTCTTTAAGTGCTTGTTCAACCTCACTTTTTCTTTCAGTAATTTTAGTTGTTGTATTAGGTGATTTAATTATCAACAGATTTTTTTCCTTAACTTTGTCAGCAAATGTAGGTTTCTCCGGTTTTGGGTCTATCAATGTTTGAAGTGTTGTTTTAATTGATTCCATATTCATGGCAAGAATGTTGACTTTCTCAGTGAGGTCGGTGATCTGGGTGGAATTTGACGAGTCTGCGCCAACGTCCGCAAGTTTGTTTTCCAAGTCATCTATTTTCGCATCTTGTTCCTTCAGGGCCAGATTTCTCATGTTAGCATCTTCCTTTAATCTTGATTTTACTAAATTGTTTTGTCTGGCAACACGTACGCAGTGTGGGCATAACCAATTTAGGCTATCCCGGACAATATCACTGATGGTTGTCACTATGTGCACACAACTCTTATGGTAGTCTTTTGCATTCACATGGTATCCATTTTTTCCGATCTCCATCCGTTTCATTACATTTGAAGCAGATATAGTTAGAAGCAGACATGGTGTACTGTTTCTTATCACTTATGTTTCGCCATAAGACTAACCAATATCTTTTCAATGATATTCTAGGCGAGAAACACAAAGCTAAAACATGACTCAGGGCATGAAGAGCAGAGCTCAACACAACATATCCACACTCTAGCGAAACTCTAGTAATCCAATAATAATAATGATATAATGATAATTACAACAACAACAACAATAACAATAATAATATAATGATAATATTACAACAACAAAAACAATAATAATAATCATAATAATAATAATAATAATATTACAACAACAACAACAACAATAATAATAATAATAATAATAATAATAAAAACACGAATGTTGCGTGAATGAATATACCAGTAAGTAAATTCATAAAATGAATGATAGAAAATGTCTGTAATAAAAGAAACAGACAACATTTTCCAAGTTTGATGATCTTATATATTTGTCTAACCTCATTATGCTGCATCGAGCAAGTTAGAAATTAATCAGTATTCATCCTAAATGTCAAAGAGAAGGAGAACATTTATTTTTTAAAGGATGTATTTACAATACAACAAATATTGCTAATAGTAAAATAGAAGTTATTCGGCGTTTTGTGTATTCCTTAGTTTATGTTTCATAAGACAACAATTTTCGTATATTTTCTCTCTGGGTCGATATAATAATTTATTTAGTGATTGATTGATTACATTTTAGGAAGGGAGTAATTGCGGTAGGGGAAAATTAATTGAAATGCAATTAAATTGTATCAAGCGAATAACCGAAATTAATTCGGTTGTACGAAGATGAACATGAGAAATTTAACAGAGAATCCGTAGAGATAATACTGAATACGAATACATTAAATGACGCATTAAATTATATTCGCATATTAAATGATTAATAAGCTATAATAATAGGCGTACCAATGTAAAAAAAGGCTCAATTCAAATTCATTCATTACAGCATAAAATGTAAAAAATAAGAGCAAATTTAACCGTCTGTAAGCATACAAAAACGGACGAGAGAGAGAGAGAGAGAGAGAGAGAGAGAGAGAGAGAGAGAGAGAGATTAAACCCAAAGAAAGACCAACGAGCTATAAACTTGAGTAATAAAGCAAACAGGGGAATAAATGGTTAAGGACCCTTTGACGCATTCACTAAAAATGGGAGGGAAGGTTCCATAGGTCATCTGTTATAGTCCAGATAACACGGTTTTCAACACTAAATAACGCAAATACACACACATTCCTATTTAAATGTATAGAGACATATTTACACATACTTATATTCTGTACATATATATATATATATATATATATATATGTATATATACATATATATATACATATATATATATATATATATATATGTATATATACATATATATACATATATATATATATATATATATATATTTCTGGGCTCTGACCTGTGCCGCCCAGTGAAAAAGCATAGGAATGCCAGGTTGAACCCAGCTCGCTCACCTATATAAGGTGTCGGTATAAAATACTGGGGCGTGATAATTCACAACCAGAGGTCTCGCACTATTTAGATATCTCCTCTTCAAAATCCCCGCCCAAAGGTCTGGGGTGGAGTTGGATAGAAAGGCCCCCTCCACCAACCAGTTTTCATCAACATCCAACGGAAGAGTTAGTCTTATATGAAAACGATTTATTGCAAAAGGAAGCAATAAAGAAAGTAAATCGTTTGTAATTTCAGGATCACTTGTTCAGCGGGCCAAAGAAAGACTCAGAATAGCGAAGAGTAATCCTAGACCTGTCGCTTCTGAATTCTTACATTCAATGCGACAAGTTTCACATGCTGACCATCTCTCAGGTGCGGACCTTGCTTCTCTGTGGGGCCGTCACCTCCTCTATGGATCTTGCAGACGTTTGCTATCATGTTCCGAAAGCAAGGCATTTTCGTCCGTTTCTAGGCTTCAACTAGGCAAACTGCCTCACAGCAACTACAGAGTGATAATCTCTTACAACAGTTTTGGTTCCAAATCAACTTCGAGAAATCTCGTTTGGTCCCGAGGACAAGTTTCAATGGTTAGGATTCAATGGGTTCTATGCTCCCACACTCTGTCTCCCAACAGCCAAGAGGAACGATATAGCAAAACACAATACGTTTTCTCAAAGACAAATTGTCTTCCAGAAGAAATCAAGAGAGAATCCTGGGTGCCCTCCAGTTTGCCTCAGTAACAGATATACTACTGAAGGCCAGACTGAAAGATATAAGCCGAGTATGGTGCTCCAGGAAAACGAATAATTTCGAGACAAAGGGCTCGACTCCAACCAATTCTGAAGAAAAGACTTCAACCATGGACAAAGGTCAAAATCTGGCAAATCCGTTTCCTTACAATATCCAACCCCAAGCTCGTCATTTACACAGACGCCTCCCTAACAGACGGGGGGGGGGGGGGGATACTCTCAGTACAAGAAAGTCCTGGGACTATGGTCGACAATATTCCGCCAACTTCATATCAATGTTTTAGAGGCCATGGCGGTATTTTTGACCTTAAGCAACCGGCTCTAGCCAAAAACCAACATATCAGGTTTCTTCTAGATAGATAGTGGCGGACGCACTTTCGAGGACAACTCCGCTGGAGTCGGAGTGGTCACTAGATCCAATATCCTTCAGTTGGATTCTTTCTCAG
>NC_090739.1:117149572-117164572 GCF_036898095.1 Palaemon carinicauda | reverse complement strand
CCCTACGACTGCCTCCGGCTGCCGGAACCGCCGCTCCTTGCCGGCGGCTGCCGCTGCCGCTACCGGCTGCCGCTACCGGCTTCCGCCACCGGCTGCCGCCACCCTGGCTTCTTTTGACCATAGAATGATCATTCTTGAATGCCAGAAACTCTGCTCGAGCGGCTTCCGGCGTGCCGGGGGTATGCCGGACACGTCCGGAGGCGGCAAGATGCCTTGCACCCCTTCTCTCAGCTATCTTTACTAGCGATAGCTCCTAAAAACCGCACCTAGACGGCTTGTTAACGCAGACAAACTGGTACGGAATCGTACATTTTGTTCAGTTTTCACTCTGTCTTCTTGCGTGTTTCATCTTTCCAGCACGCTACGTGTAATTGGCACGTCTGGTTGCCGGAACCTTACTAGGATCTCATGATCCCCAGACTTTCTTGATAAGATTTCAAGCCCAGTCTATAATATGGTTATTCTAGATGGAATTCCCATTATCAAGACACCTTCCATGGAGGCCTACGGCCACCTGGGACTGTCCGATGCTACGGCAACCAGCCGGGCGGGTTACACGAGGCATGCGTCTGTCTCCTTTCACCCACCCTTCTGTGCATCACAATTAATTTAAGTTAATATTAACTTGTTAATAATTAACTTTATATACGAGCCATATTATGACTCTACAATACTCATCGTCTCTTTCCTTTACAGGAGGAGTACGTCAGGTGTGACCACGACTTCTGCGCGGTCCGTCGGCCACACTTCTATGGACACACGGCGTGTAGGACACACGCCCCTTGTGCTCACAAGAGAGGGGATCTCAAATACTGGGGCCCCACCACCTGTTCGGTCTGCCAAGAATGCTTACAGAAAGCATTCTATGATTCTCCCTCAGCGGAGATTCGGGACACTGCTCGGGACAACCTACGCAAGTGGGTACGTGGCTTTCAGAAGAACGCCACTGGACCATACCTAGCCACAGAAGAAATGAGGTCTTTGCTGTTCCCAAAGGCCTCTCCAGACTCAGTGGTCCCAGTCGAACAGATCCCCGTAGTCCAGATTACAGTGGAACCTGATGTTGTCATGGCTCAGTCCATGAATGATTATCACCTGGATTCAGAACATGATGAACGCATGTCAGAGATCTCGGAGGACACCGAGAAAACCCTTATGGCCCAGGGTGAAGGGGAGGATGATGAAGAAGAGGACCGGGTTGTGTATACCGAGTCCGATAAGGAGGATGCCCCTCCCTCCATCCCCCCTCCTACTCCTACACCGACGGAAGTGTCTCTCCCGCCTACGTCCTCCACCACGACTCCTCTACCTACGGCACAGGATATGATTCGGCTCATTGAATCCGTGATGGAGCAGAAGCTCCAAGAAACTCACCAGGTCATTCGGTCGATGGGAGGTTCCAAGGAATCTCGCAAAATCTCCATCAAGGACCTCCCCACATGCTCGAGCGACAATCCGTGGCGATTCGCCGAGCATATGGTCATCGCTGACGACAAGATCTTCGTCAGCGATAAGATCGGTTCCATACCCCTGGAAGAAGTGGTGTTCTTCCCCCGCTTTGAGGCGTATCCGGACTGTTACGTCCGTCTACGTTCAGAACCATCCTCAAAGGAAGAGACCGAACCGAAGGAGAAAATAGTGTTCGATCTCTCGAAGGCCCAGGCTATGCTTGCCAAAGCGCTTAAGAGCAGAGGCTTTGCCTGCTCTGGACTTCCGGCTCTGAGCAAGAAGTACCCCACCTACGTTGCGCCCGATGAAGTGGTGATACCCTTCACGGAAAAGGCCTTCGCTGCCTGCTTTAAGGCTGTAGAAGAAGGGAAATCCTGCCCTGCATTGGAGGAATGCAGACCTTTCTCCGCAGTCACCCCGCCCGACACCAAACACTGGAAGGATGTGCAACACACCTTCGTGGTGGGCAAACTAGATCCTGACGTTGCTGGACGTCAGTTTAATGAGGACCTCCCCAAGCTAAACGATCACCTCCTTCGTAGGGAACAGGAAACGAAGGAGAGGCTGGCAGCATCTCTCACTCTCCAGGTCCAGATGGACGTAATGGCTGGCGACACCAGAGTCCCTGACCATTACATGGTCCTTGCCAAATCTCATATGGCAACCTTAGTCAAGGATCTGTACCACTTCATGCGAGCTCGTAGAGCCTGCAGAGAATTCGTGTTCTCCAGTGCCACTGTCAGACACGAACCCCGGAAACTGATTTCCTCCAACATCTGGGGCAAGTACCTCTTCCCGTCTGATCTAGTGAAAGAGATCACAGACAAGGCCGCATCTGAGAACAGGAACCTTCTCAACAAATGGGGCATGTCTAGGAAGAGAAAGCCCTCTCAGGATGACGGTCCTCAGCCTGAGAGGAAGCAGTCGAAGCATAGACCCCAGCAACGTCAGCACAGACGTCAGTTTCCGGCACCCGCTACTCCCCAAGTGGCCGCTCAGCCGCCACAGACCTTTCAGTTGGTCCCACAGCCGGTTTTGTCCTCATCACCGGCCTTCAACCCCGCCTTCGAGCAGCACTCCACTACCTTTCGTCCCAAAGGTAGAAGCTCAGGCAGGGGTTCCGGCAGAGATTCCTCTCGCCGGCCCTCCAGAGGCAGAGGAGGACAGGGAGCTAGCGGCCGAGGCAGCAAGTCCTCGGGACCCCAGAAGCAATGAAGTGCTTCCGGTGGGAGGAAGACTCCGCCACTTCCAGGATCGTTGGACCTTCGAATCCTGGGCACACAGCATCATCAAGAAAGGTCTAGGCTGGAGCTGGGCGCAACCACCCCCAACCTTCCAGCAATTCTTCCAACGTTCAACCCCCCTCCTGGAAGAATATGTGCTAGACCTCTTGAACAAGAAGGTGATAAGAAGGGTGAAGTCCACAAGGTTCCAAGGGAGACTGTTTTGTGTCCCCAAGAAAGACTCAGACAGACTCAGAGTCATTCTGGACTTATCCCCCCTCAACGTATTCATATCGAACAACAAGTTCAAGATGCTGACTCTTCAACAGATCAGAACCCTCCTGCCTCGAGGGTCTTTCACGGTCTCGATAGACCTGGCGGACGCATACTGGCACATACCAATGAACCATCACGCTTCCTCCTACCTTGGATTCCGACTCCAACGGAAAAGCTATGCTTTCCGGGCCATGCCCTTCGGACTCAACGTGGCCCCTCGGATATTCACAAAGCTAGCGGACGCAGTAGTACAACAGCTCCGCATCCGAAACGTCCAGGTGATGGCCTACCTCGACGACTGGCTAGTGTGGGCGCCCTCGCCCGAGGATTGTATAGAATCCTGCAGAAAAGTTACCCAGTTTCTCGAACACCTGGGATTCCAGATACACGCGAAAAAGTCTCGCCTATCTCCAGCTCAGAAGTTCCAATGGTTAGGCATCCACTGGAATCTTCAGTCACACCGCCTTTCCATTCCAGCAAAGAAAAGGAAGGAAATAGCAGGGTCTGTCAAGCGACTGTTAAAATCCAAACGGATCTCAAGACGCCAGCAGGAACAAGTTCTAGGCTCTCTACAGTTCGCCTCGATCACAAACCCAGTGCTTCGTGTACAGCTAAAGGATACAGCGGGAGTCTGGAGACGTTCCGCATCCATCGCTCGAAGAGACCTCAAGAGACGGCTCCCAAGCAGACTTCGACTTCTTCTAAAGCCGTGGTCAGAAACGAGGGCCCTAAAAAGGTCCCTTCCTCTCCAACACCCACCTCCATCTCTCAACATCCATACGGACGCTTCGTTGGAGGGTTGGGGAGGTCACTCCCACCAAAAACAGGCTCAAGGCACTTGGTCTCCCCTATTCAAGACGTTTCACATCAACATCTTGGAGGCCATGGCGGTTCTTCTGACGCTGAAGAAACTCTCCCCGCCCCCGTCGATACACATTCGCCTGACCCTGGACAGCTCTGTGGTAGTGCGTTGTCTCAATCGCCAGGGCTCAAGATCGCCCAAGATAAATCAGGTGCTCCTGACAATCTTCCGTCTGGCAGAAAGGAAGAAATGGCACCTGTCTGCAGTTCACCTACAAGGATTCCGCAATGTGACAGCGGACGCTCTATCTCGGACAAACCCGATAGAGTCGGAATGGTCTCTAGACGCAAGATCATTCGCCTTCATCTCTCACCGAGTCCCAGAACTCCAGATCGACCTCTTCGCAACGAGCGACAACCATCAACTTCCTCGATATGTAGCCCCGTACAAGGACCCCAAAGCGGAAGCGGTGGACGCCATGACCTTGGATTGGAACAGATGGGCCAAGATTTACCTGTTCCCTCCCACCAATCTTCTGCTGAAAGTCCTCTTCAAATTGAGAACCTTCAAAGGGACAGCAGCTCTAGTGGCTCCCAAGTGGCCCCGCAGCAACTGGTACCCCTTGATCCTGGAGATGCAGCCAACGCTGATCCCCCTCCCGGACCCAGTTCTCTCCCAGCAAATACAGAAGTCGACTGTCTTCGCTTCATCATCGAAAATCAAGGACCTTCATCTCATGATTTTCTCACCCTAGCCGCTAAGAAAAGGTTTGGGATTTCGAAGAAGAGTCTAGACTTCCTCGAGGAATACAAGACCGAATCCACGAGAAGGCAATACGAATCGTCTTGGAGGAAATGGGTCTCCTTCGTCAAGGCAAAGAACCCCTCGAAAATCACTATAGATTTTTGCATGTCCTTCTTCATTCACCTTCATGGACAAGGCTTGGCAGCCAACACGATTTCTACTTGCAAATCGGCCTTGACCAGACCTTTGTCATACGCCTTCCAAATAGATATGTCTAGCGACATCTTCAACAAACTACCGAAGGCCTGTGCCCGTTTACGACCGGCACCCCCTCCGAGACCAATCACTTGGTCTCTAGACAAAGTTCTCCACTTCGCCTCCAACTTGGACAATGATTCATGCCCTCTTAAGGACCTGACTCAGAAAGTTATATTTCTCTTCGCTCTAGCTTCGGGAGCCCGAGTCAGCGAAATAGTGGCACTATCTAGAGAAGAGGGACATATCGTTTTCAACGATTCAGGAGACCTCTCCCTCTTCCCTGATCCGACGTTTCTCGCAAAGAACGAATTACCTACCAAACGATGGGGCCCGTGGAGGATATGCCCCTTGAAGGAAGATGCCTCTCTATGTCCAGTAGAGAGCCTTAAGGTCTATCTTCATAGAACTTCAAACTTTGGTGGAGGCCAACTCTTCAAAGGAGAAACATCGGGCAGCGACCTGTCACTGAAACAATTGAGAGCAAAAATCACCTACTTCATTCGCAGAGCGGATCCAGACAGTACACCCGCTGGTCATGATCCTAGGAAAGTCGCTTCGTCTCTGAATTTCTTTCAGAGTATGGATTTCGAAATCCTCAAGAACTATACAGGCTGGAAATCCTCGCGTGTTTTCTTTAAACATTATGCGAAACAAGTGCACGAAGTGAAACATTTTGTGGTAGCCGCAGGTAGTGTTATGAAACCTGCTCTGAACTCTGCTTAGAACAGTGAGTTATTAGGGACTCTAACTCGTCGGGTGCCTATGTTGACCCTTAAGTGATACGTAGTGAAGCAGAAACCACCTTGTGTTTTCTTTAACTGTTCTTACCTCAGGTGAAATGTCATAGTAGATTACCACATGAGTGCTACATGCCACGTGCATGACGTGTGTTACATAAAGACTAACGTTCCGTAGAACGAGTGCCTACTAATACTTGATTCTTCCCTTTCAGACTCAAGAGCACGCCTTTATGACTATGTACATTTTTATCAATGTAAATGTTTTTTACTATTTATTGCATGACATGTATTGATTTACCTGCAATTATATAATAAAATGTCTATTTTATTATTTGTGCGTCTCCCTTGCTCCTTTCTTACTATGAAATATACTATTTGTCATAGTTTTATTACCCTTTATTCCTGGTTAAGGAAAATGCCAGGATTTACTCCGGGCATTTATTTATATAGAGCAAGTAAGTCTCCTTAGCGAATACTTACTCAATTATGAAGATGAGTCAACTCCATACACGAAGTGTTCAACCACCACTTCTTCAAGTTTGTTTTGACGCGAATACCAAATCGCTCTGACTTATCTTATGGATCTCATTGTTCCTTCAGCCTATATGAATAGCCTTCCCATGACCACTTTGATCTTAGCATAGCCCGTGGGGACTTCCATGCCAGGGGGGCAGGAAGGCAACTGCCTCACGGTAGCTCTAGTATAGACCACTATGCTTTCGGCTCAATGTTTTAGCACTCACTTATAAAGGGAAAAAGTCTACCACGATACACTAATTCTCTGGTACTCTTCCATCAGGACGCCATGGCTTGAGCCCAAAAAACGGATTTTGAGCGAAGCGAAAAATCTATTTTTGGGTGAGATAGCCATGGCGTCTTGATGGACCCACCCTGTCTGTTATCAGGTCCCGCCCTACGCCGCTGTATCATGGTGATGAGCGAGCTCCAGACTTTCGGAATAAGGACGGACGTGACGTCATCAAAAGCAATGGCGTCCGTCTGTTTACATCGCGAGTACCGATATCGCCACATCTAGATCGGCTGCGGCTCAGCTCCCAGCCACTCCCTGTCCGCCATATTGAAGCGTTAACTCTATATGGGGTGCAGATAGCTATGTGGCACGTCTATACATGCGTGTCCCCTGTTGTTACACGATGTCTTAAGGGGAAACCTTTAGGATACTCGCTCCAGAAGTTAGAATTCTGTGATAACCTGTGGTTTAATTCTCTGGGAAAATCCTAGTAGTGATTACCCAAGGAAGCTACCAAAAAGGATCCTTCCATCAGGACGCCATGGCTATCTCACCCAAAAATAGATTTTTCGCTTCGCTCAAAATCCGTTATATATATATATATATATATAGATATATAGATATATAGATATATATATATATATAGATATATAGATATATAGATATATAGATATATATATATATATATATATATATATATATATATATATATATTATATATATATATATATATATATATATAAATATATATATTATCCATATACACACACACACACACACACATATATATATATATATATATATATATATATATATATGTACATATATGCATATATATATATATATATATATATATATAATATATATATATATATATATATATATATATATATATATATATATATAAATAAATTATACTTATATACATATCTCATTAGTAATTGCTAAGCTTCAACCCTAGTTGGAAAAGCAGGATGCTATAAGCCCAGGGGATCCAACAGAGAAAATAGCCCAGTGAGGAAAGCAAACAATTAAAAATAAAATATTTTAAGAGTGTTATAACCCTTGGGGTTATTATAAGAGTTCTTATTATAATTGTTGTCAGTAATAAATGTAACTCAGTGCTAAAGGTCAGCGGAAACAAACACTCAAGAAAACTTAACAATATTTAATACTTAACAATAACAAAATTTAGATCAACCTTGTTAAAACTACAAATAACATTATTTAATAACAAGGAAGGACAAATAACGGTCCTTTGAATCACACTGGATTCCCTAAAACTAAGAAGCTAAGTCCTAACAAAGACAAGAGAAATATCAATTATAAACTTGGATCCAACAATTTGGCTGGCCAGAACAAAAAATTACCCTAATACTAATTACAAGAAAGAAGGAAGACGGAGTAAATAAAACAAGAAAAACCATCATAAATCCTACCTATCAACACAAAACTAATGTACACAAAACCTTGTCTATAATAAACATACTGAAAGATATTATGTAGTCACGTCTTAAATATGACAATATATAAAAGATCAAATGATGCAAAGGATGTAAATAGTTCTCCTCACTTCAGTGGATGAATCAGAGGAGACACATAACTAGGGCCGTCATTCACTTGTCATAACAGCTATCAGGGCAGGTCCTGAACGCCAGGGCATAACCATAAAGGGCAAGCAATCCCAAACGAAAATCAGACACTCTATGTCTTACCTGGCGTCAGCCTCCCTACTGGCCACCTCACGAGCTTGCAAGCTCCCAAAACCACAGCAGCTGATTGGAGACGTAAGTGCACCAATTCCTTGGGAAGTCCTCCTCGTCAGGGAAAGGCAGAACTGGCTCGAGTCGCAGGTGACAAGAGCACCTGCAGACAACAGATCAATGTAAGGATCAAAAGCGTAATCCAAAGAATCGTCCAAATAAGTTGCCAAACAATCGTCATCCAGAGTCCAAATCACTATGCTGCTCAAGGTATATTATCAGGGGAGTGCTCAAGCCCGAACTGAACTCTGTCCGAGCACCAACGTCCAGACATCAAGTCGCGTTCATAAACACTCGTATGTAAAAAAAAAAACAATCGTTAAAACGATAGTTCGATAATATAAACAACCGGGGAGGAGGCGCCTAACCACACAGAATTGTTAAATTAAGCTCTTTACACTTAAACACTTAAATTTCAAAGATAACATAAACAAATTCTCATACAAAACAAAGGCTATTCAGCCACAAAAGGATTCTTAAAAACTAGTAATTAAACCTAGAAAAACAAGGCTGATCTAGACTTTCTAATACCTTCCTCCCCAATTTTTTTTTTTTTTTTTTTTTTATACAAAACATGAAACCTGTAAAGAGAAAATGATTAACACATCACTCTCAAGACAAAGTAAAGTCTCAGGGTGAAACATGAAATAAGAATTCTCATGAACAACACTACAACCAATGAATTTTAAAAACTGAATTGTCACAAAGAAAATGTACCAGCCTAAAAAATAGAGAAAACATAAATGAAAAATAAACCATAAGGTCAACTTAGCACCAAATATTAACCACCAGACACTGACTGTCTCAAATTCAGCCAATAACATCGAGTTTACACATAACAGACACTACCACAGTATGACCGCCCACACTTTGGTCACTACAGGCTTTACTTTGGTTCAAAAGAAAACAGACAAATCATAAAATACCTCACTAAGAAAACCTAATGACTAACAAACCAAACTCCCAGCGAAAAACACACTCATACTCATCCTTACATCTCTAAGAATAACGCAAACCAATTGAAGAGACGAGAAGGGCGAGGGGAGGGGGGCCAAGTCGTGATCAAATCTATATCCTTGAAAGGGCATCGGGGATTCGATTCTCCGATCCCTTAACGTGTTTAATCATAAGCGAGAACTCTTGTAATTGCAGAGCCCAACGTAAAATTCTCTGGTTGGCGCCTTTCATGCGTTCGATGAAAACCAGTGAGTTGTGATCTGTCCATACTTCTATGGGATAAGAAAAATTTGTCACATAAGGCTTAAAATGCACAACAGTACGCACCAAGGCGAGGGCCTCCTTTTCAATGGTGGAATATTTTCTCTCGGCGGCTAGTAGCTTTCGGCTGTAATATGATACAGGATGAACCTCTCCTATATCGTTCCTTTGAAAAAGGACACCCCCAATACCTATGTCACTGGCATCCACTGCAATAATAAAAGGTCTCTGGAAATTAGGAGAAGTCAATATTGGATTAGATACTAATACCATCTTAAGTTTAATAAATGCTTCCTCACACTGAGGAGACCACATAAACTTCTGCCCTTTCTCCAACAACTTGGTAATTGGCTGAGCAATGTCCGAGAAATTTCGCACGAATCTGCGATAATAACCAGTCATGCCCAGCACTCGCCGAACCTCTCTAACATTGCACGGTCTCTTTAAATGCACAATAGCCTCAAGGTTGGCTTGTTTAGGTGCCACCTGACCCAAACCAACCTCGTGACCCAAATAACACACTTTTGCCTTACCAAATTCACATTTTGCTAAATTAATAACCAAACCTGCAAGTTTAAGGGCCTCAAATACCTTACGCAATCTCGCCATGTGCGTACTCCAATCATCACTATATACAACCAAGTCATCGATATAAATTTCAGTTCCCTTTAAACCACATATGACCCTATTCATAAGCCTCTGGAAAGTACACGCGGCATTTTTCATCCCAAAGGGCATTACTTTACACTCGTAAAGCCCAAAGGGAGTTACAAATGCAGAGATCTCTCTTGCTCGATCAGACAGGGGAACCTGCCAATACCCTTTCAATAAATCCAATTTCGTAATGAACTTAGCAGCCCCTATGTGATCGAGACAGTCATCTATACGAGGCAAAGGAAAAAGAGTCATTCTTAGTGTGTGTGTTAACCTTACGGTAGTCCACACACATACGGAACTTTCCGTCGGACTTCTTAACCAGGACTATCGGGGAGCTCCAGGGACTAACGGAAGGTTGGATGAGATCGTGTTCCAGCATATATTTAATCTCCTTATCAACTATATCCCTCTTAATGGGATTCAGCCGATAAGGACTCTGCTTTACAGGAGAAGCATTACCCACGTCTACATCATGCTCAAGAAAATTAGTTCGACCTGGAGAATTCCGAAATAAATCTGGAAAAGAAGAAATTAAATTAATTACATCCCTCCTTTGAGCAATCTCCAGATGCCCCAGCCCTTCCTTCAAAACTTCTAAATTTTGAATATTATCATACAGAGCATCAGAAGACACCTGACAAATCAAATCCTCCAAATCCTCTGAAGGTAAATCCATACTTTCAACCACAGGCTCATAAACAATAGCGAGAGGATCATGTCTATTAGAAGTATAGAGTTTTAACCTATTTATATGGAATATTCTGCACTTCCGTTTGGTCCCAGGAGCCTCTATTTCATAATTCAACTCCGACAACTTCCTCAACACCTTCCAGGGTCCCTTATATCTTGGTTCAAGGAAATTGTCAGAGTCAGTACTTAAAACTAAAACGAATTCTCCGGGCTCAAACGACCGTGCTTTAGATTTCCTATCAAAATTTAATTTCATAGCAGCCTGAGAACTAGCCAAATTTTCTCTGGCAAATTTCCAGGCTCTAGATAATTTTTTCCTCAAGTCCTCCACAAAGTCTCCTACGTTTGCATTTCCACCTCGATCAGTCTCAAGCATCTCATGAAAAATCTCCAAAGGCCCACGTACTTTGTGTCCAAATACCAGTTCGAAAGGAGCTACCCCAGTTGAAGAATTTGGGTGATTTCGTAGAGCAAAGAGAGCAAAGGGAAGACCTTTATCCCATTCCTCCCCTTGTTCATAACAATATTTTTTCAAAATAGATTTAAGGGTCTGATGGAACCTTTCCACCAGGCCCTGACTCTCTGGATGATATGGTACACTGGTCTTGTGCCGAATGGCCAGTTCTGCACATTTACCTTTAAATACCTTGCTAGTAAAATTTGTACCGCAGTCAGTTTGAATAGTACGAGGGAGACCATACCTGGAAAAGAATTCAATTAGTTTGTCAAATACAACCTTAGAGGTTATCCTTCTCATTGGGAAGGCCTCAGGGAATCGAGATGCTCTATCCATAATTGTCAAGAGATGAGTAAACCCAGACTTAGTTTTAGGCAAAGGCCCAACCACATCAATAACTAATTCCACAAAAGGCTCACCTATCGCAGGAATTGGATTTAAGGGAGCTTTAGGAATAATTTGGTTGGGTTTCCCCATCACTTGACAAACCTCACATTCATTAATAAATTGTTTCACAGATGATTTTAATCCTGGCCACCAAAAACATTCTGCCAACTTTCGAAAAGTTTTACATACACCGAAGTGGCCAGAAAAAGAATCATCATGTGCAAGACTCAAGACAGACCTACGGAATTGAGATGGGACAACAATTTGTTCAATACGAGACGTCTTGCTCAGATTATCAGTTAAAGGACGACTAATCCGGTATAGTAAACCATTGATCACACAAAACCTGGGTTTAGTCAAATCTGCAGTGTCACCCAAATCAAAATTAAATTCCTTTTTCTGAGCTTCAATAAATGAAGACCTGTCCCAATCAGGTCTCAAAACATTGCTAACCACACTATTACCACTACTATCTACAGACCCGGGCCTCTCTATGTCTACTTCTAAACTACTTAAGATTAAATCTTCGTCATTATCAATTAAATTTGCAGCCTTTACTGCTGCCCGGGTTGTTACTGCAACAGGACAGGCGTGCACAGACAATATGGGGAACAACTCTTGTCCTTTAGTATTTAACATATCGTTACCCAAAATGCCGTCAATTCCAGGAATAGGGAGACACTCAACAACTGCTAATTCTGTCACTTTATCATAACCAGGGAAAGACAATCTGACCTCCACTAACGGAGCCGAAACTACGGTGTTCGGGAACCCTCCCAGAACAACAAAATTTCTTGTATAAGCAACTGAATTTTTCAAAGATTCTTTCAGAACCAGAGATCGAGCTGACCCTGTGTCCCTCAAAAATTTCACACCAACAGTTTTAGAAGTAGATATTAATTTACCAGGCCAAATATATTTATCATAAAGTAGTCATGCCTCCTTTCTGCTAGAAGACTGACTACTGCTACTACCATCATTACTAGTGTTAGCTACTGGACGGTTTTCAACTACGGGATCGCTGATAACAGGTTTACTAGTAGATATTAGTGACACAGGATTATTATTATTCCTTTGGAGGTACCTTCTTCTGGCATAACACTGTGCCTGATAATGTCCCTGCTTATTACACCAAAAACAAGTCCCCCTACCTCTATTATTCATATTACCTGGGCCAGAACCAAACCTATTATCTTCAGAAAAGACACGAGTGTCCTGTCCACTAAAGTCTTTTCCCTGGTTACTATCAGGCTTATGATTTTTATCTGGTGGGTTACCCTGCCCACGAGTATTCACAAAAGAGCCCAACCTCTGAAAATTAACTGGCCTAGCAGATTGAAAATTCACATCTTTATTTCCAAAACTACCAGACCCAGTTCGATGGATCAATACAAACTCGTCAGCAATTTGGGCGGCATTACTTAAATTAAAAGCTTTTACCTCTTCTAGATAAATTTTCAATTCCTTACTACATGACCTTTTGAATTCTTATAGAAGCATGAGTTCTCTCAAAGCGGAGAAAGAGACCACCTGGCGGCTTTTTAACCAATGATCAAATTGTTCCTCCTTAAGCCTAGCAAATTCCACATAAGTAAGGGAGGCCTGCTTCGTAAAATGTCTGAACTTAAGGCGGTAGGCGTCAGGAACCAAATCATATGCCTTGAGGACTAGAGCCTTAACCTTATGGTAATCACGGGCAATACCTTCTTCCAAGGCATTATACACTAATTGCCTTGCCCACCAACCTACATTGAATTAGTACAGTCCACATTTCTGGGGGCCAAGACAACCGAGTGGCAACACGTTCAAAAGCCTTGAAAAATTCTGGAACATTCAACTCTTCAAATACTGGCACCAATTTCAAGGCCGCACCTACATTAAACTTATCCTGTGAGTTGCCCCGAGGTGTACTAAAATGATTAGAGGTGCCCTGCAGCCTAGCAATTTCTAAATTGATATTGGCCATCTCCAATTCATGCCGCCTCGCCCTCTCATTCTCTTCAAATTCCAGTTTCATCAATTCTATCCGTTTACATATTAAATCAAATTCACCGTCCTCCTTGGACTCCACCAAAGGACAAACAGGAACCTGAGGATCTTTTGGCGTAGGGTTTACTACAGAATTGAATGGATTAGTGGAAACATTTAGTTTCAGAGGCAAGTTAGCCTGACCTTCATAAATAGTTCCTGTCCGGGGAGGATCCTCAAACAGAGTTAGACCTCCATTAACACTTATTCTGTCATCATCATTAATCATACTACCCTCACGCTCAGAGTCACTACTACCTGAAACTTCATACTCCCTAACCAAATGTTCAGCCTCAGCCAGACCTTGAGCAACTTTACTTTTAACAGCTACCAACAATTGATTTTTCGTATCCGCTGCCCTCAACGGAATACCCAACCACCGGGCACAACTTACTAAACAAGTCTTATTTAGTACTGGCAGATGCTTTATACAATCACTTGACCCTAAAAACTCTGCGGGGTCAAACACAAAACCCTCCATTGCACCAAAATTAGCAGGGGAGAAAGGTAATACTTTACAACTAAAGAAAATATTGTCAAATTAACAAAGTGCTGTTCCACAGACCAAAACACTGAGTACACCTGAGAACAATCCTGTCACGGTCGCCAATTGTTATAACCCTTGGGGTTATTATAAGAGTTCTTATTATAATTGTTGTCAGTAATAAATGTAACTCAGTGCTAAAGGTCAGCGGAAACAAACACTCAAGAAATCTTAACAATATTTAATACTTAACAATAACAAAATTTAGATCAACCTTGTTAAAACTACAAATAACATTATTTAATAACAAGGAAGGACAAATAACGGTCCTTTGAATCACACTGGATTCCCTAAAACTAAGAAGCTAAGTCCTAACAAAGACAAGAGAAATATCAATTATAAACTTGGATCCAACAATTTGGCTGGCCAGAACAAAAAATTACCCTAATACTAATTACAAGAAAGAAGGAAGACGGAGTAAATAAAACAAGAAAAACCATCATAAATCCTACCTATCAACACAAAACTAATGTACACAAAACCTTGTCTATAATAAACATACTGAAAGATATTATGTAGTCACGTCTTAAATATGACAATATATAAAAGATCAAATGATGCAAAGGATGTAAATAGTTCTCCTCACTTCAGTGGATGAATCAGAGGAGACACAAAACTAGGGCCGTCATTCACCTGTCATAACAGCTATCAGGGCAGGTCCTGAACGCCAGGGCATAACCATAAAGGGCAAGCAATCCCAAACGAAAATCAGACACTCTATGTCTTACCTGGCATCAGCCTCCCTACTGGCCACCTCACGAGCTCGCAAGCTCCCAAAACCACAGCAGCTGATTGGAGACGTAAGTGCACCAATTCCCTGGGAAGTCCTCCTCGTCAGGGAAAGGCAGAACTGGCTCGAGTCGCAGGTGACAAGCGCACCTGCAGACAACAGATCAATGTAAGGATCAAAAGCGTAATCCAAAGAATCGTCCAAATAAGTTGCCAAACAATCGTCATCCAGAGTCCAAATCACTATGCTGCTCAAGGTATATTATCAGGGGAGTGCTCAAGCC
>NC_090739.1:117132072-117134572 GCF_036898095.1 Palaemon carinicauda | reverse complement strand
AAAGATAATTCATTAGTTTTAATTATTCTAAAGATGAACTAAACGTTAAAGAAATTAACGAGGTTTTAATACTGATGAGGATGATGATGATAATGAGGATAATGATGATGATGATGATGATGACGATTATTATTATTATTATTATTATTATTATTATTATTATTATTATCATTATTATTATCATTATTGTTGTTGTTGTTGTTGTTGTTGTTAGTTCTTAAATGTAAATTACATAATAACATGTACTTACAGAATCATGATATTATTATTATTATTATTATTATTATTATTATTATTATTATTATTATTATTATTATTATTATTATTACTATTATAATCACTTTGTTAACATCAAAATATAAATAAACAAGAACAGACATCACATATATACTAAAATTACACAGATGATAATAAATGAAGTACTAAGTGTAACATACATAACCATGAAATAGCATGCAAAATATACGTGCAGAGACAAGCAAAACGCTTTTATCATTTATCAATCGAAGAATCTACATTTATAATGATCATGATGAAGTGGAAATGCATCTGCATCTATCAAGATGAAGCAAATGAAGCTGACGATAATAATTGATGTTGATGATGACAGCAATTCCATAGATCCCTCTCAAAGTCCTCCAAATCTTCGCTAAATTATCATTAGATATCTAATTGTAATGTTAGGGTTTTTCTCTTTGATCCTTGAGTTTGGTAATCTTTGCTTTAAAAAAATAATCTTTTTTAACGTTTTTCCCTTTTTCTGATCTCATCTGTCTTTCCGATTCCCTATTTTACGTCACCTACAATTTTCGTTTTATGTATCATATTCTCTCTCTCTCTCTCTCTCTCTCTCTCTCTCTCTCTCTCTCTCTCTCTCATTTTCTATTCTCTTTTTAAGATTTATTTTGTCTGAACTCAAATAATACGTCTTTTAGTTTCTCCCATTTATACTTTTTGTTAAGTTCTATTTCATTCCTAGTAATCGTTAGCTGCTATATTATTCGTTTCATTTATCATTCAAAATCATTCTCATTAGGATTTACGGACTGATCTTCATTCCCTGATTTCCTCTATACCTCATTCAATAGTTTCCCTTTTCAATGTTTTTCTCTACATACCACTCTTTTATTTCGACCATCCTTCACTATCTTCTTTTCTTATGTAATCTTCCTCGTCTTGTTTTTAGTGTTCCACGAAGATATAGAAAACGAATTTCTTCCTCTCTCTCTCTCTCTCTCTCTCTCTCTATCTCTCTCTCTCTCTCTCTCTCTCTCTCTCTCTCTATATATATATATATATATATATATCATCTCCTACGCCATTACGTGTGTGTTTGTATTCATGTATGTGAATGTATATCATTATGAAAATATATATAAATACTTGTGCGTATATATATATATATATATATATATGTACATATATCATCTCCTACGCTTATTGATGCAAAAAAACCTCTGTTAGATTTCACCCGTAGTCTCTATCTTGAGCTTTTAAATTAATACTTCTCCACTCATCATCTACTTCACTGTTTTACACACACACACACACACACACACACATATATATATATATATATATATGTGTGTATATATATATGTATGTATATATATATATATATATAACCCCCTCCCACCAACTTATCTCTTCTCTTTTATTTGACACAGTTGTCCCTGAAAAATTAAACGCTAGTGAAGAAATAAATTTAACAAAAAATATTGTAGTTTATTATTTTCCTATCTGGAGGTTGCAGATTTCTCTTTACAAGTTGCTTTTGGTGACTCACGTCATCAAGCTTGGATTGACAACAGTCCCCTTTCAATATGAATTTTTCAATTTCATATGCGTCAGACATGACAGAAACTAACGGCACATTTCTTTTGGAATATATATAAAAAAAAATCTCAATTGAATGACCTGTTAGAGGTAGAAAAAAAAGAAGAAAGAAATACTTCACGTTAGCCTGGCTTGTAAAAGGGTTTCATCACTGTGAGTCGAGGCGCTAGTAAAAACGTCCCTGGTATTTATTGTCGCGATTCCGACGTTGCTCTGAAATGCAGACATTTATAGATTGGCTGAGGTCAAGTTTTTCAATATGATTTAAATGGTATGAATTGTCTACGAGATATTTGTATTTTTCCTCAATTTATTTAATCAAATTTGTTGTCTAATTTTTCTACAATTTCGGTAGATGTATTGCGAAACGAAATAGGCAGTCTCCCGTAATCTATCTGTTTATGAAGGAACTTTTAAATTTAAATATAAGATTATATTTCTTCTTAGCATAAAACCTATCAAGCAAAAGACATCTAAATCAAGGAGCTAAAAGAATAGGTTATTTAACAATATATGTTATATCACATATGAACAATAAGTTATCGTAAATGGGAATTTTCAATATCACATAGAATTAAAAATACTACATGAATTTATTCTAAAGAGTTAGAAATTAGATGTAACACTTAATAAATGATAGAGCAAATGTAGGTGTTGACTTTGC
>NC_090739.1:117122072-117124572 GCF_036898095.1 Palaemon carinicauda | reverse complement strand
GCTAAAGCCAGGAATTTTCTTTGATGCACCGTTTGGTCATACTGCGATTAGGATGCGGGAATGCGAATAACCAAACTTTTTAGCCTCTAAAGTCTTGATTGTAATTCTGGGATTTACACGAAGTCCCTCTAGTTTAGAGAAGTGATTAAAATACCTTAAGTGATGAGAGGAAAAGCTTTTAGTTGTAATTACTTGTTTAAAGCCTAACGATCATAATGTTAATTGTTTCTTGGTTCGAGGCCATTGAGGTTACAAAGGAGATTAGTGAATTGATTGACTTTTTGTTGATAAGTTCTACGTCATGAGGAATAATAGATAGGATTTAAGGATATAAATAAGCACAGCATGAATTGAAATAAATTTTTCAAAAGACATAAGATCACGGCAGTTTGTTCTTAATCTAGTTATCCTTTTTGAAAAATCATAGAAAGGACATGATGCAATTTTCATATTTCGTTGTACGTCGTATTAGTTGTGAAAATCCAACAGTAGTGTATTTGTGACCAGACATTTCAACGACTAATCGTGAAAAATGTCGTAAACAATACAGTGTAGTATATCAAAATGAAATCGATGCTGTCAACATATGCGCTAAACGTTCCTTTATAAAAAGAAAAAAAAGTAACTCTTAAATGATGTACAAATGACGTTCTCAGAGGGCGGACAGGAGAATCGCACATCTGCTTTACCCAGTATTGTAGTCATGGTTGGTGGTGAGTGGAATGGGGTGGGGTTAAGATCACTTGGTTGACCTGATAGGTCATCCAGGAAACGGGCTTTGACCTCGAACTCCAGGGACACCTTTGGAAGTCTCGCTAGGATCGCCTCAAGAGTTCTCCCCGAATTAAATCCTGAGAAGTTTGCTTAAAAGCATTTGAAGGATCGACTGTTGGTTCCGATGCTGATAGCGTCATTGTGACTGGTTTTCCGAATCAGACTTGGATCGACGTAATTTGAAACAATCTATATTGACATACCTAGTGTTTATTTACCAAATAATTGTTTTAAATTTGCTCTTATATTTTCTAACTTACAAATATACATTACTTATATGTATGTATGTATGTATGTATGTATGTATGTATGTATGTATGCATGTATGTCCTGTTACGGAAAATCAAATAATAGTCTCATAAAATGTAAAATATTCGGAAATTAGTATCGGGAATGAACATTATATAAACCGAAATATGTGTAACGAATACAAATATAAAAACCCCATTATCTGAGTTAATGGTTCAAATCTTAATTTATTACCTAGAATATATTTTACACCGGGAAACCGAAATAAATGTCATATAAATAGGCTATTCTCTTTTAACGTAATTATTATGCAATCATTTTCGAAATTTTTTTTCAAACACGACTATTAATAAAATGAATATCAAGTTAATGTCAGTGATATTAAATATAAGGGTTTCTTTTTATATTGGTCGCTACCGCAGAAAATCAGTAAAATTTCCCATCTATGATTCTACGTGTTTTGCTGTAAATGTGAAATTGCATGGCGACTATATTTTATTTATAATTGATTGCTATATACAATGAAATAATAATAATAATAATAATAATAATAATAATAATAATAATAAAAAGAAAATAATAATAATAATAATAATAATAATAATAATAATAATAATAATAATAATAATAATAATAATAATAATAATAATGCACATAACAAAAGAACCGCAGTCAGGATAAAAACAAAAGTAGGTCTGAAATTACAATTAACAAGAATAATTATGCTAATGCAAATAAGAATAGTGATGATGATTATAACAATTACAACAATAAAATGAGGATTAGAATAATAATAAATTTTCTTCCAATCTATGTTGTTATAAAATTTGATGACCGACCTTAGCTGCTCCAAATTCTTACCCCGACATATATTTACAATTTATTTTATTCTTTCCACCATGTATACTTTGAATATCATTCAAATGCATTCGCACTGTACCAAAAGCTTCCTTCTTTCCTTGAACATACTTGAAAATTAAGATAATAAAAGTAGGTCTACAGCAGGTTCTTTGACTTGCGCTTTTTCAACTCCCCTTTATTAGTGTGTGAAAGCTCTCCTCGATGACAGTTTCCCACAGAAGCGATGACGTATTTTCTCACTATATCCAAAAACTCTAAACTTGTCAAAGGTTTCATCTCAATAATGCTTCCTTTGATGTAATTATCATCTTTTAATAAATTTCATTATCATCTGATTTTTTTTTTGTAGGGGTGTTTGATAACTTCCCTTGATATCATGTACATATAAGGTGTATAATAATAATAATGAGAGAGAGAGAGAGAGAGAGAGAGAGAGAGAGAGAGAGAGAGAGAGATTGGTATTTGCACTCCATGCAATATGTCAAATTATAATGTAATGTCAAGTAGTTTCACGAATAATTGATACTTACGGTAATGATCGATGGGTTATGAATTTCATGCGAACAAAAACTGTATTAAATTATAAAAATGAACTTATAGAAAAAAGAAATCTCTC
>NC_090739.1:117112072-117117072 GCF_036898095.1 Palaemon carinicauda | reverse complement strand
ATTCTAAAAAAAGTAATGTCAAAAGAGATATATCATATATAAACTATTAACAACGTCAACAATAAATATGTCATATATAAACTATAAAAAGACTCATGTCCGCCTGGTCAACAAAAAAGCATTTGCTCCAACTTTGAACTTTTGAAGTTCTACTGATTCAACAACCCGATTAGGAAGATCATTCCACAACTTGGTAACAGCTGGAATAAAACTTCTAGAGTACTGCGTAGTATTGAGTCTTATGATGGAGAAGGCCTGGCTATTAGAATTAACTGCCTGCCTAGTATTACGAACAGGATAGAATTGTCCAGGGAGATCTGAATGTAAAGGATGGTCAGAGTTATGAAAAATCTTATGCAACATGCATAATGAACTAATTGATCGACGGTGCCAGAGATTAATATCTAGATCAGGAATAAGAAATTTAATAGACCGTAAGTTTCTGTCCAACAAATTAAGATGAGAATCAGCAGCGATGCACATAAGATGGAGAACCTTTGGTGAACAAAACGATATTATGAAAATAAAATGTAATTTCCTCTATAAAGAAAAGTATTTAATCGAATGGTATTAACTTATGTATCACAAACATTGAACCTTATTATAAACTTAGAACATAAGCTAGGTAGAGCTCAAAGAGTTATGGAAAGAATAATGATGGTAATAACACTAAAAAAAAAAAAAAATAAAAAAAAATAAAAAAAAAGTGCAGCTTGGATACGAGAGCAAACTAAAGTAGAAAATATTCTAAAAACATGAAAGAAAAAGAAAATAGACATAGGCAGGATATATAATGAGAATAACAGATCATGGATGGACATTAAGAATAACAAAATGGATCACTAGATTGCAAAAGGATGGATTGACGAGCTAAGAAAATTTGTGGGTATAGACTGGGATAGAAAGACCATAAATGGACGGGAGTGGGAGGACATGTCTGAGACTTTTGTCCTGTGACGGGCCGAGAGCAAGGTTGTGACTCAAAGGCAGGAAGCAATCAACTGAGTTACTTTATTAAAGAACACTCTCCTTTATATGCAAAACCTAAAGGCAACAGGCATTTTCATGTTCACAAGACAGACAATGTTACAGAGGCGATACGCAGACAGGTATATTCAGGTTCTTTATAATGCGAGCGAAGAGCGCAGATACAAGCATAATATATACAAAATAATTTATGTACGATCGTGTGACACACGGTTGGTACATGGCTCCCCCCCTAAAAATGACATACTGTACGTGTTAAATAGGGCGCCCTGATCTAGAGAGGCGAACTGTAGGCGGGTCATCTGGCAGAAGATAAGCAGGTTTTAGACGATCAATGGAGACCCAGTCACCTTTGCCATGAATGTTTAGTAGGAATACTTTCGGACTGCGTCGGATCACAAGGAAAGGGCCCGTGTAAGGGGGCGTTAGCGGTGGCTTGGTAGTGTCGTTACACAGGAAGACGTGTGTTGCAGAGTGCAAGTCTGTTGGTATGTGATGCTTCGCTGGGGGCTTGTAAGTCTGGCGGCACGGAGTAAATTTTCCCACGACGTGACGTATGCGCTGGAGATCGTCAGAGGAGGTTGTAGAAGAAAAAAATTCGGCAGGGACGACCAACGGGTCGCCATACACCATTTCGGCTGCCGAGACGTCGAGGGCGTCTTTAGGAGTGGTCTTTAATCCCAGGAGGACACAGGGAAGCTGAGTAAACCAGTTGCAATCCTAGCAGCAGGACATCAAAGCTGCTTTGAGGGTGTGATGAAAACGTTCAACCATTCCATTGGCAGTGGGGTTGTAGGCCGTTGTCTAATGTAGGGTGATGCCAAGGAGATTCGCTAATGATGTCCACAATTGAGAGGTGAAAGTGAATCCCCTGTCAGAAGTAATATGCTCAGGTATACCAAATCTTGCAATCCATCCAGAGATTAAGGCAGATGTACATGAGGCGGACGTTCCAGTTTCCATGGGAATGGCTTTATGCCAACGAGTGGAGCGGTCGATGACGGTAAACAGGTAACGATGTCCTTGTAATGTGGGTAGTGGGCCTACAACGTCGACGTGAATGTGTGCGAAACGACGCTGAGGTTGAGGAAAGGTGCCCACTCCTGAATCCGTGTGTCGATGTACTTTGGAAGTTTGGCAAGCAGTACAGGCACAGACCCAATCCTTAGCATCCTTAGAAATGCCGTGCCAAATGAACTTTGCCTTCAGCAGCTGTGCAGTAGAACAGAAAGAGGGATATGAAAGGCCGTGAATGAAATCAAACACCTGTCGGCGCACGGGAGCAGGAATCCAAGGTCGCGGTCTGCCAGTACTGACGTCACAGAGGAGGGTGGTGTTGGAGTCGTCGAGGGGGAAGTCTTCCCAACGGAGGGACGTACAGGATGTCCTACATGCTTGATACTCTGGATCCTGTCGTTGGGCTTCAGCCAGGGCGTTGTAATCCAATCCCAGTTGAACGGCAGCCAACGTGTTTCTTGACAGGTCATCGGCAACGGGATTCATTTTCCCAGGGACGTATTGGAGGGTGCAATTGTATTCAGCCACGGCAGAGAGATGTCGGTGTTGACGGACGGACCAGGCGTCAGACTGTTGAGTGAAGGCGTGCACCCGAGGCATGTGGTCTGTGCGAATGATGAAGGGTGTACCTTCTAAGAAATGACGAAAGTGACGGACAGCGAAGTGCACCGCCAGCAATTCTCGATCGAAGGTAGAATAACCCGATTCTGCTTGGACAGTTTTCTGCTGAAGAAGACCAATGGGCGGGGCGAGCCGTTGACCACCTGCTCGAGTACTGCACCAATAGCGACGTCGCTGGCATCGGTGAAGAGAAGGAGAGGGGCATGTGGGATAGGAAAAGTGAGAGCCGCAGCAGTTGATACGGCCTTCTTTGCATTGCAGAAGGCTGCTTCTTGAAGGGGCCCCACTTCAGGTCCTTTGGCTTGCCCTTCAGGGAGGCGTAGAGGGGAGCAAGAGTGGCGGCAATGGCTGGCAGAAAAGGGTGATAATAGTTGATCATGCTCAAGAATTCCTGTAGAGCTTTGACGGTCGAGGGCGCGGGGAAGTTCTGAACGGCTGCTAGCTTCTCAGGGAGGGGATGGACTCCTTCAGGAGTGATGCGGTGCCCTAAGAACGACACTTCGCTGGTGCCAAAGGTACACTTGTCGTACCGGACTACAAGGCCGTTTTGTTGCAGGCGGTCGAGCACAATGCGCAGGTGACGGAGGTGTTACCAATGTGACGGGCTGAGAGCAAGGTTGTGACTCAAAGGCAGGAAGCAATCAACTGAGTTACCTTATTAAAGAACACTCTCCTTTATATACAAAACCTCAAGGCAACAGGCATTTTCATGTTCACAAGACAGACAATGTTACAGAGGCGATACGCAGACATGTATATTCAGGTTCTTTTTAGTGCGAGGGAAGAGCGCAGATGCAAGCATAATATATACAAAATAATTTATGTACGATCGTGTGACACACTGTTGGTACAGTCCTGTAGTGGATTAGTTACGGCTGATGATAATGATGATGATGGTGATGACATATATATATATATATATATATATATATATATATATATATATATATATATATATATATATATATATATATATATATATATATATATGTTTGTGTATACATATACATAGCTATATATATTATATAAACATATATGTAGTCCTTACTGCTGATTCTTATCTTAATTTGTTGGACAGAAACTTACGGTTCCTGATCTAGGTAGAAAAATCTGGCACGGTCGTTCAGGTAGTTCGTTATGCATGTTGCATAAGATTTTTCATAATTCTGACCATCCTTTACATTCAGATCTTCCTGGACAGTTTCATCCTGTTCGTAATACTAGCCATGCCTTCTCCACCATGAGGCTCAATACTACACAGTATTCTAGAAGTTCTATTCCAGCTATGACCAAACTGTGGAATGATATTCCTAATCGGGTAGTTGAATCATTAGAACTTCAAAAGTTTAAACTTGCAGCAAATGTTTTTATGCTGAACAAGCTGACATAAGTATCTTTTTTAGTTTATACATGAAACATCTCTTTTAATGTTGTAAATTTTATCAAAATATTTCATTGTTCTAATATTGTTACTGTTCTTGAAATATTTTATTTTGATTTTTTATTACTTTTCATATAGTTTATATATTTACTCATTTCCTTTCCTCACTGGGCTATTTATCTCTGGTTGAGCCCTTCGGCTTATAGCATCCTGCTTTTTCATCTTGCGTTGTAGCTTGTAGCTTAGCTAGTAGTAGTAGTACTAGTAGTAGCATTAATAATAATAATAATACTAATAATAATAATAATAATAATAATAATAATAATAATAATAATAATAATAATAATAATAATAAATATGTATTTAGGCATGCGTGTGTGCATGCATGTAAGTATGCATATATGTATGCATTTCATACCTCTGTTTACTGTATGGAATTGATATTAATCTCATTTTCGTAACACTTTTTTTTTTATATCCTTCCAGTGATAAAGCAACATTATACATCAGCAACAAAGTTCACTTAGAAATTGTTTTGGCATCAATCAAATAACCATGAAATATAAGATACAATATAAATCCTCTTGTATGTCAAGAATGCTTTTAAGGATATACGAGACAGGCGAAGGTGGATAATCGTCAGTGTTACCAATTCCATTTCAAGCTGGGGATTAAAATAAGACCTTCTGGGGGAAGGACCGTAAGGTTAGTTTAGTTTGATGAATGGCATCTCAGTGATAGACTTTTAAAAGTCGATAAATCTAAGGCAACTGTGGCAGTTTT
The DNA here is from genome assembly GCF_036898095.1 of Palaemon carinicauda. NCBI lineage: Eukaryota > Metazoa > Arthropoda > Malacostraca > Decapoda > Palaemonidae > Palaemon > Palaemon carinicauda. The sequence continues at coordinate 117,112,283 of NC_090739.1, read as the reverse complement.
TTAAGTATAGGATTTTCACAAAAGCGGAGAAAATATTTCTTATTTGCCTGCTGTCGTCTGTTTCCAGGAACAGTCTGTTTGAAGTTAAAGAGATAAAAAACATTGCTAAAATACTTTAAAGATTATTAGGTGGGTAATTTGACCTTAGAGACGAGTTGATTGATATAATATGTCATTCTTATTTTTTTTTTACATTTGATTTTTAGTCTTT
>NC_090739.1:117099572-117107072 GCF_036898095.1 Palaemon carinicauda | reverse complement strand
ATAGCTTGGCTGCTAATAATAATAATAATAATAATAATAATAATAATAATATTATCATCATTAATAATAATAATAATAATAATAATAATAATAATAATAATAATAATAATAATGATAATAATAATAATAATAATCGTAATTATATCGCAGTCTATGGATTGAAACATTCCGATACGAGTTTGATTATATTTAGACAAAAAAATAATTACTGGACAAATGTTCATTCTCTCTCTCTCTCCCTCTCTCTCTCTCTCTCTCTCTCTCTCTCTCTCTCTCTCTCTCCTTTAGTTATAATTTTTAAGCAAACTGTAAGTTACTAACTTCCTGATGTTCTTTTTGAAGTTTTGTAATTGTGTATATTCCAGAATTTTGGCAAACATTTTTAGAGTGAATTTCCTTTTGAGTAACTTTTTGCTCATTTTTAAACTGCAAAATGCAGGTGACAGCTTCGTCCATAAAGTGAAAGCAGTGTTTTAAATGACAAATTTAAACATACAGAATTTAGCACATCTGTTTAAGTGAATATATACACTGACATATACACTCACTCATTTATGTATATGTATATAGGTATACAGTCATGATTCATTCAGCATTTCATTTTTCCTGTGGTCTATTGCATCTGAGCATTATGTGTTTTCGTGAGCTTTACGCATATGAATACAGAGACACACGCATATATATATATATATATATATTTATATATATATATATATATATATACACACACACGCACATATAAATATATATATATATATATATATATACATATATATATATATTTATAGAAATATATATATATATATATATATTAATCTCCCTATCTATCTATCTATCTATCTATCTATCTATCTATATCTATATATATATATATATATATATATATAAATGAACTTTAGTTTTAAAACATGGATATAATATTTATTCAAAATATTCAATTCACTTAATAAGATCGCTAATTTTAATATTCTCTTTTTGTATTTCCCGTGGACTGTCAATACCAGGGAATTCCATTAACACTCGTTTTGAAAAGATCAAAAGTGTACACTTTTTACTTGATTATTTACGTAAATGGATTCTGACTAAATCTAAATCATAACACATGATTGGGGTTACCTTCTCTAATTCTGTCAGAGTAGACTTAGGCCTGAATGTGTGTGTGTGTGTGTGTACACACACATATATATATCTATATATATATATATATATATATATATATATATACAGTATATATAACCCTTTATACACATACAAACATATATACATTGACGACACCAAATAGGCAAGGCTGTCAGGTCCAAAGGTACTGTTACATTAGTTCGTTACATCACTTCCATATAGATCTAAACATGTCCCTATTGGTCATCATTCTTTGGTAGACATAAAAAAACACCCAAGAGAAAATGAATGCTTTTGTCTACTTCAGTCTTTTCTTGGGTAATATAAAGTATTTTCACAGTTGATTAAACAGAATATATTTTTATTTCTCAATGATAATTTCGTCTTTAGGATTTTCATCAGTAGGGCCTAGATGGTTCGTAAAATGGCAAAAGTACTTCCGGTAACAAGATGAGATACCAAACCAAAAGGTATTTTTGTAATTGACTACCAGCTCCACAGAGCAAAATCGAATGTTGTAAGACACCTTTACAAAAGGACACAAAAGTAATCGTAATTAACGTCAATACGTAGTTAATACCAGGATTTATGTCCATAGAGTAACAGTGATCTCACTAAACTTATATTGTCTGATTTCATAATTTTACTTAACCCAGGCATCGTCTGATTTGCTTTTTTTCAATCTTTCACTGAACTCTAATTCTAAAGACCCTGTATTGGAGATCATAGTTCCTAAATACTTAGATGATTCTACCTCATTAATCCTTTTTCCTTCCAATGATATTTCATCTTCCATTGGATACTTCGTTCTCATCATCTCTGTCTTTCTATTATCTTCAGCCCAGCCTAGTGTGATATTTCATGCATTTTAGTTAGCAAGCATTGCAAATCCTGTAGCGTTCTGCTAACAAGTACAGCATCATCAGCATACTCTAGGTCTGCTAATCGTTATTATTATTATTACCATTATTAAATGCTAAGCTACAACCCTAGTTGGAAAAGCAGGATGCTATAAGCCCAGGGGCTTCAACAGGGAAAATAGCCCAGTGAGGAAAGGAAACAAGGAAAAATAAAACATTTTATGAATAATAACATAAAATAAATATTTCCTATATAAACAGTAAAAACTTAAATAAAACAAGAGGAAGAGAAACTAGATAGAATAGTGTGCCTGAGTGTACCCCAAAGCAAGAGAACTCTAACCCAAGACAGTGGAAGACCATGGTACAGAGGCTATAGCATTACCCAAGACTAGAGAACAATGGTTTGATTTTGGAGTGTCCTAGAAAAGCTGCGTACCATAGCTAAAGAGTCTCTTCTACCCTTACCAAGAGGAAATGTGCCACTGAACAAATACATTGCCGTAGTTATCCCCTTGGGTGAAGAAGAATTGTTTGGTATTCTCAGTGTTGTCAGGTGTATGAGGACATACGAGAATCTGTAACGAATAGGTCAAACTATTCGGTGTCTGTGTAGGGAAAGGGAAAGAACTGTAACCCGGGAGAAGGATCCAATGTAGTACTGTCTGGCCATTCAAAGGACCCCCTAACTCTCTAGCGGTAGTATCTCAACGGGCGGCTGGTGCCCTAGCCAACCTATCATCAATCCAGTCCAATCCTTCTCCACCATCTCCGACTGTTCTACGCATTACAAAATCCATGAGGAGGATAAAAAACATAGGTGATAACACATTCCCTTGGAGTACTCCACTGTTCACTGGAAATTTATTTTATGAAACTCCATTAACATTAACTTTGCACTTGCTATGCTACTGAACAGACTTAATCAAATTCACATATCTAAGAGAAATTCCATATTTATGCAGGACTCTCCACAAAATTGGCCGGTGCAGACTATCAAAGGCTTTTTCATAGTCAATGAATGACATCAAAGGTGGATTTCTATATTCTAGCATTGCTGTACAATATGTCTTAAAATGAAAATTTGGTCAGTGCAACTTCTTCCTTTTCTAAATCCTGCTTTCTCAGCTTTTCATCAATCTTTCTCTCCAGTCTCTTTAAAATAAGCATACTATATATTTTCATAACAACTGACGTAAGTGTGAGACCTCTGTAATTATTGTAATCAGTCAGGTCTCCTCTTTTTGCCATTTTCACCAACACTCTTAAATCCCATTCATTAGGTTTTGTCTCTTCATGCTACATTCTACAAAATAATCTTGTAAGTATTCTGGGAGTCACTTCATTTTCGGCTAGTATTATCTCCAGTTATTCCATCATATCCAGGGGCTTTCCATCTTTTGAGTATTTTAACAATAGCTTCGACTTCAGACACACACAGTTCATTCACGGGCGCATCAAGGTTTTTCTCAGCTTCAGGTATATCAATCAAATTATTCCTTTCATATCTACTTTTCATAACCTCACTAATGTGTTCCACCCAACGTTGTTATAACAGATGCATCTCTCTTTTTAATGGGTGTATGCTTCTTCTTTGCACCTAGTCGATATTGCATTAATAATACTATGAGCGATTCTTGAATCATAGCCACTCACTGAATTTATAGCTTTGTCTGCCTCATCTGCTTTACTGTCTAAATATTCTCTCCAGTTATTCCTGGCTTTTCTTTTGACCTCACTATCAATACTGGAATACTTAGGATGCTCTACCTCGTAATTTTCATTACTAACTCGAAAACTTTCAACAATCAATTTCTGTCATTGTCTCCATTTTATAGCATCCCAAGTATCATTTGATATCCCTGACTTTCTCCTTGTAACTGTGTGTCCCAAGACTTCACTATCAACTGACTGATATATGTTCTTAATGTCACACCATTCTTCATTAATTGTCTGCTCTTCGTCTCTCAGAGTCTCTAAAACTGCAAATCGATTCCTACATTCAATTGCAAATGTTTCTTTGTGCTCTTCTTCTAAAAGCTTAGATGTATCGAATCTAGGTATTATATCTATCTTTTTGTTGGGTGCTTTCAGCTTTAATTTTAGTGTGGCAATGAGGAGCTAGTGATCAATACCAATATTTGCACCTCTATAGCTTGTTACATTTCTCAGTCCTCCTTCTCTCTTTATTAATGGCAATGGGATCTATCTGATTTTTGTAATTGCCACATGGTGAAGTCCATGTGTATTTGTGAATGTTCTTGCGTTGAAAATAGAGTACCTCCTATGATAAGATTGTTTGCTGAACAGAAACTCATGAAAGGTACTCCATTTGCATTTGCAACTTCGCCAAGACCCTCGACACCCATCACATTCTCTACCCCTTGATAATTTCTTTCAATTTTAGCATTGAAGTCGCCAATCGCAATTCTCATATCTCTCTCAAGGATCTCATCTATTACCATCTGCAGTTCTTCATGGTATTCATCTTCCCTTTCTTCAGGGGAATTATTTGATGGTGCATAGCAAACTATAATACTCATATTGCACTGCTCTGATTTGAACTTTGCTAGTAACCAGCTCTCCACTCGATTAGTGCCTTGTCTGCATTTTATAGAGGATTGTTATCTATAATTGGGCTGATGATTAGCTAGCAACGTATTTGCTGCAGACATGAATACATTTTGGTTAAATTTCGGGTTTTTAATCCTATGGCTGAGTTCCAACTCTTTTCTTTTAGAATATTGGAATCTGCTCTATATAGTTTTGCAATATATATTATCTGTATTTTATATATAATTAGCATAACTGTGAGCTTTAAAAACTTAAGAAAAATAGTATTATTGGAAATTATGAATTTATGATGAATTAATTAAAAAAAACTACAATGAAAGTATGTATACATATGAGTAATCACACACTACTCCAAATTTGAATAGAATCCGAGTGTTTCTACATCTTGTCAAAAGGCGGTAGCACACGTACCTTGTTCCATTCATGTGAATAACTATCCAATTGGAAAAGGGTGATAGATTAATACTTATGTAGAAATATGTGTGGCATTTATAAATAATATTTTGTTCCAATTAACTAGGCTATTTTCGGCTATTTTAAACCAAAATGACGTCATGGAAGGTTCCAAAATGCAAGGATTAGAGAGCTCTACACATTGTTACTTTTCATGGCCAATAGATGGCTTTAACAGTAGAGTACCAAATTGCTAATTATCCCCATCATCCACTCATTATAGTTTCTATTACTTCATTTCTATTGCTATTTGGGGACAAAATTGCTTTAAAGCAGATGCACGTGAACTTGATGTTCCTTGTTGTCTGGCCACAACTTAATTCTTAGGAAATTACAAATTTCATGATAAATGGCCCGGAAATATTTCCTCAGCAAACAATCATTACTTCAATTACATTTGGGGGTCAGGGGAGGGGGATCGCCAGTTAGCGCCACATGTACTGAAATCTTTGAGACAATCAAGTAATCACACAGTTACTTAATGTGATTTTCAATTACTCTTTTATGAAACCCAAATATGATGTATATGTTACATGGTATGGCATGTATTATTAATAAAAACTACGTAGAATAACAATATTGTTACATTCAGAATGGCATCAGAATGCAGACCCCCCTCTAGCTCCCTCGCTAATATCGTAAAGCATTTTACTTTAAGGTAAGGCCAATAGATGGCATCTGAGGTCCCTTGTCTCAACTAATATAGTTTGTTATTTGACGACCACGTGGGTCCAAAAGGTGTGGTAGGATGAAAGAGGCTAGAGAATTGGTAGTTGGTAAATTCTCCAACGATCGTTTCCTTATTAGGAATGAATATTTTGTTCAGAAAATGGTGTGAATTTTTCATATGCTATTGAAAGCAACTTGAGTTCACTTATATAAGGGGTTAGTATTTCCTTTCTTCATTAGAACACATGGATGTTAAGTCATGTCTCTGTACAAGTGACCACGGTAACAATCATCAAAATAGTTAAGGTTGGTGGGACAAACTTGAGACAGCGCTGCCAAATGGAATTTACTTGAATGGAAAATATCAATATTCATTACGGAATCAAATAATTCAAGGAGTAGTAGTTATATGTCAGAAGGTGCATGTCAAACAAGTCATTTGAAGTTCTAATCAGCGTAATCAACATAGACAAATCGAGTAATGCAAAAGAAACCGGTCACATTCTGTGCCTTCGCCAACTCTTGACTGAGTGGCGTCATCCTCCTGAAGAATTTGTGTTTGTTAATAAGGGCGTTCCAGACTGTAAATCAGTTATTAAATAAACCTTAGTCAATGTATGCATGTCAGTAAAGCTGTTTCTTGGTTCATCAAAGGTTGTTTTCCCTTACCAGTACCGGGCACGGTCTTAATAAATAAATGATAGGCCAATCGTGAATATAAAAAAAAAAAAAAAAAAAAAACTGATTCTGATAATCTGCAAATGAATCAGAGGAGACGGAGTATACCTATAACAAGAAGAGCCGTTGTTCATTTATAAGGGCGAAATGTGGCTGTTGCATTAAGTTGTTAAAGATACTGTATATGATAATTATTTTTCAACATTTATTTTCATTAGTACGAATATTGATCGTGATGTTTTTAAAGAATTTGGTATTAGGCCTAGAGTTAAAGATGATAGTTTGGAGAACCGGAAATGTAAGCACCCCTGATTATAACGTCTCCGGGATTTATGAGAATATAAATAAAGTTTTGCTCTATACAAAAGTTTGCTTCAAATGAAGGGTTTCTTCTGCAACGACATCAAAGTCAGTTTAAATCATTGCCAAAAAATCACAAGAAAGGCTTCCCTTTTCTTACATTTGTATTAGATGGGAAGGTTAACATAATGATAGGTTGTTGGGTGTCAAGAAAGGTTAATCGGTATTTTTGGTTTTAAATTATTGAAAAGGTTTTGAATAAAGATAATATATACATGCAAAATTTATAATTAGGATTTTGTTATTTTGATAAATACAGTTATGATATTATGAATTGGTTGTATCTGAAAATCGAAGATAAAAACACTCGATGATAACCAAAACTCAGGTTATATTTCAGGAAAACATTTAAACTGCAACTATGTTAAATTATAGCAATTTTGAAATTTGAAAAGAAAACACACTAGATATTATGCTTACTGATTGACAGAAAATATTTCTGAATCTTGGAAAATTGAAAAACGAATGTTTAACAAGAATCTATCCTGTGAATGAGCATATTTTGAAGTGAGACAGATATATCTTTTTGAGTTCTGCAGGCAATACACACACACACACACACACACACACACACACATATATATATATATATATATATAGATTATACGTGTCGAATTTCAGTGGCACATGGAATTATATCATCACTAACACTCGTGAGTTTTAATTTTTCCAGTAAGTTACAAATACTCTATCATCGATTAAAATGGGGATAAAGATTAGGCTGGTCTAAACAGTCACATTTTTATCCTTATTTTTCATTAGTCATAGGTTCGAGTCCTTGACCGCC
>NC_090739.1:117067821-117087821 GCF_036898095.1 Palaemon carinicauda | reverse complement strand
TCTCTCTCTCTCTCTCTCTCTCTCTCTCTCTCTCTCTCTCTCAGTATACATTCCAAGTATAGTATCTCAAAATTATAAATCTCTAAACCGCTGAATCCCCACGAAAGGCTGAGTGGTTGTAACAAATCAAAATTTACAAAATACTTTTAATATGTAATTCTTCCCTTTATTAATTACCTTTATAACTTGATAAGAAATGTAGGTGCGTCTCATTGTGCAATATATGGAGCGAAATTAAGCTTCATTAAAGAAACAGATGAAAATAATAAAGGAGAAAAATATTTAACTTTTTACAATGTGAATTAATTACATAACGTGGAGTAGATAACCGGTAAAATGTAGAATGTGAGCGTCACCTAAATTCTACTGCAACATGTGTTTGATTTAATGTGAAAATAATTGATCATAGTTTATTTAAGGTTCTCTACATAATGCACTAAGCTACCAATTAAATATCTACTTGGTTGCTTGATATAATAATACAGTATTGTAATCTAATTTTAAGAACGTTAAAAATAAACTTTCTAAAATGTTAGGAAGGCATTAACACTTCCTTTATAAGGTTATAATAATATTGAGACTTGAATTCAATTTAATATTCGTGAATGAAATAGAGTTGTATTTCACGCATATAATTCTTCAGAAATTTTTCTTGACCTTGCAACCGATTCTTCGATATTTATGTTTATTAATCATAAAAATTTCTTATAAAAATTATCGTGAAATTTATTGATTATAATTCCAATACAAATATATTGAATTGATGTAGAACTTGATAAAGTTTATCATTAGGTGTGTTTAATCTACCGCTAGCTCATAAAACTGCCTCTTCTTATTTGAAGAAATTTTAAAAACACAGTTGGTCTCATTGACTTCTCCATCAATGAATGTGTGTTTTTCTCATATTAATATTAGATTGTATGGAAAATGATATATATATGTATATATATATATATATATATATATATATATATATATATATGTATATATATATATATATATATATATATATATATATATATAAATTTATATATATATAAAATTATATATATGTATATATATATATATATATATATATATATATATATATGTATATGTATATATATATATATATATATATATATATATATATATGTATATATATATATATATATATATATATATATATATATATATATATATATATATATATCTTTAACGCACTCACGCGCGTTCATACAAGCACATATTCTTGCACTCTGGGAAACATTGACATGAGACCTACTTCAAGGAATGTAAACATGGTCCAACCATTACGACCTGTCGTTGTATATTCTTGGAGGAGGAAGTAATGGTTTTGGAACACTTTTCTAGCCAACCACATCTTACGTCATTGAGTCTATTTATTTGGGCTCTCAAGGAATGACATCTGTTTTCTCTCTCCGACATTCAAACATTAAATACTCTCTCCCTCTCTCTCTCTCTCTCCTCTCTCTCTCTCTCTCTCTCTCTCTCTCTCTCTCTCTCTCTCTCTCTCTCTCTCTCTCTCTTGTAGACAAAAATATATTTTTCAACGGAAATCCTTTTGAGAATGGATAAACAACAAGGCTTCAACCTGATACAGTCAAAGCAAACACCCCAATATTTGATCTTTGGTAGTATGTGTTTAATCCTCTCCCTAGTCTGTGTACTCTTCAAGTACTTACTCATTAAGTTTGTTTGTTTGTAAACAAACGAAAGAAAATTCCTTACGACGGAATACATTGTTTTCTACCGAATGAGGAAGTTAAAAGATTCCTACGCAAGTGAAGAAAATTGTAGCTTTTCAGGTTGATAATTAGTTGGTCATTTTTATGAGATTCTAATTTGAGAGCTTTGACTTTCATGGTGATGGTTTATACCTTAAAACCATCACAAGAAGACTTATGTTCAGCCTATAAATATGCTTCTAAGACCATAGAAATGCTTTTAAACAGTTTCTATCAGTTGAAATGTGCAAATTAAATTTAAGTTTTCAAATGGAAGTTTTTATGCATTGCCTTATCATAATACCGTCATGATAAAAAAAAATGTCAGCAATGAATATCGTTGATAAATTCAGTGATTATTGAGAATTTTAATATTTTCTTCACTTCTTGATAATTAATATGTTTATTATCATTCCAGTTTTTAACCTATAATTCATTTAATTTCCTTATGTTACATTCATAAGTCGATCAAAATTGCGAGCAAATTATTGAGAGGTTAATTATAAGTTAATAAATAAAAAAATTTCTGGTTTAAAACTACTAAATGGATCATGAAAGAAACATTCTTCTACAGTATTATTATTAGAAAACACATGGTCTTTTTTCAGGCGTAAATTCTGTACCAATAAGCCATAAACTATAACTGGTGAAATTGCCATGCTGCGATGTAGGCTTCTATTATATTCCATTTTAGGGAAGTTGACATCAATGGAAAAATAATTTTGAATCAATCCTTTGGTGGCTTCATTTATCAAATAATATATCTATATTATTGGTCTGCGCTTGTCTATTGCTCATAATCATCATCCACAGTTTATTAAGTATTTTTTTATTTAAATATAGTAAATCCAGTTCATGAGAAATAACATTATAGATAGATGAATAGATAAATATGTATATATCTATATACAGAGAGCCTTTCAGTCCATTAAATAAATTTTGACCAAACTTTAAAAAACATAAATAGATTAAAGAGATGGATAGATAGATAGATAAACAGATAGATAATTTATATGTATGTGTGTATGCAAAAACCTTTTGATAATCCAAGGTAGACTGGGGTTCGAGTCCTGCTCAAACTCGTTAGTTCCTTTGGTAGGTGCAACCTCATCATCCTTGTGAGCAAAGGATGTGGGGTTTGGGGGAGCCTATAGTCATCAGCTCCCATTGCCTGGCCCTCCTATGTCCTAGCTTGGGTGGAGAGGGGGCTCATCATATGTATATATGGTCAGTCTCTAAGGTAATGTCCTGCTTGATAGGGCAATGTCCCTGTCCCTTTCCTCGGCCATTCATGATCGGCATTTAAATCTTTAAATCAGTACATAAACAAGCAAACCGCTATACTATTCATTTTAAGTTGAAATAAAAAAGCGAATAAAGAAATAGACAGATTCTGTCTCTTGCTATACAAACATCGTTCGATAATCTCAGGTGAAAAGTATTTTCTTGTGAACATTTCTTTTCCTAAGTATGTGCACAATATTTCCCAATTTCCCCAAGAGACGAGACAAAGAATTTCTTTTACAGCAAAACTTTCCCGACAGAGTCGTTGACATAAGTAAGGAGTTTTGTTGAATGTTCTATTTTCCTCTGAGGTAATTACACCCAAACAACTTCTAGAAAGGCGTTTCTTAAGGACAGAACAAAATATTTCTTTTTCATCAATAGGTTGTTGATTTGTTTCCTTGGACAAAATCTTACTCTGAAAAGTGAGAACTGAATGTTAGGAGAAATATATTTGTGAATTGTCGCTCTAATACTCTGAAAACATAGAATTTAGAGTATCAGCATTTGATAATATGCTGAAATGTATTTAGTTATGCTTCGACGAGCAATTCAATTTTGTTCTTCTGTAATATATGGACAGGTTCTCCAGTTTGTAAAACTAAAAGTTCTTTGAGAAAATAGACGAGGTTATCAATAACTCTTTGTATGACCAGAAAATGTTATTTCATGATAATCATAACACGGGACATACTACAAAATGAATTAACTATAGATAAGGCCAAAGCCAAATTCCAATAATAATATGCTACTTGGATTTTTTTATTAATTTATGTTAGATTACATTTAGATATATGAACATATATGACAATGAAAATTAACCCTTATTTATGCTTATCCAAAAAGATAACAGCATAAATTAATTATGAATAAGAGAAACTTATTTATAATATGGCATTAAAGACTATTAAAAAGCATTAATTTATTTTCATTTTGCGTGCATGTAAACATTCTAATATTTGTTTAATGTTTGCGTATGAAAAAAAAAATTGCCATAAAAAATTAGGAAATTATAGAATATTGACAGAATTTTACTTCAAATTGTATCCTTCCTTCACATTTTATGACCTTTACGTTATTTACCGACTTTCAGTCTCATATAGACTACTGTTTAGATATCCATAGCTATATATGTAAGTTCCGATTTATTGTTGTTCATACATACATGCATACATATATACATACATAAATGATATACATATATATATATATATATATATATATATATATATATATATATATATATATATATATATATATATGTGTGTGTGTGTGTGTGTGTGTGTATTTATAGATAGATAGATAGATAGATAGATAGATAAATCGATAGATAGATAGGCAGATATATAGATAGATATACACTGAGTATATACTGTATACTGTATATATATATATATATATATATATATATATATACATATGCATATATATAAAAGAGAGAGAGAGAGAGAGAGAGAGAGAGAGAGAGAGAGAGAGAGAGAGGGGGGGGGGAAACTGAGTGTTGACGGCTTATAACATTCCTCTTAGATACCAGAGCAATGCAAAGTAATTTCTCTTCCTAGGAAAACAACCACAGGAAACCACCAATATCAAAAGATATAAAACGATAATACCAATAAACAACTTTGGTTAAATGAAACTCTGAGTCAGAGCCACTTGCGACATCTATTCATGGCTTCCTTCCTTTTATTCTAAATCCTTTTGCTTCTAGAAATAGTTATTTCCATTGCAATTTGTAAACAATAATGATTTTAGAAACTTAATATGTTATATAGTATAATTAATTATAATTATATAATAAAATACCTTATAATCTTTTTTTTAGATTTTAAAACAAAATCGTTAGCAATAAATACATCATTAATACAGAATTTCCTTAATCCATTAATCAACCTTCAATAGATATTCATTATGTTTCTTCAAGTTCTTTATAATCTCAATATTAATTTACTATAGAATTTCAAGTAAAGATTTTATAGAGTTATTTTAATGCGATTTATTTTTTTTATTGAAATTCTCGTTGTTATTGGAATTATATTTCCGCAATTATTACCCTTTGAATTAGAAGACTAAAGTATTGTTAACTCTTATTTGGAGTTGAGTACTTAAGGACACTAATAAGACAGTTCAAGAGGACTTGGCAAGAGAAATAACTTAAATAAAATCCCTGAATTTAAAAATAATAATTTAGTTACTATAAAAACTTTATATCAAAGTTATCGCATCTTTCCAGTGTAATGTGGTAAGATTGGCGGACGTGTGAAAGCATAATGGTGTTCATTACTTTCCTGTTTGTTCGGGATATCTTGGATGACACAATGAAGAGAGAGAGAGAGAGAGAGAGAGAGAGAGAGAGAGAGAGAGAGAGAGAGAGAGAGAGAGATATTTTAAGTTTTTCTTAATAGACACTAAGTCGAAAGATACAAGATTTGTGGTTTAATTTTAATAGAACAATTTAAAGAACTTGTTTTTTGTGCTTTTCCACAAACTACAGTTAGTTTAAAACAAGATAAATGTATGTTTCTTTCGAAAATTGCAAAACAAAGAGGCTTGCAATAGACGTTAGGTCATTGCTGTAAACGACAATTGTTTAAAATGTGTTCGGTGTACCTTAGTTCGTTCTTTCTAGATAATTTTTCCATACCTCTATTTTTGGAAAGGTATTTGCTGTTAAGAAAACCTTTATTTAGAATATGCCTAATATTTACAATGTTTTCACTTACATGGATTTAAAGGATATCCTTTATCGTAATAGATTCCTTTGACAAAGTTTCAGAGGAAAATATCCCCAAATAATATTTACTTTACAAATCCCACGCTAACAAGATCTCTCTCTCTCTCTCTCTCTCTCTCTCTCTCTCTCTCTCTCTCTCTCTCCATTTTATGCTGCTTGACAATACCTTAGATACAATAGAGAATTACCTTTTCCTTCCTATCCGGAAAACAGGCGGATATTTTCCTTTACTTTGAAGTCGAGTTAATTAACTCCTTCGTGTTCACTCCCGTGGGCACTAATATGTTCATCAAAGTATTACACAAAAAGAATAAAAATCTTATTTGATACATTCATACATATATATATATATATATATATATATATATATATATATATATATATAAGTGTGGGAATATGTATATATATATATATATATATATATATATGTATATATATATATATATATATATATATATATATATATATGTATATACATATATATATATATATATATATATATATATATATATATATATATATATATATATATATATATACACATATACATATACATATATGTCAGGGCCACCCATATTAGATTGGATTGCTCTGACCAATCAGACAAAAGTCTCCCACCATCACCAATTCACAGTTAACACCGCAGTGATGGAAAACTGTCCAAAGCCCAGACATGAATACAACAACCCCATCTTAGACCCGTCCCCAGCGGCAGCGGTACAACTGCCCAAGGTGGTGAGCAGATACATCCGCCTGCAAGTGGGGCTAAACATCTCTGGAATAGAACAGGCCACCTTTGGAAACTGAACCTGGCAACGTTATAAAGTTAGGATCCTGTCTAGGGAAGACGATCTTGCTGTGTTACTAGAAGGGCTGAAAGAAATACAGTACATTGGAATATAATAGGATTGGGTGAAACTAGAAGAACTGGGGAATCTTTAGAGTTAAAAGAGGGTCATATATTTTGATTCTGAGGACATGAAAGGAACAAAGAAAATTGAGTGGATTTCATTATTAATAAATATATTACAAGTAACATAGAAGAGTTTTATAGTATCAGTGATAAAAATGAAGGATAAAACATAACACTCAATTTTCATTTGTTTTGGGTGATTTCAATAAGGAGGGAGGAAAATCAGCTATTGGTAAATTAAATTTCGAGTAGGCACAAGGAATGACTTAGGAGTGACTTAGGAGACATGCTTGTAGAATTTATTGAAAGAAACCATCTAAAAATAATGAAAACCTTTTTCTTCTAAATAAAAATAAAAATAGCCATGGAGAAGCCCCAATGGAGAAACGAGAAACTTAATAGATTTTATTCTCAATGAGAAGTTAGTTTAATTAAAATGGAACATTGTTAAACAAGTTAAAGTCCAGCAATCATAGAATGGTGAGAAGTAAAATATGTCTAACTCTAAGGAAAGAAAGGGAAAAACTATTTTTTCGAAAAAGTTACAATCCTGGAATAAGAGAAAAATCTGGTAGGGTTAGTTTAGCAATACAAAATAGGAATTCCCAGCTACATGATGAGATGGAAGCAAGTAAAGAATAAATTAATAGTAATTTAATAAAATTTGTATTGGAATGAGCACAAGAGATAGTTGGTAAAGTTCCTAAACAAAATCAAGGAAAACTATCAGAAAAAAAAACTAATAAATAAGTGATTGGAAATTAGGGTAAAATCATCGAAAGATGAAATAGGATTAGCAGAAGTATCCAAAACAAACAAAAAACTAAAAATTCAAGACATTTGGAAACAATCAGACCGAAATTGAGGAAACACTACAGAAAGGAAGAAACATCAAATAGATGAAAAGAACATTTGGAATAGGTCACCAGATAATTGCCTTAAAGGATGAAGATAGATATATTATTAGCAAAAGAGATGAGTGATAAAATTTTCAGGGGATTTTCATACAATGCTGAATAACTTTGATACCTGTGTAAGAAATTACTTTACCAAGAGAAATCATGAAACGCCTGAGCCAGTACCAAAAGTAACAATAGGAGAAGTAAAAAAAGCATTAAAATCCACGGAAAGAGGCGAATCAGCAGGAGAAGATGACCTAACAATTGATTTAATAATAGATGAAGGAGATTTAGTTGTAAAACTCGCTGAACTTTACACAAAATGTCTGCACAAATGCTCTATACCTACATCTTGGAAAAACTTTATCATGAAACTAATTCACAAAAAGGGAGACACACAAAACCTGAAATATTACCGTCCATTAAGTTCACTCTCATTAATATATAAAATACTTACAAAGATGCAATTAGGCCGAATGGAAGGACACCTAGACTAATCAACTAAGGCTTTAGAAGTGGGTATTCATCAACTGACCATATCCATGTAATTAACCAGCTAATGGGAAAATCTACAGATTATGGAAAATCATGGCATTTACAGAGTAAGAAAAAACTTTAATGAACGCCTTTCATAGACAAGGAATAGATGAATCTTATGTTAGAACACTTGAAGATTATCTATACGGGAAGTTGGAAAGGGAGACCTCTTCCCTCCTAAATTATTCACAGTAAGTCTAGAAGAAGTTTTTAATAATTTAGATTGGGAAAATGTAGGAATCAATATTAATGGGAAACATCTTAACGGCTTAATATTTACAGATGACAAAGTTCTATTTAGAAGGTCATGGGAGGAATTCCAAAAGATGATAGAAGTTTTAAATAGAGAAAATAGAAATGTAGGACTGAAAATCAGTATGAGTAAATCTAAGATGATGTTCAACGAAAATGCATTCCAGATAATAGATGGACATTAGAAATAACACAATGAGTCCCTAGAGATCATAAACGAAGCAAGAGAAGGAAGAGAAGACGATGAATTGACGAGGTGCTAAGAAAATTTGCCGGTATATACTGGCATAGAAAGACCATAAACATACGCGATTGGAAGGTCATGTCTGAGACCTCTGTTCTACAGTGGACTAGCTAAAGCTAATGATAATTATATATATATAATTATGTATATATATATATATATATATATATATATATGTATATATATAGATATATATATATAGATATATATACTGTATATATATATATATATATATATATATATATATATATATATATATATATATATATATATATATATATACACATATATATGAAAGGCCTGGAGAAACTTTTCTTTGAAAGAAAATGATTTTCTCATTTATTTAGTCTTTAATAATAAGGCTTTGATAAAGGATTTTTAGTTTCGCCTCAACAATTCTTGCAAACAATGCCCAAGTCATTAAATGTAATGAGTTCCTTAATGAGGAAGATATTAGACACCTAAATCTTGGTCAAAAGATTAGATAAAAGGTTCCTCCTCCTCCATCACACGCTTTGGGGAGAGGGGGAGGATGAATAAATTACGTCAGCCATCAAGCTATGATATTAGGAACACGTGAATACTTTTATTACGATGGGGATATTGAAAATCTTTTGAGTAAAGCAATGATTAGGGGTGTATAATATATATATATATATATATATATATATATATATATATATATATATATATATATATATATATATATATATATATACATACACACACACATATATATATATATACAGTATATATATATATATATATATATATATATATATATATGTATGTATATATAAATATATATATATATATATATATATATAATGTATATATAAATATATATATATATATATATATATATATATATATATTATATATATATATAAATATATATATATATATATACATATATATGTATATATATATATATATATATATATATATATATATATATATATATATATATCACATAGTACTTAATAAACGGTATCAAAGAAGTAACTTCTAATTTTGGTACTAGTACTTGTGCAAAGGGTTTTACAACAAGGCTTTGTATGTTTTTAGATGTATATGGTTTTAATATTTTCCTTTTCTATATCAATTTTGCACATTAATACCCTTATAGAATTACATTGGACCCTTACAGAAACTTTATCCTTGTGCATTTCAACTGTCGATTAGTGAAACACCAGGCCAATGCTTCGTCCACTTATTCACAGGTGTATAAATTCTGTTATTGCAAATACCTGATAAATAACTGATAAAAATGTCTCCTTTATATGTGAGCTTCTCCTTCCACCTGCAACACCAGCACTTATTAGTGGGGGTCAAGACGACGTCCATAAGTTTTGCATACCTTAATGACTGATATTGGTTACTAACAAGAACATAATTCTTGGGGGATTTGTACTGCTGACCAGTGAGACACCATGCCAACGCAGTATTCTCTCTGTCATAAAGGACATACAGGGAAACAATACATGCCACTGAAGATATATAAAATCATAGCAGGTGCTATTGCAACCAAACCTATGGTTTTGCTTCATCTGAACCCCATTCAAATATCAGTTCTCTTCCCCATTAGGGTCCCAAATAGTTTTTTTATACCA
Source organism: Palaemon carinicauda (assembly GCF_036898095.1). Classification (NCBI taxonomy): domain Eukaryota; kingdom Metazoa; phylum Arthropoda; class Malacostraca; order Decapoda; family Palaemonidae; genus Palaemon; species Palaemon carinicauda. Next base: position 117,077,618 of record NC_090739.1, on the reverse strand, counting down.
AGGTTAACGCCTCCTTGGCCTTTACTAATATTATATGATGGTGATGATAATGATGACGATAATGATTACCATTCAGATTTTCAAAATGGAAGTAAGCATCAAACACATAAGGTAGTGACGAAATTTAAGAGTAAAGTTTATATTCTTTTCATTATTAAATCTCATCATTAATAGCCTTGCATATCTCTTATAAACCATGATGCCCGGCAAATTTCCTGTTTATTTGTAACATTATTAATCGCTATTAGAAATTATCCCTCAGCTGTTTTTATCCAAACATTATCCAGCATCAAACTCAATTACTTTCCTAATTAACACGTTCACCTTACCATTTTCAAAAAGAGAACATATTCGCTTATCAAATATCCAATCTAATTATGAGGTATTGAAAATAGGAATTTAATGTCAAACAGAAATCATAAAGAATCGGTCTATGATTATCTTTGCATCTAAACGCTGGGGAGAAAGAATCCTCTTAATCTCAATTGATAATCTGCCAGTTAGTGAAATAGAAACTTTCACTTCGCATTCCTTTGATCCATGAAATAATGAGGGTATGTAATGACTACGTTTCATAAGATCAAAAAAACAATGTTTTAGAATAGTTTAAGACAAATTTCCATGGTATGATACGTTCAATTTTCATTTATTTTTTTTTTCATTTTCCTTATGAGTATGCATAATGTATTATTTATTATTCTTTATTCTTTTCTGGTATACTTTCTTAATTGAGGTTATAATATGTGTCTAATTATATAATTTTTAGAGAAACATTTTATAAACGTGCATAAGTACATATACACACAAATACACAAATACACAAATACATACATACATACATACATACATACATATATATATATATATATATATATATATATATATATATATATATATATATATATATATATATATATATATACATATAGTATATATGCATGCATGTGTATATGCATACATGTATGAATGTATGTATAGATAGATAATATATGCATATATATATATATATATATATATATATATATATATATATATATATATATATATATATATATATGGTCTTGGGGCTAGGCGTTGAAAAGATGTAATATTTTACCTTGTTGTTCAATTTATTCAACATTGGCTGACAGCTGTTCCAGCTAATTTCTAATGATTATCATCAGAGGATACCTACAAAGAAATCTGAAAACAACAAATATGAATTGGTTTTAGATATTTTTCATAGAAAAATATCAATATACTCATGGATTTTCAATAAAACGTCAAAACCTCAGACTTAGCATTGGAGAAAATCTTCAATCTCAATGAAGTCTCCCAACACCAGTTCCAAATGTTCTTCTGAATATCCTTATCCTCCCACTGGATGGTAGAACATACTTGAACATTTAACTTCAGCAATCACTGACCTCTCACAGTTATTCTTGTTTCAAACAGCTTATATGATCCTTGTAAGGTAATTTAATGAAGGTAGCATGTATTATGCATCAATTAAATGCTGATTTATGAGGCCATTAATGCGGTGAGCTTGAAGTCTTCTCTTGAGGGTTGCCGTCTTGTATCCAATGTAGCATATATTGAGTGGCTTACATTCCCCTTTCGAACATCTAAATTTCTAGGCTGGAATTATGCATACCCTTTATAGTTACTCAGGGGGCACTGACTGGTTTTATTTATCAAAATGTCAAATACTAAGTTGCAAATAAACTCGTGAATCCTTCTTCGAATTATACCTTTTATTTTACTCCATAGGTAACGATTTTTTAGAGACATCTACTTCTCATCTGTGGGTTGTCCTGTCGTCCATATGTTGATTGAGTCTTAGGCCTGTGTAAAAATTCACCCATTTTCTTAATTATTATTTTTTCCATGATGTTACTGACACATTCACCGTTTGTTAATATCAATCTCATAGGTTTAGATTTTTCCTGAACCGCTTTCCAACTACTCATATGAATCGGGGCACTTCCTGCCCATGCGCTGAAACAACGACTAACATTTGTTTATTTCGTGAAGACTGATGTGTCATACTGGGTTTGTTGTTCCTCAACAAGGACAACAAGAAAAGGAACTTTATTTTTCTTGCGGAGTCTAGGACTGAATTAGCTTCTTAAGCACTGCCAAGCCTCTCTGTTTCATTTTTCATATGTAATGAACATTTCATCTACTGTACGTATCTTGCATAAATCTTAGGCTTCTTGTGACTGCTAAATGTTCTGTTTTCCACAGCAGCTATACATATATTTGTCAAGGGAAATTCCAAGATCCCATTGGCATACATTTACTCGACCCAAGAGTTCTCCTTTGGAGGCAAAATTAAATAAAGAAAACTAGGAAAGTTTTCTTTTCAAAATGTTTTTGTACACACGCACACAAATATATATATATATATATATATATATATATATATATATATATATATATATATATATATATATATACATACATATATATATATATATATACATATATATATATATATATATATATATATATATATATGTATATATAGACCATATTAACATTTATGGAAACGCTGAAAATTTCTGATTTTGAAAATAACTTTCAGAAGATTTCAAACCATTTGATCTTAAAAAAACTTGCTTATTTTCAAACAAATACCGCATTAAAGAATCACGTTTATGAAACCTCTCTTATCGAGGAATCACTGAAAATAATCAACTCCCCAAAAACACCCCAATTTCCACACTACAGTGATGCCTTAGAGGGTAAGACCATCCTCAAACGCGAATTAAAAAGCCACCTTAAGATTATCCCTTTATTTCACGGTGCGCAGATGAGCGTGTTTATTCTTATCCTGTGATTAAGATTAAATAGGGAAGTGATTTCCAGTTGTCCAATTGCCTTTTCATATGTGAAGGAAAGGTATTTGTGTGTGTGTATGTGTGTTTAACTGCATATCTCGTAATCAGATGGTAACTAACCCGGAGCTGACTCGTACCTTTTGAGATTTTTTATTTAATTGTAAATTTCACTAAAATCTCTTCATTTTCCTTTCTTTTCGTATTTTATTATATTTTTTTCTCTACCTATCTTTTTATCTCTCATTTTCTTTTCATTCACTATTGCTTTGTGCGAACTTGAAAAGCTCTCGATAAATACTAATGAGGAGAATTGATTACGTTATTAACTATGCAGAAAATATAACCTTTGATAAATTTGATGATATTTAACAGCATTAAACTCAATTTCTATTCCCTGATCATACTAAATTTGGATTTTTTCCAGTAAACGCAAATCTTTACCCAATACATAGATATTTTTTTATTGTATTAAATACTGTAGTATTTGTACGATATAAAATGAAAATTAATTTACTGAAGGAAAAGTTACACATGTGATGAAGTCCTTTGCCGGTAGAGGACGTTCTTTAAATGTGTTGCATTTTCCTCTTCGTGTAGTTGCATCTGCATAACAGCTCAGTCCTGAACTGAACTGAAGAATTGCTCTGAGTGAAATGCAAAGCGAAGCAGATTGAGTGCAAAAGCTATATTTTCAAAGCAGTTTTGGTTTCGATGGTGCTTTGTGTGAATACTTTTTTGTTTTGCTGAGTTTATCTGTCTCAAAGTTTAGTAACAACCCATTGGCTACACGGAATAAAAAAAAAAATCTTTTGTAGATATCTGGGTAAACGAGCACCTCTACACAAACATATACACATATATACACGAACACACCCTTCCACACACCCACACACATTCACACGCATTTACACGCGCAAACTCTAATATCAGTGTGGTCACATGGACGTAGGAGCGTTTTTCGGGTGTGGGGCGGGCTAAATTTTGAAAAGGCTTTTGACTGTTGGGGGTCTGATGGGTTGATTTCAAGTGTAAGAACAGATTCCTGAATTCGACAGGTATATGTACAGTGGTCTTGAAATAAACTTATATCTTTCTTGATAGCCCGATTGGCAAAGTCGTCCAGGCATTGTTTCAGCTCAGGGAATAGGTTCGAATCCTTGCCCAGCCAGAAGCATTTATCATAAACGAATTTCCAGTGGATATACATCTTCAATAGTATAATTCCATATTAAATGCCATTGTGGCTGATATTTACATTGATTAAAAACACGAGGGCTAGTAATACATATTTTATACATATATATATATATATATATATATATATATATATATATGTGTGTGTGTGTGTGTGTGTGTGTGTGTGTATGTGCGTATGTATATAATGCACCTTAATATTTTGCCTTTGATTTTCAAACGCTTAAGGAAATTTCTTTAATCATAAATATTTCTGGCCGGCCAAGAACTCGAACCTATGATTGATGAAAAATAAGGATAAAAATATGACTGTTTGGACCAGCCTAATCTTTATCCCATTTCAATCGATCATACAGTATTTGTAACTTACTGGAAAAATTAAAACTCACGAGTGTTAGTGATGATATAATCCCATGTGCCACTGAAATTCGACACATAAACTATCTATCAATCTATCTATCTATCTACATATACACACACACACACTCACACACACACACACACACACACACACATATATATATATATATATATATATATATATATATATATATATATATATATATATATATATACATATATATATATATATATATATATATATATATTGCTTTCATAACTCAAAAAGATATATCTGTCTCACTTCAAAATATGCTCATTCCCAGGATAGATTCTTGTTCAATATTCCTTTTTCTATTTTCCAAGATTCAGAAATATTTTCCGTCAATCAGTAAGCATAATATCTAGTGTGTTTTCTTTTCAAATTTCTAACTTGTTATAATTTAACATAGTTGCAGTTTAAATCTTTTCCTGAAACATAACTGGAGTTTTGGTTATCATCCCGTGTTTTTATCTTCGATTTACAGACACAACCAATTCATAATATCCTAATTGTATTTATCATAATAACAAAATCCTCATTATAAATTTTGCATGTATCATATCTTTATTCTAAACCTTTTCAATAATTTAAAACAAAAAATACCGATTAACCTTTCGATTTTCAGACACAACCAATTCATAATATCCATACTGTATTTATCAAAATAACAAAATTCTAATTATAAATTTTGCATGTATCATATTATCTTTATTCAAAACCTTTTCAATATTTTTAAAACAAAAAATGCCGATTAACCTTTCTTGACATCCAACAACCTATCACTTTATTAACCTTTCCATCTAATAGAAAATGTAAGAAAAGGGAAGCCTTTCTTGTGATTTATTGGCAATGATTTAAACTGACTTTGATGTCGTTACAGAAGAAACCCTTCCTTTGATACAAACATTATAATCATGGATGTTTACATTTCCGTGTCTCTAAAGTCTAAACTCTCATCTCCAACTCAATGCCCAGCACCAAATTCCTTAAAACATCACGATCAATATTCGTACTAATAAAAATAAATGTTGACAAATAATTGTCATATTCAGTATCTTTAGCAGCTTAATACAACAGCCACACTTCACCTTTATAAATGAACATTGGCTCTTCTTGTTATAGGTATACTCCACCTCCTCTGATTCTGATGATCTCTGCAAATGAATCAGACTGATTCATTTGCAGAGATCATCAGAATTAGTTTTTTTTTTCTTTTATATTAACCATTGGTCTACTATCATTGATTTAGGAAGTCCGTGCCCGTTACAGGTAAGGGAAAACAACCTTTAATAAACCAAAAAAACAGCTTTACTGACAGGCATACATTGACTAAGGAAAGAAAGATAAGGTTCATTTAATAACTGATTTACACTGTGGAACGCCCTTATTAACAAACACAAATTTGCAGGTAGATGACGCAACTCAGTCAGGCGTTGGCGAAGACTCGGAAATGTGACCGTTTTCTTTTTCACTATTCGATTTGCCTATGTTGATTACGCTGATTAGAAGAGCATCAAATGACATGTTTGTCATGCAACTTCTGGGTTATAACTATTACTCATTAAGTGATTTGAATCTGGAATAAATAATGATATGTTCCATTCAATGAAATTCCATTTGGCAGCGCTTTCCCAAGCTCGTCATACCAACCTTAACTATTTTGATGATTGTTAACTTGGTCATTTGTACAGGGACATGACTTAACATTAATGTGTTTTGATGAAGAAAGGAAATTCTAAGCCCTTATGTGAGTGAACTCAGGTTGCTTTCGACAGGATATGAAAAATTCACACCATTTTCTGAAAAAAATATTCATTCCTAATAAGGAAACGATCGTTGGACAATTTACCAACTACCAATTCTCTAGCCTCTGCCTTCCTACCACACTTTTTGGACCCACGTGGTTGTCAAATAACAGACTATATTAGTTGGGACAAGTTACCTCTGATGCCATCTATTGGCCGTAAAGTAAAATGCTTTATGATATTAGGGAGGGAGCTAGAGGGAGGTCTGTGTCATTATGCCATTCATAATGTAACAATATTGTCATTCTACGTAGTTTTTACTAACACTACATGTCATACCATGAAACATATTCATTATATTTAGGTTTCATAAAGAGGCAATTGAAAATTAGATCAAATTACTGTGTAATTACTTGATTGTCTCGCCGATTTTGGTACATGTGGCACTGTCTGGTGAACCCCCCACCCCCCTGACCCCCAAATATAATTGAACTAACGATTGTTTGCTGTGGAAATCTTTCTGTGACATTTATTGTAATTTCCTAAGAAGTAAGTTGCTGCCAGACAACAAGGAACATCAAATTCATATGTGTCTGTTTTATAGCAATTTTGTTCCCAAAATAGCAATAGAAATGAAGTAATATAAACTGTAATGAGTGGATGATGGGGATAATTAGCAGTTTGGTTCGCTAATGCTAAGGCCATCTATTGAACACGAAAAGTAACAATGTGTAGAGCTCTTTAATCCTTGCATTCTGAAACTTTTGCTGACGTCCTTTTGGTTTAAAATAGCCTAATTAATTGGAACCTAATATAATGTATATCTCCCACACATATTTCTACATAAGTATAACTCTATCACCCAGTTATGATACGTAAGAATCATTCACATGATTGGTACAAGGGACGTGTGCTACCATCTTTAGACAAGAAGTAGAAACACTCGGATTCTATTCAAATTTGGGGGAGTGTGTGATTACTAAGACTGTACATACTTTCATAGTATTTTTTTGTTTTAATTAATTCTTCATAAATTCATGATTCCAATAATACTATTTTTCTTGTGTGTTCTAGGCTCTAAGGTGTGTTGATTTTATATAAAATACTGATAATATGTATTACAAAAATATAGAGAGCAGATTCCAATATCGTAAAAGCAAAGAGTTGGAACTCAGCCATAGAATTAAAAACCCAAAATGTATTCATGTCCGCAGCAAATACGTTGTTAGCTAATCATAAACCCAATTATAGATATCAATCCTCTATAAAGTGTGCCTTGTTACATATAGCAGGGGCGGAATTGCGTATTTTTTGGTTGTGGGGGCTAAAGTTTGAAAAGGCACTGACGGGGGTAGGTCTGGGGTCCACCCCTGTAGGAGGCAATACCCTTAGATGCAATTTCCTGGCATCTGACAGCAGATTGTAGCTACAACAAACTCATGTTTTTAGACGATTTTTAAGTGACTAATCACAATTTGTACACATTGACTATAATGAAATACGTGTAGGCGTACTTGATGAATTTGCCAAAAACATGCTAACGATGTTGATTCCTTGCTATAAACTCATTCCCATTATTGATGTAGTTGGGGCTATCAATTTTCTAAACCTGCTATGTTTTTACTTACGATTTATTATATCTTTCATTTGTTTTTCAGTTCCGATTTTATCTTTAGATTTTTAACGGTTTTTATGTTTTTAATTTCGTCTAATTCATACTTTACATATGACAGATATCTAATGTACTAGTTGATACTGATATTCGCCTTTGGTTTTAAACTATGGAAACCTCACGAATAGAGAAGTACTCCATAGACTTGATAGTACAGCATTGGTCACAAAAAAATAAAAGTTTTTAAAATGCCTGTCTATTGCCAAAACAAACAATATACTGTGTATATAAATATATATATATATATATATATATATATATATATATATATATATATATATATATATATATATTTATATATATATATATATATATATATATATATATGTGTGTGTGTTTGTGTGTGTGTGGGGGGGGGTGTGTGTGTGTGTGTGTGTGTGTGGACTAGAACAGACTACCTTTGGAAACTGAACACTCAACGTATAAGTCAGGACCCTATACAGTTAAGAATCATCTTGCTGTGTTACTAGAACAGCTGAATTGAATAATTTGCGACTGATAGGATTGAGCAAAATGAGAACTATAATTGTGAATGAGTTATTGAATTTATCTAATTTTATATATTTACGTCAATTTGACTTACTAAATTCAGGAATTTTATCTTTTGATATTTTTTGAAGTAAAAGATATAGAAATTAATTTTCGACCAAAAAAAAAGGGGAGGGGAGGGGGGGGGGGTTTGGTTGTCGTGCTATAACCCTACCAACACCCATCCTACTCCTGCACCCCCGGGTTATGTATTGAGGAGGCGTGGGCTGGATGTTCGAGTCGCTCCTGAGGTTACCAATGGGATGACGCTAAGAACAGAAAAGCAGTTTCTGAATATCTAACTTTATTTAGCGAATATCACAGGTATTTATATGTTCCCAAAGGGTCAAATAAGGGATACAATTTCCCGAGCACATTCAGCGTCTTAGGTCGTTCCATTTGAAAGCAGTTACATATAGAGAGATACCTAATGCTAACATTGGCTTACAAAATAGCAATATAAAAAAAGATAATGAAAACAGAGTAGAGATGAGCGTGTGTTACTTCTTCGTCGTTTAAGATGACTGGAGTCCAATGGCGGTTACTATACAACCTGCTTGAAAGAAAAAGAGAGCGAGCAGTTTTCTCTATTTGTATGTGCGTTGGTTGTTGCACGTGCATTAAAAGTGCTAAGAACATGCCATTGATGGGAATGAGGGGTTTGGGTCGTAAAAGGATCAGGTGGATGCATGGGGTGACGAGGGATATATGGTGGGGTGGAACTGAGGGAAGAAGATGCAAGGAGATATAAGAGATGAAGAAAGACGACTCAGTCGACAGACCCTGCTATACAGTAGGACTAAGAAGGTCGAAAGAAAATGAAGATATGTTTCTGTGCATACGCGTCTTTGTATAAATATATATATATATATATATATATATATATATATATATATATATATATATATATATATATATATATGTATATGTATGTATATATATATATATATATATATATATATATATATATATGTGTGTGTGTGTGTGTGTGTGTGTATGTATGAAATCGGAAAATATGCATCAAATACTCGCGTCTCCTCATTAATACCTGGTTTGCATATGTATCTAGAATGTTTAAAGAGCTCAAGATGCAACAGAATTTTACATACTATGATTAAACTCTTCCCCAAAGAGGGAAAGTAACCGAGGGATGAAACTTGAAACGCAAATGAAACTCAGCATTTTATCTTATATATCTCAATATCAAAAGGGAATGAAAAAAAAAATCAGTATTGAAGAAACTCTTCCAGATCTCTTTGAAAAAAAGAAAAAGTTATGAAAGTGAATATTCATTTATCGAACAAAGGAGATGCCGATTAAACCTCTTTTAAAGATAAGATGAAAGATTAGATATACGAAGTGACGCAAACACAAGGGAGGAATGAAAGGATGGTAAGAGAAGAACTAGCCACAGGAAAGAATTTGAATGGGAGAAAGAGGAAAATATAGATGGA